>NC_056075.1:50780945-51139278 GCF_016772045.2 Ovis aries | reverse complement strand
CTCCAGGCATGGACCCAGGTCGCAGGCACTGTGCCTGTGGACCCCTCAGAGGGTGGGGCTGGCTCAGTCTTGCTTCAGGACTTCTGGGGGAGGGACTGCACCATCTGACCGTGTGTCTCGAATGATCACAGACAGCAATTGCCGGGAGGGCAGAGGCCTCCTCGAGGGACTCCTCTGATACTGGGCACTTCCTGAGCGGGGCTGGGGGGCTGTGGGCTCTACTGTCCTTGCCAGGACATGCAGGCGATTTTACATTTGCTTCTGTGAGTGTGAAACATTTCATTACAGGAAAGTAGTACCTAGGTGATACTTCATCCCGATAGGCTGGAAGGCCAAAATAATCACCTTGTAAAGAAAGACGCCATTTCTGCATCACCCGAGGCCACACGCTTCCGGATGCAGCCAGCAGTGGGCAAAGGCAGGTTCTCTGCTGGCCTCCTGGCCAGTGCTGCGCATGCCCTCAGAAGTGGTTCTGAGTGACCGCACCGCACGTGTGTCCCTGGCGTGACAGGGTGTAATGCTCCCCAGATGGCCCAGAGCTCTGGAACTTTCATCTGACTTTTAAACAAGTGTTTTCTCATTAACTAAATACACGCAGTTTTGCTGTTTCTGATATTCTATATGTTGTGGTGAGTTTTCATCAGTTGGACCATTAGGAAAAATAACCCCACAGCAAATTAACCAGCATGGCCTGCGATAAGATGCAAAATTTCAGAGGCAGTAAAATGTGGACAGGAAATGTCTCAGCGTGTATGAAGCATGTGTTTTTAAAAACCACACCAAACAGTTGCATTATTCCTTTAAACGTTCAAGGAATGATGTCACTGCTTTTCCAGGTTGACTTTGAAAATTTGTAGAATGAGGAACTGTGTACTCACGCCCGCCCTCAGTGAGCCCCTGTGCCCATGACGCGGGGTGGTGAATGTTGCACCCAGAGGCCCAGGGGCAGCGCCCAGGACCTGAAGGAGGCAGGATTAAATTCCGTTAAACAGAGCTGAAACGAAACGCAGCGGTACACATTGCTCACTTTTCTCCTGCCTTACGGGCTAGCTAGAGCCTGCAGTGTGAGTGTGGACAGAAGTTTCCAGAAGGGGCATTGTTGTCTTACTCTTGCTTTTCAGAGCAAATGCTTTTAACATTTCGCTGTAAGCATGACGTGTGGCTTTTCGTGCCCTATGTTTCCAACTAGTTAACAGGACGCGTTAATATCAGTGCAGGTTGTGCTCTGTTAAGTGCTTTTTCGGCATATATTTGAGTGATCAGTTGCTTCCCCCTTGAATTTGTTAACATGGTAAATTACAGCGGAAAGTCCAGTTTCTCCCTGTCATGTCCCACACTTGTTTCTACCTGAGATATTGATTGCAGCCAGCCGAGTGAATGTGAAGCCTCAGGCTTTAATCTGTGTCTACAGTGACGCCATCTTCTCGTGTGCTCATTTGCCCTTTGCGTATCTTCTTTAGAAAAACATCAGCTTAAGCCCTTTGCCTAGTTTCCAGCTGGGTTTTCTTTTGTGTTGAGCATTTGTAAGCATTCGCTATGTGCTCAGGATATTAAATCCTCAGCAGATACAGACTTTGCAAAGATTTTCTTCCATTATGTGGGTTGTCTTTCCACTTTCTTGACAGTGTCCTTTGAAGTACAAAATATTTTAATTTGATTAAATCCATTGTAGCTATTTTTAATTTTGTTGCTTGCACTTAAAAAAAAATTGATTTGGCTGGGCTGGGTTTTAGTTGCAGGGTTTCCAGTCGCAGCCTGTGGGATTTCTAGCCGTGGCTGCAAACTCTGAGCTGCAGGACTGGCCCAGGGCGCCCTGTACCGGGGGCAAGGAGTCTTTAGCCACTGGGTTGCCAGGGAAGGCCTCGCTTCTGCTTGTGGTGTCACACTTAAGAATCTTTTGCCAAATCCACAATCATGAAGATTCACTCTGGTTTTTACCTAGGTGTTTTATAGCTATATTTCTTGCATTTACACATTTGATCCATTCTTTAATGTTCTGTAAGGTAAGTATCCACCTTGATGCTTTTGCATGTGGTTATCCAACTGTCCCAGCACCGTTTGTTGAAAAGACTACCCTTGTCTCCATCGTCTTTGCATGCCCTCAAATATCGCTTGACGGTAGGTGTGTGGGTTTATTTCTGGGCCTTCAGTTCTATTCCATCGACCTGTATATTTACCCTCTGCCAGTGCCAGTGTCTGGATTACTGTTGCTTTGCAGTAAGTTGTTGTTGTTGTAGTAAGTTTTGAAACCTTCCTATTATGCTCTTCTTTCAAGAACAAGAATGACCTATTCTGGGGTCCCTGCAGTCCCATATGAATTGTGGAATCAGATTGTCAATTTCTGCAAAGACGTCCACTCGGTTTCTGATAGAGTGCATTGAATCTATAAATTAGGGAATATTTCAGGGAGTATTGCCATTTTAACAATGTTAAGTTAACCATGCATGAGATGTGTTTCTAATTTTTTAGCACTTATTTATCTGAACAGTGTTCTATAGCTTTCATGGTATTTGTTCCTCAGTCACTAAGTTGCGTCCAAATCTTTGCGACCCCATGAGCTGCAGCGCACAAGCTTCCCTGTCCTTCACCGTCTCCCGGAGATTCCTCAAACTCATGTCCATTAAGTTGCTGATGCCATCCAACCATCTCATCCTCTGTGTTTCCTTTTCCTCTTATCCTTAATCTTTCCCAGCATCAGGGTCTTTTCTAATGAGTTGGCTCTTCCCATCAGGTGGCCAAAGAGTTGGGAGTTTCAGCTTCAGTATCAGTCCTTCCAGTGAATATTCAGGGTTGATTTCCTTTCGGATTGACTAGTTTGAACTCCTTGCTGTCCAAGGGCCTCTCAGGAGTCTTCTCCAGCACTGCAGTTTGAGCGGATCAGTTCTTTGGCGCTCAGCCTCATTTATCGTCCAACTCTCACATGCATCCATGACTCCTGGGAAACTATAGCTTTGACTATACAGATCTTCGTCAGTAAAGTGATGTCTCTGCTTTTTAATATGCTGTCTAGGTTTGTCATAGCTTTTCCTCCAAAGATAAGGCATCTTTTAATTTCATGGCTGCAGTGCCTGTCAACAGTGATTTTGGAGCCCAGGAAAATAAAATCTGTCACTGTTTCCACTGTTTCCCCGTGTATTTGCCATGAAGTGATGGGACCAGATGCCATGATCTTAGTTTCCTGAATGTTGAGCTTTAAGCCAACTTTTTCACTCTCCCCTTTCACTTTCGTCAAGAGGCTTTTTAGTTCCTCTTCACTTTCTGCCATAAGGGTGGTGTCATATGCGTATCTGAGGTTATTCACCTGGGCCTTATTGTTTTTCTGGTGACTGGTTGGATTATTTCAGTGACGACTGTCTGCTGCACACACACCCTGCCGCCCCCAGCCCCCCCAGTGGTGAGTGCTGCGCTGAGGGAGGCACGGCCCTGGGGCCACACCCCACTGTTAAACTCCACTAATTGCTGACATAGATGTTTTTCTGGAACCCTCTTGCTTTTTCCATGATCCAATGGTTGCTGGCGATTTGATCTCTGGTTCCTCTGCCTTTTCTAAAACCAACTTGAACATCTGGAAGTTCATGGCTCACATACTGCTGAAGCCTGGCTTGGAGAACTTTAAGCATTACTTTACTAGCCTGTGAGATGAGTGCAATTGTGCGGTAGTTTGAACATTCTTTGGCATTGCCTTTCTTTGGGATTGGAATGAACACGGACTTTCTCCAGTCCTGTGGCCACTGCTGAGTTTTCCAAATTTGTTGGCATACTGAGTGCAGCACTTTCACAGCATCGTCTTTTAGGGTTTGAAACAGCTCAGCTGTGAATTCCATCACCTCCACTAGCTTTGTTCGTAGTGAGGCTTCCTAAGGTTCACTTGACCTCACACTCCAGGATGTCTGGCTCTAGGTGAGTAATCACACCATCATGATTATCTGGGTCATGAAGATATTTTTTGTATAGTTCTGTGTATTCTTGCCACCTCTTCTTAATATCATCTGCTTCAGTTAGGTTCAGACCATTTCTGTCCTTTATTGTGCCCATGTTTGCATGAAATGTTCCCTTGGTATCTCTAATTATCTTGAAGAGATCTCTAGTCTTTCCCATTCTGTTGTTGAGAAAACATCTACTTCTGCTTTATTGACTATGCCAAAGCTTTTGACTGTGTGGATCACAACAAACTGTGGAAAATTCTTCAAGAGATGGGAATACCAGACCACCTGACCTGCATCCTGAGAAATCTGTATGCAGGTCAAGAAGCAACAGTTAGAACCAGACATGAACAACAGACTGGTTCCAAACTGGGAGAAGAGTACATCAAGGATGTATATTGTCACTCTGCTTATTTAACTTCTATGCAGAGTACATTATGCGAAATGCCGGGCTGGATGAAGCACAAGCTGGAATCAAGGTCACCGGGAGAAATATCAATAACCTCAGATAAGCAGATGACACCACCCTTATGGCAGAAAGTGAAGAGGAGCTAAAAAGCCTCTTGATGAAGGTGAAAGAGAGTGAAAAAGTTGGCTTAAAGCTCAACATTCAGAAAACGAAGATCATGGCATCTGGTCCCATCACTTCATGGCAAATAGATGGGGAAACAGTGGAAACAGTGAGAGACTTTATTTTCTGGGCTCCAGAATCACTGCAGATGGTGATTGCAGCCATGAAATTAAAAGATACTTGCTCCTTGGAAGAAAAGGTATGAAAACCTAGACAGCATATTAAAAAGCAGAGACATCACTTTGCCGACAAAGGTCCGTCTAGTCAAAGCTATGGTTTTTCAGTCGTCATGTATGGATGTGAGTTGGACCATAAGGAAGGCTGAGTGCCGAAGAATTGATGCTTTTGAACTGTGGTGTTGGAGAAGACTTGAGTCCCTTGGCCTGCAAGGAGATCAAACCAGTCAATGGTAAACGAAATCAGTCCTGAACATTCATTGGAAGGACTGATGCTGAAGCTGAAACTCCAGTACTTTGGCCACCCGATGTGAAGAGCTAAGTCATAGAAAAAGACCCTGATGCTGGGAAAGATAGAAGGCAGGATGAAAGGGGACAACAGCACGAGGTCATTGGATTGTATCACCAACACCATGCACGTGAGTTTGAGCAAGCTCCGGGAGCTGGTGATGAACAGGGAAGAATGGCGAGCTGCAGTCCACGGGGTCGCGAAGAGTTGGACACAACTGAGCGACTGAACTGAACTGAATTGCCAGCTGATTGCTCTACTGATTTCGACAACCCCCTGGGCATAAATTCCTCTACAGCTTAACCAATCCAGTTCCGGCCTGTCTGACACAGTCTTTCTTTTTAAACTGGAGTATAATCGCTTCATAATGCTGTTAGTTTCTGCTGCACGACAACAGAGAGTCAGGTGAAAGCACACGCACAGCCCCTCCCTCCTGCGCCTCCGTGCCCCACGCCTCTTGGTCATCGCAGAGCAGACAGCTCTCTGTGCTGTGCAGCAGCTTCCCGCTAGCTGTTACACATCGCAGTGCGTGCAAGTCAACGCTGCTTTCTCCACTCGTCATGCCCTCTCCTTCCCCCCATTCCCGTAAGCCTGTTCTCTATGTCTCTATTTCTGCCCTGGAGATAGGTTCATCTGTACCACTTTCCTGGACTCCATATGTACGCATTAATATGCGGCATCCGACACAATCTTGTCTGCATTGGCATTTCATGTTCCCACCCCACGAGGGCGCCCCTGGTCTTCTTATTTCCTGGTTCCCTCCTGTGACCCAGCCTCCAGCTTAGCCTTATCTGACTCTCCTCCTGAGTGTCCACCACCGCCTCATGAAACTTGAGAACTTGCGCTTGAACTTCCCCACAGTCTGTTGCAAACAGTCAGTCCTCTGGGAAGAGATTAGGAGCGATCTATTGCGCTGACTTGCTCACCCCTCTGCGCCCCAGTCTCCGAGGTGTGACTCTGGAGCTGGCGGGGAGACAATGGCAGACGTTTCTGTGACACCCCTGCTCCAGGAGCTGGGCAGCGGGGAGCCGGCCTGGGGTCCTCTCCGCTATCTCTCCTGGCAAGAACCACTGCCCCACAGCTGGGGAAGTGACCAGCGGCCAAGCACCCTAGTGGTGCCAGGGTGGAGCCTGCCTGCCAAGAGGGGGCTGGGCAGAAGGGCGCCCTGTCCTCAGGCGGCCTCACCCCCACTTAGGCAGGCACTGGGCCGGGTCCTTGGAGAAGGAGCCAGGGGAGGAAGCCTTGAGTCCTCAGCTGCAGCCCCTGGAGCAGGGTCTCTGCAGTGGAAGCATGTTTTGTCTTTAAAAAGACGTCATGAACTCACGGATGTAAGTATATTCCATGTATTTCTTCCGGCTGTAGTTCTTGTTCTGCCCACACCAGCTGTCTTGCCCTCGACCAGCAGCACCTTTCTGGGTTGCCTCCTGAGCCCAAGCTTGGTATTCCTCAATAGCGTCCGTGATCTCAAAAGACTAATCTGGGCTTTCAGTAAAGTTGTAGGTTTAGTAAATATGGCATATACATTATGACAGTACTTCTAATTCAAGTTCATGACTGTGGGTTTGTTTTTTTTTTCTTTTAGGACTATGGGTTTTTAACTTCAATGCTCGTTAAATCTTTTTCCCAAGCCAAAAAATTTCAGTTCTCAAAACTACTCAGGTCATTTGGTAATTGGGACATTTGAGTTGTTCTCAGTATTTAGTTGTTAAGAATTTCACTGAATAAACTGCCTTTTGCGTAAATCTTTCGAAGTATTGCAATGTGGGTTCAGAGTGTAGTCCTAAAAGTGGGATCGCTAGGTCAAAGGCATGTGCAGAAGCGACTTGTTGGGTGTTGGTAAATCCCCCTTCCAAGGGGATTGCAGCATGCAGCACCCCCACTGGCCCCATGAGAGATGACGGTGCCCCCACTTCACACACAGAAGGGCGTGCCATCTGACCTTTGGGTTTTGTCAACTGGATGCAGAAGAATGGGTCTCTGTGTATTTCTCTTTCTCTTTCTATGAGTGAAATGAGAGGTCAGTTTCTATCCCTCAGCTGTTCTGCTTTGGCTAGGGTTGTGTAAAGGCAACACAGAAAGGGCAGGGGTGGAAGAGTGAATTGGGGTGGAAATTCATACCTAACAATTTTTAACAATCTGTTTTTCTAATACTTTATTGTGAAGTGGTCCTAGATCACAGACCTGCAGTCATATGGCAGAAACAATTATTCATTTCTTCAGCTAGAGCTTAGGCGTGTCAGAGAAACGCCAGTGGTAAACTCCAAGAAATAAAAACTCACAGCCAAACATCACAAAATTCCCCAGGAAAGAAGGCAGCATGCGTGAGGCAACAGGAAAGATGATAGCGGGATCAGACCCACAGACTCCAAGCATTGGTGTTACCAGTTAGAGAGAGTACAACAGGGTTAATACGTTAGGAAAGAAAAAGTGAGACTGATAAACGCTATGAACGCCCAGCAAATTAGACAGCAACGCAGCACTTAGAAGAACTGAAAATCATAGCTTTGGAAATTGAAGCCTGTGAGTGAGTTCAAAAGCACACCTGATACGGCTGATAGGAAGACCGGGGAACTGAAAGATGGGTCTCCAGCAGGCACCCGGAATGCAGCAAAGACAGGCGAGGGACAGGAAACCGGGGAGGGCTGCTGGAGGGCAGAGTGCGGGCGTCTGACTGTCTCTGCCCAGAAGGAGCAGGAGCCGAGAACGGGCCAGAGGGGCCACCTGAAGAGAGAGCAGCCCAGGTGCAGAACAGCCCCGCGGGGCGGGCAGGGCGGTGAGCGACCTCAGCGCTGCTGAGAGCAGCGCGGAGGAGACGGTCGCAGCTCTGGCGGGGCTCAGAGGGGCCCGAGACCAGCGCCCGCTGACCCGGCCAGACCCCAGACCCAGGCGCCCAGCGGGCCCCGCAGGGGGCCGGCCCCGCTCCCAAGCCCAGCGTGGCGGGCCTGCATCGCCAAACCGGGCCGGGCCGCCCGCCTGGGCCCTGCCGCCTCCCAGCCACGCCCCTCTGGCTCCGCAGGCCTCGCAGCCCCGTCCGAGGCGGAGTCTGCCCCGAGCACGGGCACCAGGGCCGCGGGCATCTCCCCAAAACTAGGGAGAGCCCCCAGGGACCTGTCACCCCATCGCCCCCTCTGAGAAGTGGCCCCCGAGGACGAAATCCTGTCACCCAGCACAGAAGGATGGCCATCACTCCCTGTAGCTGAAGGCCCTTTACTCCGCGCGCCTCGGCATCTACAGCACTCAAGGAAAACTCTTTACGCCACGTGTCGCCAAAGGGCGTCGTGCGGGGTGGCAGCTGCTCCCCAAACCCCGGTCACCCACAAGGGGTCCCTACCCCGGACCCGCGCATCCCCGCGGCCCCAGTCAGCTGGCTATTCACGGCCAGGGACGAGCAGGGCGGTCGGCCGGGCTCCGCCATCACGGGCGCTTGCTTCTCTTCTTGGTGCTTTTAAATCCTCGAGAGGCACCCTGCCCAAAACAGATGGTCGACGGTACCCTGAAATGGAAAATCGTCCACACAAAACCGCTGTGGTTTTGCCCACAGACGGCTCAACGCAGCAGCAGTCTCCTGGGGCCTGACTTGCATTCCGATGCTCCCTCCTCCAGAGCGGACCGCAGGGCGGCCACGGGCTCTTCAGGTGGGCACTCCCTGCGTCCAGTGAGGCCACCGTGGCCGCGCTCTGCCCCGTGCCCGCCGCCCTTGGAGCCTGAGCCCACCGCCCTGCTCTCCCGCCCGCCCGGCTCACTCTCAGGCCAGAGTGACCACACCTGTGAGCAGGCCGCAGAGGGCCTCCAGGTCCTCCCTCAGACGGGGTGAACCTGTGGGTCGTTTTTTCCATTTCTCCAACACTGACCCCCAAATCAGACTTGAAATCAAATTAATCCAACAAAAACACCATTAGCAGTAGGACAGGTGGCAGGTTGCAACCTGGGCAGTCGCCTCCTGCGTCTTTCCGTCCCCACCCAGACCACGGCCAGAGAAGGCTGTGCTCCCAGCACCCCAGGTCACCCGAGGGCAGCGGGCCGTCAGTCTTTTCATCTCCCCCAGAAGCCAACACTCCAGCCCAGCACGGCTCCTCTCAGTGGGGACGCTCAGCGTCAAACCCAGAATTCCCCAGAAGCACAAGTTCAGAACCTGGTTCAGAAAGGGGCCAGGTACTGACCTGTGGCCGTAGACCCGCCTCTCTCTTGGAGGTTCTGGGGGGGCCTCTGCGTGTTCGGAGCAGACTTCCATGGCGTCTCCTTCAGAGGGTGCTCGGTCCTCCCCGGCGGCTTCTGTCGACACCTGCGAGGCTGGGCTGGGGAGACAGAGGCTGAGCACTCTCCTGGGGTCAGCTCCTGCAGCCCCACCTTCCCCCAGGGCTGAACTCGCAAAGCTGTTTTGGCTGTTTATGGCTGTTTTGTCAGAGTAATTCCAGGCTACTGGAATTCCAGGACAAACAGAGGTAACTGTTAATATGACGTACACCACGTTTTATGAACTTAGGTGTAACAGTCACACTGTCTTTTAAACCACTACCTTCATGGTGTCATGTGGTAAATGACTATCAATGTTACCAAGCGTCTTTCCACGACAATTAGGTAAGAAATTCACTAAAGCCAGTCACATGATACTGAGCTTCTCCTTAACACCACAGCCTCAATCCCGCGCTGCGAGCTTCTCCTCCCTAACACCACTGCCTCAATCCCGCGCTGCATGACTTCTTTCTCCTTAAAATGATTCCGTGGAAAAAAAGGAGTTATGTCACATTCAAGGTCTTAGAAAAACCTCCCGTATTGAAGTGGGTTCTCCTGACCATTCTACTTTGAACAGCAAAGTCCTCACTGGGGACAACAATTTAGTCTAAAATGATTTCAATCAATGCAATCTTTAGATGGTTACAAAGCTTCCCCTGAGGAGATCAGTTAATGAAAAGGCAAAGAAAACACGAACTCCAGGGCAGTTCCCGGGGCACTTCCCACAGTGCATGCTGAGCAATACCACACAGCTCTGTGGTCAAGCTTGTAAAATACTGACGGGACGGATAAAAAGCCAGAGGGCTCCACGTGCGGGAAATGGCTCATGGCCTGGGACAAACCCCCCAAGGTCCACGTGAGGATGGAGGAGAGGTGCTGGGGGGGAGGGGGCAGAGGCAAAGCGTGAGCACAGAAGGACCCCCAGCAGACCCCGTGCCGGCACCCCGGTCACCGGCTCACAGACCCAGGAAGGCAGCTCCCCGCCTTCCTGTCCTTCTTGCAGACAGACTGGCCACGTACAACACCGCCTCCACCTGCTCAACCCTCTCGGTTAGTAACCCCTGCCTCACAGGGTTAACGCACAACCGCATGGGACGCTGGGTGATGGGTGCTGCGCGAGGGCGCCCGCACGCTCCCAGGCCTGCTGGGCTCAGCGGGCGGCTTCCTCGAGCAACACGCACCGGCTGCCCTTCCTCGGTTTATCAAAGCGGAAGTCCGCAGGGTAGAGGTGATGAGCCACCAGGTGCTGCTTCCGGTCTCTGCTGGTCCTGAACTTCTCCGTGCAGCCCTCCACCAGGCACTGGTACTACAGCAGAAACCGTGTCACCACCCTGACCCTAGGACCACTGCCTCACCCAGTCTGGACCCCAGGCTCCAGCACCATGAGGCACACGGCTCGGGGACAAGCCCCGTGATGACTGCCCTTGGCCTCAGGGGGCGAGCGTCACTCACCATGTCCTGCCGCTCGGCCAGGATCTGGAACAGTGAGTCGTGCCACTCCTGGATGTGGGTGTCCAGCAGGTGACCGGAGGGGAAGGCCCGCCTGCAGTAGGAGCAGACGTTTCCGTGCAGAGTGTGGTAGTGGTGCTCGTAGTCCTCCAGGGCGTCAAACGCCTGGCAGCAGCCGGCCACCTGACAAGTGAACTCAGGCACCCTGGCAGAAAAACGCCTGGTGGGGATGCAATTCCTCGGAGGCCAGGACGCCAGGCTCCCTGTCACCACTCCCCTTAAGTGGCTTCGGATAAAGCTGATAAAGCTTCGGATTTTCTCTTGCGATCCCAAACCCTGCCTTCATTACAAATACATCTTCACGGACAAGCAGGCTGGTGGAGAGGCCAGCCATGCTGGCTTCGTCGGTGGTCCCGAGCAGACACCAGGGCGGGGCGAGCAGAGGGAGGGGTGAGGAGTGGGCAAGAAGGGCCCTGAGCTGGGCCACAGCGCTCACCTGGGCCTCTCCGGCTCCGCAGCCACCTGCGTAATCACATCCTGGAGGTAGAGGTGCCTCTGCACGTCCCCGTCCTGCGGAAGACAGCTCTGAGGGCTCGCACCCCCGCCCGCCCGCGCCCCCAGGACCCGGGCCCGAGCCCTGCCCCCCAAGACCCAGGCCCCGCCCCCAGGACCCGGGCCCCGCCCCCAGGACCCGGGCCCCGCCCCCAGGACCCGGGCCCCGCCCCCAGGACCCGGGCCCCGCCCCGAGCATTGGCCCCGCCCACCTGGGATCCGCTCCGCCCCCACCCGCAACCGCCTTCGCTTTCCTCGGCTCACGCACCTCGAAAAACTCGTGCTCTCGCGGGAAGCGGACCTGGCGCGCCGCGAAGCGGAAGGGCGCGTTCCCGGCCAGGGCGTCCCGCTGCACGGGCAGCGGCGCGGCCGCCCCAGGGGCCCCCGCCAGGCGGGCGTGCAGCGCGGGCGGCAACTGCATCGCCCTGCGCGCCGGCGGCCGCACGGCCTGCGGGCCACCGTCCGCGAGCCGGCCGGGGCGGGGCCGGACGTGACGTCACGCGGCACTTCCGCCGCCGCCGCGGGCGGGGCCGCGGGCTTGGCGCGCTCGGGTTCGGGCTTCGGCGCGCGGCCGTGGTGAGTCGGCCTCGGGGCGGCCCTCCCGCGGGTGGCTCGCGCCCCTCTCCCCGCCCCGAGCCCCGCAGGCTCCTTCCGGCCCTCGTCGCCGTCGCGCTCGCTCCCCGCCGCGCCTCCCGCCTGAAGGGCTGCGCGGCCTCCGCGCCGGCCTTGTCTCCGGGACGGAGCCCGAGCGGTCTCCGGGAGACCCGCGGTTCGCTGTGTCGCTCTGCTGCGCCCGGCAGCCCAGTCTCTGTCGCCGGGGTCTGTGGGTCCGTGGGCGGCGGCCAGCAGGGAGAAGCACTCGGGAGCGTCAGCAAGATGCGCTAGACGCTCCTCGGAGCGGTGTCGAGCGGGCGCTGCCGCGCTGTGGAGGGGGCTCGGTCGGAGTGTGGCCCCCCGGCCTCTTGCCCAGGGAGGGTCAGGGGCGCCCTTCCAGCGAGGCCGCAGCCGGGAAGCCCTCTCAGGGCGGTGCTGCCCGCCGGTGAGAGCCGCAGAGCTCGCGGGAACTGTTCCCAAACCCAGGCTCCTGGGAGCGTCAGTGCTTGTGATGTGGGACGTCCGCTCTTTTCTCCTGCAGGTGTGGGGGTTCACGAAGGTAGTTTTTACACAAACGTTTGCTTCCGTGAGCTTTTTTCACAGCAGCCCTGTCCACCCGCTTGTGTCTCTTCCGCGGGCAAACGCAGTGTCCTTGGCATCCACGTGTCCAAAGCGGTCCTCGGGCCAGCTATTGCGGGACACCCCCAGGCCTTGGGAGCCTCTTAGAATGTGGGTGAAGCCCTTGGAGTCGCAGAGGCCCCGTGAGAGCTCTGTGTGTCTTCTGGTTCGCTTGTCATCTCCAGCGCCGCCTCGCTGCGCTCTGTGACTGGTCGCGAGGTTGCCGTGGTTCAGGCTGCTGGCCCTGCTTCCCGGCCGGTGTTCTTTTCCTCAGGTAACAGCCGTTTCCGGTGATCGGCCGTGTGCAGCAGCAGCGGTGTTCACTCCTGCTCCTTCGGTAGCGACAGTGCAGACTCTTAGGTGCCGCCTTGTGTCTCCACGACAGCTTCCTGAGTAGGGTCTGGTACTCATTCTCCTTGGGAAGAAGCCTACAGAGGGCAAGCTTTTTGTGCAGGGTCCTACAGCCTGGAAGCCCCAAGTCAGGGTTCAGCCTCAGCCCCATGACCGTAGTCCTGTGAGCGCCTCCTGATGTGAAAAGTACACGTGCTGGTGACTTACGTGCCAGCTCACCCTTGCTGTTGGCTTTCTGGAGATACTCTGCCTCTGGCCAGCGCTGGATGTCTCTGTTTGACGACCGATGTACCTGTACAGGGAGCTTGTTTTCCGTCACTTGGGGTTAGAGTCTCTCTCTGTGTGGTTACAAGTCGACACGCGCGCTGTGGGCATGTGTGCTGAGGCTCCCCCAGCTGATGTCTCACTCATAGCTTGTCTTCAGTGGAGCTGTTGGCACCGTGGTTCTAATCTTCTTAGGATCACGGAGGGTTTGAGGATCTGTTGAAAGACCTCCTCATAAAAATCAGAAATAATCTTGCCTGTAATTTCCCAGGGTCTCCTGTGGTACATGATCCCAAGTTATGAATCCTGCGTAGGTATGTCCAGACGTTTATGCGAAGCACGTAAAGCCTGCTCATGTTTGTTTTTTGAATCTAGTTGTCCGCCGTTGTCTTAGTGTTAATAATAATGGCTAACTGGACCGATCATCAGTGGGAGAACAGAAGTCCCCATGCAGGCCACTACTGTCTGCTTGGTGGGATCTCATTTACCGTTTTGGCCTGGAAGGTTATATATCCAGTGAGGAGACGTTTGGACATCTGGTTGACAGGGCAGGTGGGGCTGAAGGGGAAGCCCACCCAGCTACAGTGCGTGGTGGATGTGAACACCTGGCCTGGGCGAGCAGAGGCAGCATCTTGGTTACCAGAGTGGCAGCTGGGGCCTCGTGGCGGGAGCCAGGACGGGAAGTGGCTTAGGCCTGTGCAGAGCTCCCTGTGTGATCAGGACCCCTGAAGGGCAGGGGCTGCTGTGTCTGTACAGCTGGGGCCAGAAAGTGCTGGCTGCCAGCTGAGGGAGCAGCTCCGCGCTGGCCCAGGGCCCTGTGAGGCTGGAGTCACCCAGAGGAAGGAGGCCCAGGCCTTTAGCCCGCATCCGCTCTCTGTGTGTATGCCAGCCCCCAGCAGGGGAGCAGCCCGGACACTGGCCGCAATTGCCGAGGCTCTGAGTCAGGGCTCCGATTCCCCCAGAGCTGCCCACTGAGACAGCCCCCACCAGCAGGGGCGTGGAAGGGCCTCCCCAGGAAGGGGCCCCACAGGCTGGTCAGTGCCGGCTGTAGTGGGGTCTGCCCGGGGACACTGTGGGCCCACCAGGCTGGTCAGTGCAGGCTGTAGTGGGGTCTGCCCGGGGAAGCTGTGGGCCTGCAGGCTGGCTCATGTGACAGTTTGCCTTCTCAAGACCGGACATTGGCCAACTTTGATTGCTTTAAACTTTGTTTATAGGTAGGGATTTGTTTTTATAAATGGCTTGTCTCTTACCTTTAGGGGAACACGTTGTAATGTCTCAGAGCCAAAATCATGAGTGAATTTCGGATTCACCATGATGTCAATGAGCTGCTCAGCCTACTGCGGGTGCACGGAGGGGATGGTGCCGAGGTCTACATTGACCTGCTGCAGAAGAACAGGACCCCGTACGTCACGACCACGGTGTCTGCACATAGCGCCAAGGTGAGTGCCGCGCCAGGGCTGCGCTGGGCGAGGCGGTCCCGACCCCCAGGGCTGCGCTGGGCGAGGCGGTCCGGACCCCCAGGGCTGCGCTGGGCGAGGCGGTCCGGACCCCCAGGGCTGCGCTGGGTGAGGCGGTCCCGACCCCCAGGGCTGCGCTGGGCGAGGCGGTCCCGACCCCTAGGGCTGTGTGGGGTGAGGTGGTCCCGACCCCCAGGGCTGTGTGGGGTGAGGTGCTGTGTGGGGTGAGGTGGTCCCGTCCCCCAGGGCTGGGCTGGGTGAAGTGGTCCCATCCTCCAGGGCTGTGTGGGCTGAGGTGGTCCCATCCTCCAGGGCTGGGCTGGGTGAGGTGGTCCTGTCCCCTGGTGCTGGGCTGGGTGAGATGGTCCCGACCCCCAGTGCTGTGTGGGGTGAGGTGCTGTGTGGGGTGAAGTGGTCCCATCCTCCAGGGCTGTGTGGGCTGAGGTGGTCCCATCTTCCCGGGCTGGGCTGGGTGAGGTGGTCCCGTCCCTCGGTGCTGGGCTGGCTGAGGTGACCCTGTCCTCCAGGGCTAGGCTGGGTGAGGTGGTCCCGCCCCCACTGCTCTGTGGGGCACAGATTCACTCTCCTCACTGGGTGGCCGCAGTGGTGCCCGTCTGATGTCGGATGCTCTCTGTGGACCGCGTTTCTGCCCAGCTCTGCTCCGGCGGCTCCTCGTGGCCCCTCTCCCCGCCGGGTGCGCTGATGAGTGAGTGGAGGCCTGGAGAGCCCTGAGCTGGCAGCCTGACCTCCGTCTGGAGGCCCAGATGGTCCTGGGATCTGTTCACGTCATGGCACAGATTCTCTTCTGGGTGGAAAAGCAAGCTCCCAGCTCTAGCCACAGTGAGATCATCTTAAAGTGGATTTTTAAAAATTGAAAAACTGTGCAATTTAAAATCATAGGTTATCTGTAAAAGACGTTTGTGAAGTCTGTTTTAAACCAGCATGGGAGCTCTCCTGGTGGCCCAGTGGCTGTGACTCTGCACTCCCGGTGCACGGAGGTCAGTCCCTGGTCAGGGAACTAGGTCCCACACGCCGCAGCCAGAGACTCCGCCTGCCTCAGCCAAGCCTGAGCAGCCGAGTAAGGAAGTATGAACGTTTAAAGCAGAACGTTGTGAGAGCTCGTTCACTCTGCCAGCCTAAGACGACACAAGGGTAACTCAGAAAGCTTAACTGAGCAGAACAGAGTTTGAGAACACACGGTTGCATCTGCTTTATTTTAAAGGGGGGCGTGTTGATCAGTGAGAACACGTACCTCCTGAACCTGTGTGTAGCGGTGAGCTCCAGAGGGAAGTGTGAAGACTGAACGCGTAACCTGCTAACAGGAGCGCGAGGCCGTGAGCCGCTTAGGAGGAGGAAGCGAGGGAGCCACAGGGCAGATGAGGGCACGTCTGACAGGTTGTTCCTTGGTTTTGTTTCAGAGATGGATGACTATCTCATCTCCCTGACTTCATGCTGGTTTTTTTATGGGGGGAAGTTAGTTAGTGCACAGCCTTGTAAAGTTCCTGGTTACAGTCTCTAAATCACTCTGAATGTGCTTTTGAGGTTAAAATAGCAGAATTTTCTCGTACTCCTGAGGACTTTCTGAAGAAATACGATGAACTGAAATCTAAGAACACGAGGAACCTGGACCCCCTGGTGTACCTGCTGTCGAAGCTCACGGAGGACAGGGAGGTGTGTGCCGGGCTTGGGGCCGGGTGGGCGGTGTCCTGCCTGGCCCATGTTCTCTCCTGTTCCCTGGTGCTGGCCCCTTGTTGACCCTCAGCCTCAGGCCCGCGGCACTGAGATAACTCACATGCACCCGAGCGGACATGGGCCCTGATGGTGACAAGCACGAGGAGTGCTGCCGGTGGCCTCTGGGGCTGAGGGACTGTGTCCTCCGTTGTCTAGTCTGTTTTCATCTCTTAAATTGAGCGTGTGTTACTTGTGACACTGAGATGTGCACGTGAAGAGTGTGAGCTGTGGCCCCAGGGTGTGCGGGGCCGGTCAGTGCTTCCTCTCGAGTCACGAGGCCCAGGGTCTGTTCAGGGACACCTGGTAGCCCCATGCCGGGACCCTTGAAGGGATGTGGTCTCGCACAGCAAGGGAGGCCAGCCACCTGCGGAGGACAGGCCGAGCCATGGGAAATGGGTGTGGGGTCCTGTCCGGTGACCTGGGGACGTGGCAGCTCGTGGCGTTCAGCCCGAGGCGACCAGGCTGCAGCTGGAGGACCTGCAGGCCGAGCTGCGGGAGGGCGGCAGGGCGGCTGTGTGTGGCCAGCGTGACGCCAGGGCCCCGTGCTTCCAGACCCTGCAGTACCTGCAGCAGAACGCCAAGGAGAGAGCAGAGCTTGCGGCCAGCGCGGCAGCCAGCAGCACCGCCAGCTTCGGCACCCCTGCCACAGCCTCCAAGATCTCCATGCAGGAGCTGGAGGAGCTGAGGAAGCAGCTGGGGAGCGTGGCCACGGGCCCCACGTGGCAGCAGGTGAGCAGGTGGCCACGGTGTTGGCCTGTGGAGACTGGCCCGGGGGCACCGGCCCTGGGATGGGGTCCTGGGCCCCGGGCGAGAGGGTCTGGCCTGCCCTGGGGGCGGGGGCGTCTGCTGCCCCTGCACTGCTGGCTCGGCCAGCACGGGCCCGGCTCTGCCTCCCTCGGGGGTGTGGGCAGCTGGTGGGCGGTGGTGCTCTGTCTCCCTTTCTTACTGCTCCTCCAACCCTGCCCTGGCCCCAGGCGGCTCTCCGGGTGTCTCCCCCCATCTTGTTTCTGGGCCGTCGAGCCCCTCAGAACCACACCCTGAGGTCTGAGCTGCAGGCCCGTGCCGGTTGGGCACGTTCTGTGTCTGGCGCCTTGTGGCTCCTCACAGCTCTGCCCGCCCCAGTACCCTCCCCCCCAGTGCTCTGGGTGCGCGGCGCCCTTGGGGACCACTGCCCCCTGCCTGTGCCGGCGGGGCCGTGTCTCCCTGCTTCAGCCCAGGGGGCTCGGGTGCGGGCACCCCTTCTCTGGCCCAGCTCTCAGTGGGC
The DNA here is from genome assembly GCF_016772045.2 of Ovis aries. Classification (NCBI taxonomy): domain Eukaryota; kingdom Metazoa; phylum Chordata; class Mammalia; order Artiodactyla; family Bovidae; genus Ovis; species Ovis aries. The sequence continues at coordinate 51,121,806 of NC_056075.1, read as the reverse complement.
ACTGTGCCCAGCTGGCAGCTCAGGCCTGCATCGAGGGCCAGGGCGAGCCGTGAGGGTGCGCTGAGGGCTCTGGGCGCCTGCGTGCCGGGGGCTCCTGCTCCACCTGGGCCCCGCCCCGTCACCATGATGGGCGTTGACGTGCGGTTCGCTTCCACGTGTGTGTGTTCCTCACACATGCTTAGGGATGTGTCTTTTCATACAGTAAGTGTGTTAACTTTAAGTGTTTGTGCTAAAGGTGTGTGTTTTCTTTCTGTCTTTAAAAACCTCCCCCCCCCCAGTCTCTGGAACTCACGAGAAAGTTGCTTCGAGACAAGCAGAACAAAAAAAACTCAGGGCAGCGCCTCCCAGTCTTCCCGGCGTGGGTGTACGAGAGGCCTACGCTGCTCGGGGACTTCCTGACCGGCTCAGGCGCGAGCGCAGACGTGGCTGTGCCCATCGGTAGGTGACGCACAGCTTTGGACAGTGGGGCCTCACGGGGACAGGGAAGCTGATCTCCTTGGAGGTGGTGGGTGGATGGCGGCGTGCCGCCCCCAAGCCCTCTGCTGCCCTCGGCCATGTGGCAACACGCGGTACCCGCTGGCCTCCGCACCCTGCCCCCCACCGGTGGGTGGTGATGTGCCCCGGCTCTCAGGAGCGTGCGTGTCTTGGGGCTTGGGCAGACTTGGGGGCAGCGGGATCCCCAGGGTCGTCGTCCTCGACAGTGAGTCACGTCCCTGCAGGTTCTGCCATCAGGATGATGGCCTCGGCCACGAGCACCAAGGGGCGCTGGGGCGTGCGGGTGTCTGTGCCCCTCCCCCACGTCTCATGACCCCCTGGGGGCAGAGAGCTGTGTCTTGCCCTCCTGCTCACAGTGTACAGGGGAGACGGGGGCGGAGGCACGGCCATGTTTACAGGCACTAGAGGAGCCTGCCCTGCAGCGGTCTCGTGTGGTGGGGCTCATGGAGCCTGGTCCCCGGGGCCACACCCAAGGGCGGGAAGCAGGGGCGGGGGGGGGGGGGGGGCTCTGATGATGAGCCTGGGGCCCTGCCTCCTGGAGCCCTGCCTCCTGGGGCCCTGCCTCCTGGAGCCCTGCGTCCTGGAGCCCTGCCTCCTGGGGCAGCTGCACGTTCAACATGATCCAGAGAGGTTCCGTGGGAAAACCCCTGAGGGAAGCTGTTCCCCGAGGTCATGCACTATGTGAGTGTTGATTTGCATGTTTGGATCAGTTAGAAGACGCAGTAGTTTCCAGGCCCACGTGAGGCACTGCTTGGAGCCTTCTTGGGAGGCTTTGCCGGGTTGAGGGGAGGTGCAGCCCCGCGAAGCGGAGGCAGCCGGGCGCTGGTTCTTAGGGCGGCCGGGCTCACGGGGTTCGATGTGGCAGGTTTCCTTTGTAGCGGGATTGCTGTGCTGCCCGCTGGTAAGGGTGCGCTGTGCCTGAGGGTGGCCCCTGAGGCCACCTCGTGTGATGCTATTTCAGGGAGGACTTGGCCAGGACAGGTGGCCTGCCCGTTTCCCTCCAACAGCCACACTGCGTGGGCTCTGGTGGCGAGATCGGCGTCTGTCCCACCGGCCCGGTGTCACCTTTCTGGCCTCCGTCATGCCCTGGCCTGGCACCACAGGCCCCAGTGCCATCCATGCCAAGATGCCTGTGAGCATCACAGTCATCCTCGGTCCTCCCTGCTGTCCCCCGGACGTAGCCTCTCCTGGGGGGCCCTGCCTCCTTGCGTGGCGTGCAGCAGCCCTGCTGGGCATCCCTCGCCAGCTACGTGGTGCCCCCCACAGTCATTTTGCCGCCCAAGTCCCTTCCTACAGCAGAGGCGTGCCCCCCGCCTGTGACCAGGCCGTCCCTCCTCACGCCAGCCTCCAGCTCCGTCTGCTTGTCTGGGCCATCCAGCCCACGGCTGGGCAGCGTAGACTCGCGTCTCCACAATTCCTGGCCTGTTCCCGAGGCCGCGGGCACAGGCGTCTTGTGGCTTCTAACCGTGTGTGTGGTTCCCGCTGGGTCCCCGAGCCTCGGGCTCAGGTCCTACAGACACGGCCAGTTTCCTGGAGTCTGAGCAGCACGTGGCTCTGTCCCTCGCCCCTCCACAGCCCCCACCCCAGCCTTGAGGCCTCAGGCAGAGCTCCCAGCTCTCAAGTTTCCCCTTTCTGGGGGACCCCATCTGTGAGGAGGGATCTGCTGTGCCCCATGAGGCCCAGTGTGCTGTCTGACGCCCCTCCCGATCGCCACGTCCGTGACGGGCTCCAGCTTCCCTGGTGTCTCCTCCTGGCCACGTGGTGACCGTGGCGCCCGCCTTTGACCCTCCCACAGCAAAGCCTGGTCCCGGCCTTCTTCTGAGCGACCCAGCCTCACCAGGTTGTGAGTGTTGTGAGGCCAAGACGCTCACGTCCCTTTGAAGATGAAGCGGTTATTTGTGTGTGGAGGGTTTCCCTTGCTTTAAGGCTCTGATCGTCAGCTCCAGACTCGCCGTGTGGTCCCTGCCTGTCGGGTGGTCAGTGCCTCTGCTGGTGGAGGTTGTGGAGTCTCAGCCGTTGGTTCCCTGATGGGATCAGTTAAGCCAGGCAGTCACCTTGGTTTTCACATCTGCGGTGCTGGAGGAAGTTACATGGAGGGAGGGGGTGGGGGAGAGAGGCCAGTGGAGTGGGGCTCTGGAGGCGAGGCCCGCTGGTGTCTGCACCCACAGGCACGCTGCCTCTGGCCTCCCAGGAGGCGGCCGTCGTGGAGGACCTGCTGTACGTGCTGGTGGGTGTGGACGGCAGGTACATCACGGCCCAGCCCCTCACCGGGAGGCAGAGCCGAACCTTCCTCGTGGACCCCAATCTGGACCTGTCCATCCGAGAGCTGGTGAGCAGGATCCTGCCCGTGGCTGCCAGCTACTCCACAGTGACCAGGTAGGCACCCGGCTTGCCACAGTGACTGGAGCGCGTGCACGGAGCCCTCCTGCAGAGAGGCCGGCCTCCATGCAGGGCCCGCAGACCCGGAGGAGCGCGGGAGGTGGCACCCACAGGCCCTCGGGCCATCCCTCCCGAGACGCAGCCCCTGCTGCTCGTGCTCAGGGCCGCCTTCCTCTCAGGTTCATCGAGGAAAAGTCCTCCTTCGAGTATGGACAGGTGAACCACGCTCTGGCCGCCGCCATGAGAACGCTGCTGAAGGAGTACCTGATCCTGGTCACACAGCTGGAGCAGCTGCAGAGGCAGGGCCTGCTGTCTCTGCAGAAGCTCTGGTTCTACATTCAGCCAGCCATGCGCACTGTGGACATCCTGGCCTCCCTAGGTGTGAGGGCCTGGTGGGAGGGACCCTCTGGGTCAAGGTGCTTGTCTTCGATTTTTTCAAACGGTCCGAGGCTGTGTAGCTTTACGTTTTATGAATTTGCGAGAGACTGACTCTGGGAGTTCCCAGAAACCCTAGCTTCATAGTTTGAATTTATCCCAGAAAGAGGACCTCTCCCCTGAGAAGGTGGGAGATGAGCTGAGGGCTCTCGCTCAGCGTGGCCAGGGGCCCTCTCGGCACTGAACGCCGCCCTCTCCCCGGCAGCCACCTCGGTGGATAAAGGCGAGTGTGTCGGGGGAGCGACCCTGAGCCTCCTGCACGACCGGAGCTTCAGCTACACGGGGGACAGCCAGGCGCAGGAGCTGTGTCTGTACCTCACCACGGCCGCCAGCGTGCCCTACTTCGAGATCCTGGAGAAGTGGATTTACAGGGGCATCATCGACGACCCGTATAGGTGGGGCGGGGGGCCGCGGGGGGGGGGGGCCGCGGGGGCGGGGGGGTGGAGAGCGGCCCTGCGGCCCCCCGCCCCCTGCACGCCTGGGACCGCGCGCCCTGCCTTGCAGCGAGTTCATGGTGGAGGAACACGAGCTGCGCAAGGAGAAGATCCAGGAGGATTACAACGACAAGTACTGGGAGCAGCGCTACACCGTGGTGCAGAGACACATCCCGTCCTTCCTGCAGAAGATGGCGGGCAAGGTGCTGAGCACGGGTGAGTGCCGGCCCCGCACGCCCCCGCGCGCCTGCGTCTCCACACAGCAGCCAGCGCCCCTGCCACTGCGCTCCCCGGGCGCCACTGCGCTCCCCGGTCCCCGGGCGCCTGGGTCTCCACACAGCAGCCAGCGCCCCCGCCACTGCTCCCCCGGGCGCCTGCGTCTCCACACAGCAGCCAGCGCCCAGCGCCCCTGTGGATACCAGCTAGGGGACCACCCCACTGAACTTGGATCTGACACTTAACCGCCGGGGCAGTGTGGGCCCAGGGATCAGGCCTCCCTCGAGGCCTGCCCCGGCAGACGCCCGTCATGAGCATCGGGTCCCCAGGCCGCTGCGTGTCTGTCAGTGTGGCCCCCAGTCAGGGTCCTGGGGCCTCCCCAGGCTTGATATTTGCTGTGACGACCCCCAGACTTGGGGAAACTTTACTTAGCAGATACGCTGGCCTGCTATAAAGGATGTTGTAATGGATACAGACAAACAGCCCGAGGAGGTCTGCAGGGCAGGTCTGGAGGGTCCCACACTCGGGAGTGTGTCTGTCCCCGAGGAGCTGGGGGCCACCAGGCCCCTCCCTCCTAGCAGGTGGACGTGCTCATCAGCCCAGAAGCTCTCCAAGCCTGTCCCGTAGCGGGATCACGTTGGTTCCAGGACAGGGCACGACTGGTCCTCTCGTGGGCCGTTGGTCCCTAACTTGACCACCAGCCCCTCTCCTCCCCAGGTATCGGGAAGGGCCGAGGGTCTCGCTGTCCTGCCATGTGGTTGGTCCCTCTGGCCGCTGGCCTGCCTCCTGAAGGTCTGCAGGGACGGCCAGGAGTCCCCTTGAGGGTGTGAACTCAGGTGGGGTGAGAGGGTTCCAGGTGCTCAGTGATGGACCAGGAGCAAGGCCAGACGCACGTGCCGCGTTTCTCCCAGCATCACAGGCCAGCAGCGGAAAAGCAGGGAAGGGCACAGGCCCTGCTGGACCGGTGGTGCTTCTAGGCATCACCTTGTGGGTCAGGAACCTGTGTAGAGACACGTGTGTTACACGTCACCTGGGGAGGCTCCAGCCAGGGCCCTGACGTTGGTTCTGAGAGCTGGGCTGGGGGCAGGGCTGGGAAGTGGTGCAGGGTCTGGCTCTCTGAGGTGATTCTCATGGCCTCGATGAGGAAAGTCCGCGGTGAGGAGTCGCAGGAAGTCGCACGCTCCGTGGATGACGCCTGTATTGTGCTGCTCTGCTCTGGGCGGGGCAGGGGGCGTGGTTTCTGGGACCGTTCTCTCCCAGGTGGTTCTGTTCCTGGCCTCGGGCTAGCGATAGGACTCGGCCTCTCAGGTCCAGGCCTGCGGTTGGTCACTTGTGCAGCAAAAGTTGCGATGCGCTTTTCTCCATCCCTTTCCAGGAAAATACCTGAACGTGGTCAGGGAATGTGGCCATGACGTCACTTGTCCGGCGGCCAAAGAGGTCATCTACACGCTGAAGGAGCGGGCGTACGTGGAGCAGATCGAAAAGGCCTTTGGCTACGCCAGCAAGGTGCTGCTGGGCTTCCTCATGGAGGAGAAGGAGCTCGTAGCCCACCTGAGGTGCGCGGCCGCCTCCTGGGGGGAAGGGGCTCGCGGCCCGCCTGAGGGGGGAAGGGGCTCGCGGCCCACCCGAGGTGCGCGGCCTCCTCCTGGGGAGAAGGAGCTCGCAGCCCACCTGAGGGAGGAAGGGGCTTGCGGCCCATCTGAGGTGCGCGGCTTCCTCCTGGAGGGGGAGGAGCTCATAGCTTACCTGAGGTGCGCAGCTTCCTCCTGGGGAGAAGGGGCTTGCGGCCCATCTGAGGTGCGCGGCTTCCTCCTGGGGGAGGAGGAGCTCGTAGCTCACCTGAGGTGTGCAGCTTCCTCCTGGGGAGAAGGGGCTTGAGGCCCGTCTGAGGTGCGCGGCTTCCTCCTGGGGTAGAAGGGGCTCATGGCCCACCTGAGGTGCGTGAGCTCGGCAGCTCCCTGCCCTCCAGGGGCCCGTCTGCAGCCCCCTCCGTGCCCGTCTGGCGGCATCTCCTGCACAGCCTGGTGCGGCAGGCCTGTGCCCCCATCCCTTTGAGCTCATTTTGAGCCTCTGACGCCCGTGTAAGTGTGCTTGTCGGTGGGAGCACTCACGGGCACCGCACTTCCACGTCTTCCCTGCCCCACCCAGCCCCTCGTGGCCTGGCACCCACTGTGGGGAGTGCCGGGCGAGTCTGGGCTCTGCCTGCCCGCAGGTCCATCAAGCGCTACTTCCTCATGGGCCAGGGCGACTTCTTCGTGCACTTCATGGACCTCACAGAGGAAGAGCTGAAGAAGCCGGTGGACGACATCACGCCCACTCGCCTGGAGGCGCTGCTGGAGCTGGCCCTGCGTATGAGCACCGCCAACACCGACCCCTTCAAAGATGACCTTAAGGTGGGCCCTTGTTGAGCGCTGCTCCCCGCGGAGGGGCGCTCCCGGGAGTGCCCAGGCTCTGTCGGGACGCATCTCAGGCTGTGGGCGCCCAGCCTCCGCGTGGGCCTCTGCGGCCGCGCTGGGCAGGGACACGGGCCTCGGTCCTTAGTAATTTGTATGTGTTTTTTTAGTTAAGTATAGCTAAAACCTTGTCAGTTTTGCAAATCTTTCAGACAGCTAACTTGGTTCCATCTGCTTTCTCTGTTGTGTTTTTTCTCTGTTGTGTTTTTACTGATTCCTGCTCTAATCTTTATTCTCTCTTTCTGCTGATCGTGGGCTTAGTTGGCTATTGTTAGGTTTCTTGAGTTGTAGAGAGAGGCTGCCCACTTGAGGCGCTCCTTCTGACGCAGGCGTGTGCGGCTCTGCCTTTCCCGCAGCTCGGGTTCAGCTTGTCAGTGGGTGTCCGGTGCGTTCGGCCATCTGCCAGACTTAGCGTGTGTCTGGGCCTCTTCCTTGGCTCTGGGCTCACTTTCCAGCCATGATGCTGGGGTGGGTGTGGCCGCGTGTGATGCTGTTCGTCCATTTCCCCAAGATCGACCTGATGCCTCACGACCTCATCACCCAGCTGCTGCGGGTCCTGGCCATCGAGACCAAGCAGGAGAAAGCCATGGTCCACGCCGACCCCACCGAGCTCACGCTCAGCGGCCTGGAGGCCTTCTCCTTTGACTATGTGGTCAAGTGGCCCCTGTCTCTGATCATTAACAGGTGCGCGTCCGGCTCTCATGCCTGCTCGTGCCCTGGGGGTTACTGGCTGCTGGGCCGCGCTCTGCCCCACGAGCCTCGGGTGGGGCGTCCGGGGCAGCAGCAGCTCCCGGCGCCGGTTGGAGCCGCCTGTCCTGTGCTGACAGGAAGGCCCTGACACGCTACCAGATGCTCTTCAGACACGTGTTCTACTGCAAGCACGTGGAGCGGCAGCTCTGCAGCGTCTGGATCAGCAGCAAGGCCGCCAAGCAGCGCTCCCTGCACTCTGCCAAGTGGTGCGGGCGGTGCCCGGGGCGGGCGGTGCCCGGGGCGGGCGGGCGGGCCCTGTGCACACCCAGCACAGCCCTGCGGCACACGCCCGCGGCCTCTGCCGCCCCGCCTTTGTGCTGCGTACAGGCGGGACGGAGCCCAGGCCCCTCCGGGTGTGGAGCAGCAGGAGGCCCGGGCCCTCGGGGCGCCCATGTGACGGCTCCGCCGCGCGCAGGTTTGCGGGCGCCTTCACCCTGCGGCAGCGGATGCTCAACTTCGTGCAGAACATTCAGTACTACATGATGTTCGAGGTGATGGAGCCGACCTGGCACGTCCTGGAGAAGAACCTGCGGGCCGTGAGTCCAGCCCGCCAGCCCCGCACCGGGGAGGGGGGGCCGTGAGTCCAGCCCGCCAGCCCCGCACCGGGCGGGGGGGTCTGCAGAGCGGGCTCAGGGGCCAGGGAGGCAGGACCGGGCCCCACGGCTCCCAGGAGGGGAGGCAGGGCGCGCGGGACTCCTGGGCTCAGGCTGCTGGAGGTGCGCGTCCTTCCCTCAGAGCCTCGGCGCTGGGCCGGCACCTTGTCCAGGGCCCTGGGGCCCTTCAGCCAGGGGCACGTCACCAAACTCCAGGACCAAAAGTACAGCGAACAGTGTATTTTGTCTTTAAAAACCAAAATCTTAGACCTTGTGGGGCACATTAAATGTGGTCTTTTAGCAACATTTTGAAGGCTTTCCCTAAGAGGCCCCAGGGTTGTTTAAAAGAGGAGTGGAGCAGCATGGGTAGCAGCCCCGTGGGGACGTGGTGCCGTCCCCTCGGGCGCCCCCGACGGTGCCTCCCACGCAGGCCTCCAACATCGACGACGTGCTGGGGCATCACACCAGCTTCCTGGACAGCTGCCTGAAGGACTGCATGCTGACCAACCCCGAGCTCCTGCGCGTCTTCTCCAAGCTCATGTCCGTGTGCGTCATGTTCACCAACTGCATGCAGGTGCCGCCGGGACTGGGTGGGCGCGGGGCGGGAGCCACGACCCGAGTCTGCAGCCCGTCCTGGCCGCGCAGGGGCTACGTTTCCTCTCGGGGGTTGGTTGTGGCTGACGAGCATTCCTCCCGACCCCCAAGAGATTCACGCAGAGCATGAAACTGGACAGCGAGCTGGGCCGCCTGACACTGGAGCACGGCACGATGCAGGGGCCTCCCACGGAGGCCGAGCGGGCCGAGGAACGCGCCCGCAAGGAGCTCGCCCGCAAGGTGGGTGGTGCCGCGCAGACGTCCCCGGCGGCCTCCTTCCTCACCTCGGATTTGACACAGTGTTCGGGTCACGGTGCTTAGAAGCCTGCTTGCTACGTCCTTCCGTTCCTGCCTGCCTTTGGTTCATAAAAAAGACTATTTCTAAATTACGTTCCAAACACAAGCCGTGGAGGATCTCCCTTCCCAGCTTCCCAGGGCAGGGCTGTGTCGTCCAAGGGTGTGTGGTTAGGCCAGGCCATGGGGACACCCCCGGGGGCCCAGTGAGCACGGAGATTGGGCCCTGTGGCCCCTGAACAGAGTCTGTCTAGTTGGCGGAGTTGCCACCTGATCAGGTGCAGGTGTGTGTCCTGTAGGGCGGGCGGTGTAAGGTGGCCCATGCGGGCACTTCCAGGTTGCCCACTCGCCTAGGGGCAGCTTGAAAATCTGAGCTCCCTGAGGAAGCCCCGCGGTCCACGTCCTGGCTCCTGGCTCCGTGGGCTAGGGACGCAGGGCCACCTGCCTGGATGGGCCTGGGTCCTCCCGTCTCAGGAATTTATATGACGCCCTAACTTTTTACCTTTTATTGATGACTTTCTAAGACGCGTTCTTCTGTTTAAAAAGAGGAGCGGGTTTTGAGCTGTTGGGGGCGCCGTGTCTTGCAGTGCCTGGCTGAGCATGTGGACGCGCCACAGCTGGCCTCCAGCTTCGAGGCCACCATCAATAAATTCGATAAGAATTTCTCAGCTCACCTGCTCGACCTCCTGGCCCGGCTGAGCGTCTACAGCACCAGCGACTGCGAGCACGGCATGGCCAGCGTCATCTCCAGGTGGGCCCCGCCCCGCCCCGCCCCCGCCCCGCCCCGCCCCGCCGAGCCTCTGCACCGCCCCTTGCCCCGCTGAGCCCCTCACCAACCCGCACCCCCGCCCCACCGAGTCCTGAACTGCCCGGCGCCCACCTGCCCCGCCGAGCCCCTGGCCCGCCCCCGCCCCGCCGAGCCCCACACCGCAGCGACTGAGGCCGCATCCTTGGCCTCTGCGTGCTGGTGCTGGTCCACGCCACCTGCTGAAAGAAGGCCGTCTGGGTGTTCACACGTGTGCATGCGTCTGTGAGTGTGCGCACATCCCTCAGGGTATGTGTACGTGAGTGCTTGCACGCGTGCTCGCGCGAGGCTGCCACATCAGCACCTCCCCCGGCCCAATGGGTCTGTGTTCCGAGGGCCAGGCCGGGGTCAGCTGCACCGGCCGCTGCACCCTGAGCCAGGACCGGAGAAGGGAGGACCCTGTCTCCAGACAGGCAGTGAGGGGGTGCTGCCCTCCCCACGCCCCACCTGCCGTGGCAGGCACGCGAGGTGGCCACGCCTCCAGGGCCGTGACTGTGCTCCCATAGGGTGCGCTGCCTGTGACCCCAGGAGCGACGAGCAGCAGGCGTAATGGGGGCAGGAGTGTGGGATCTGAGGGGGCCCAAGGGCCAAGCAGTGGAGGGGGGGGGACTGTGGAGGGCAGAGCACAGGGCCCGAGGCCCAGGCAGCGGGGGCCCGTGGGGAGGACGGAGCATGGGGCCTGTGGGCCAAGCAGTGGAGGAGGGAGACTGGAGGGTGGAGCACGGGGCCTGTGGGCCAAGCAGTGGGGTCTGCGGCTCTGGGCTGGCAGTTAATGTTCAGTGAGTGAGGTTGTGGAGGAGGGGCGGCCCTTGCTCCCGGAAGCTCCTGTTGGGCGGCCTCCGGCTCAGCTGGATACTGGGACTGCTCTGTTCTGCCCGAGGGCCCTGACGTCCAGGGCCCAGGGCTCCGAGAGCTGCAGTCCCAGGGCTGGAGGCGCTTGTCTGCCCTTTGATCTGGGGGTTTCCTTGTCTTTAAGCTCTGCTCTCACTGGCGCTGGAGCAGGTGGCGCCTTGGCTGTGTGTGCGCGTGTGCTGGTGACCCGAGTGCCCTGGGCCTCGCCGTGGGGGTGAGGTGTCGCCAGGGTGACTGAGGTGGCTTGAGGACCCCACCCGCTTCCCCCACAGGCTGGACTTCAACGGCTTCTACACAGAGCAGCTGGAGCGCCTGTCTGCAGAAAGGAGCCAGAAGGTGGCCCCCACCGTGCCCGGCCCGAGGGGGCCCCCTGCTCCCGTGCCCAGGGTGGCCGTGCCTGCACAGTGACGCTGCCCAGCTGCCCCGGCCGAGCCTCGGCGTGGCGCCCTGCGGCGTCTCCAGGGCGTGTGTGCCCTGTGTCCTATCCAGACGTAAAGTTGACGCACCTGCACTCGTCTCCTCTCGTTCTTGGGCTCACACTTGGACCAGAGCGCGTCTGCTGGTCTGGGCAGGCACGGGGCAGGGCAGTCGTCTCTGCCATCCTCTCCCAGATGGAGCAGAGTCACTTGGATGAATTTTTTGGCTTCAGATAAAGCAAAGTGAAAACACGTGGCCTTAGAACAACTTTAGGATGGTCAGCAAGGTGCTGGGCACGGGCAAGATCCAGTGTGGTGTCCACTCTGGTCCTTCAGGCTGAGGTCGGCTCCGGGCAGCAGGGGGCAGCACAGCCTCTGGTCCTCAGCTGGAGCCGCCTGGGTGCGGGTGCGTCATCAGCCCACAGCCGAGAGGGTGCAAGAGCTGCCTGGGGCTGCCGCCTGAGGGGAGGCCCCACCCAGCCCACTGTCCCGGGTGTGTCGTCCGGTGGTTAGCATCTTCCTGCTGCCCTGCCCCCCCAGCCTCCTGCCAAAGCTGCCCTTCCTGCAGAATTCCGTGTGTCTCATTTTCAAAATCCAGTTCTGACCACCTAGCCCCTGGCAGGGGATGGATGCCCGGGTTCCCCCAGGGACTGGGGTGGGGGCAGCGCTCAGCCTGGCTGTGCCCAGCAGAGGGCACCATCCAAACGGGGTGGACTCGAGCTTCCTCTTGTGAGCTGTGTGCAGGCCTGCCCTGGAGCAGCGAGGCTTATCTGCCAGTCCCGTGGGGCTTCTGCCCACAGCGTCTGCCTGAGGGCACCTGCTGGCCTCCCACCTGGCCCCGAGGCCCTCATCCCTGTCCTGGGCTCAGCACTGGGCTCTCCTGAGACACCGCTGGGGCCGGTGGTGGGCTTGGTGGCCGGGTCCTCTGTGGTGAGAGGGGCTCTGGCCCATGTCGAGGGGTGGTGGGGGGGCTTTCTGGCTGGAGGCGGCTGCCCTGTCGCTGAGCTTCCTGCTGTGCTCTGGGCAGCTCGCTGTGGGGCCATGTAGTCCCAGCAGCTGGTGTTTTTGCCCAAATAGGGTCAGGCTGCCTTTGAACTTCTGCTATCAGGTAACACGCAATAAATACCAAGGAAGAGAAGTAAAATTGCCAGATGACTTGGGCGTCTCACGCGCGTCATCGTGACGTGAGCTCAGGGACAGAAGCCACCTCTGCCCCCCGCTGTCAGCTGCGCCCGGAACACCCCAAAGTGTGTGCGAGCCCGTCCCGCCTTGGGTTTCTTTTCCTGCCATTCACTTTGGGGGGAATGATGGCCTGGTGAACTTTGACCTCTGGTCTGGAACCACTTGTGAGCACCACACCATCTCACCTGAGGCCTTGACATGCCCCAACGTCTGACCATGTCAGGGAGCCTGTCCAGAAGGAGACGTGGGTGCCAGTGGGCAGCTCGGCTGCAGGAAGCCTGGGTCCCTGGGTACCAGGCCAAAGGGGGCGGCCCCACCCTACAGGACGGGAGGGCAGGACTGGCAGAAACCAGGGGAGCCGCCCGCGGGCAGGCTGTCCAGCCGCCGTGCAGGGCACTGGCGCACTGGCCCGCTCCTGGGCCACCCACCGGGCAGGCAGCCTCGCCTGGCCCTCTCCACAGTGCAGGGTGTCTGCCCCGAGTGAAGAGGCTGCCCCCCGGCGTGCCCTGCGCCAGGCTCCCCAGCAAGGGCTCAGGGCCTGGGGGCAGGGCTGCCCAGGGGCCGCTGAGGCTTTCTGTTCCCAGGAAGCTGGAGGGATGCCCCCCTCAAGAGACCCCCCACACACACACACACACACACAGCCCTTCCCAGTCGGTTAACTCCGCCATCCCAGCAGGCCCCCGGCAGCTCCGGCCTGTCCCTCACCCACCTGGAGGACGCAGTGTTGCAGGGTGGCCCGTGTCAGCCCGACTCCCTGCCAATTCTGCTCACATTTAGGAGACTTCCCTGTGCTGAGCACCGGCTACGGTCGCTGACCCGGAGCCTCAGGGGACTAACGGGAGACCTGGGAGGCGGTGGGGGCCCCGCCCCTCCCGGCACCCGAGGCGCCGATTGGCCGCGGCCCGGGGGCTGGTCGCCGCGGGTGGGGCGCGCGGGAAGGAGCCTGACTCGAGCGCAAGGCGAACCTCTGCGGGCGCAGCCGCGGCGGTACCTGCTCTCGCCGCCCTTCCCGGACCCCGGATCCCAGCGCTCGGGCCCCCGAAGGCCGACGCGCACCCCACGCCCACCGGACCCCCGCCATGCGCGGCCTCGGGCTCCTGCTGTTCGCCGCGCTGGGGCTGCAGGGTGAGGAGCGGGTCCCGCGCTGCCTGCACCGCCGCCTGGCCCGCGGCTCCCCGCGCGGGACTCTGGGCTCGTCTCGGGGAGTCGGCCAGTCAGCGGGGAAGCCAAGGCGGTGGACGCAGGGAACCTGCAAAAGGGAACTGTGTGGGTAAACGGTCAGCTGGGCGTTTCCTGCGCTGGAGGAGGGCCTTGCGGGGAAGTTCAGAGTGAAGGGCTGGCTGCCCCCCCGCCCCCCCCCCCCCCCCCCGGCTCCAATCCAGGGCCTGGGGGCTATTGCCCACCTTTGCTGGGAGCCCCAGCCTGCCGAGAAAGGAAGGACTAGGAGCCTCAGCCTGGAGCTGGGGGGTCGGGGACACCCCACGGAGTTGCCTGGCCACATGGGGACCTGCCTCTCTCTGGGGGTGCTGGCTGTGCTGCTGGCCTTTACCCCCACCCTGGCTCCCAAGAGCCTCCGTGGGTTCTGGGGCGAGGGCACTTCCCAGGCAGGCGCCCTCCCCTCGGCCTCTGTCCTGGAGCTTTGCCAAATGGTCTGACGGGGGACGACCACTAATGCTGGCAAGAAGGACCTCAGGGGTGAGGCCGGTGGCCAGCTCTGGGTCTGGGCTGTCCGGCTGGGTACAGGGCAGCTTCTAGCTTCAGGCTGGCTGAGCCCGGCGGAAGAGGGCTCTCGCTCTGCCTTCAGATGCAGCCCTGTGATCATGGAGATGAATGGGGCGGGCAGACCCGCTCCCCCCCACCCCCCAGGGCCTGTGTGCGTCCTGGCCCCTGAGGGGGGCGGTATCCAGGCCAACCTGGGCTCTGGGTGGCAGCTGGTGAGCTCCTAGACGGGCTGGCGCTGGGCAGCGTCTCTGGGCACCGCCCGGGTGGGGGTCCTGTGGTCTCTTTAAGGCAGGGTCCCCACTCCGGCTGGGGAGCCAGACCTCAGGGTCTGTGGTGATTCCCCCAGAGAAAGGGCCGTGCATGGCAGGCTGGGAAGGAACTCCCGGGGCAGGAGGGTGTGCTGTGCACTGCTGACCCCCCTCTCCTGCAGGGGTCGCCCCCGGGGCCGCCCTGCCCCACGTGGAGCAGTACGAGGTGGTGACGCCCCGGCGCCTGGGTGTACCCCGTGCTCGGCGGGCTCTGCCCTCCCGCCTGGTAAGTCTCGGCAGGATGCTGGCCCGGGGGTCCCCCCCACCCGCCTCAGAGCCCGTTTCCCACTGAGCAGGGTGATAGCTCCCTGTGTGCCCATGATTGTAGCAAGGGGGCTGAGGGCCGGGGGCTTCCAGGCTTTGGGCAGACTCCTGGGAGCTCACCTCCGCCCCAGCAGCCTGCCCCCTGCCCCCAGGCCTCAGCTTCTTCCGTCCTGCTCACCCTGGAGGCAGGGCTGCCTCAGGTGGCCCCGGCTGGCACAGCCCCGTCTTCCTTTCTGGAGCTCGCCAGCCGGGGCCCCGCCCCCGTTTCACTCTGAGACGTGGGGTGGTTCCGTGGGCTGCGTCGCTGACACCTCACCCGCCTCTCCCGGGTGTTGGAGCAGGGCTGGGATTCCCCAGGGCTGCCTGGGGGCATTCCTGTCGGGGTCTGCGCCTGCACATTTGCATGTGAGGGTGGAGACAGCCCTGACTTGACCTCTCTGTCCCAGGAGGAGCCGCCCACCGCCCACCGCCCACCGCCCTGGGCCCCTAGCCCCCTCTGCTGACTCTGAGCACATGGTCCTGGGGGGTCAGCTGCAGCCTGGGGGGGGGGGGGCTGGAGGGCGCAGGGCCTTGCAGGAGCCGGTCCCCTGAACAGAGAGGGCGGCCTGGCCCCCTTGTCCTGTCGGGGCTGGGGTCCTCCTCCCCCACGTGGCCTGGGAGGGGCGTTGTCCTCTCCCCGAGGCCTGAGGCCCAGGTCTGGGTGGAGCTGCCCGCCTGCCCCACGCCCTGGGTACAGCCCAAGCCCCCGCTGCCCCTCCAGGTTTGAGGTGGGCGTGGCTGGGCAGGGCCTCACCCTGGACCCCTCCCTGCCCCCTGCCCAGGGCCTGTACCCAGAGAGTGTCAGCTACGTCCTGGGGGCCCGAGGGCACACCTTCACCCTGCACCTTCGGAAGAACAGGTGAGCGCCCGTCTTTCCCCTGCCCCACACCTCTCTTTCTCCAGCCTCTCCTCTGCACCAGGGGCGGCCAGGGCACCACAGTGGCTCTTTTCCAGGGACCTGGTGGGCTCCGGCTACGCAGAGACCTACACGGCCACCAACGGCTCCCAGGTGACAGAGAAGCTGCAGAGGCAGGTAGGGCCCCCGTGCCCCTGCCCCAGGCCAGCAGCGGGGGCGGGGAGCCAGGCACGGGGGTGGGGTCCTCACACCCCCCTTCCGCAGGACCACTGCTTCTACCAGGGCCGCGTCGAGGGGCACCCGCGCTCGGCCGCCAGCCTCAGCACCTGCGCCGGCCTCAGGTGGGTGCTGCGGGCCAGGCGCCCCTCGCCCTCCAGAGGAGGGACTGGGGCCCAGGAGGAAGGCGTCTGCCGGGGTGGCAGTGGGGTCCCTGGGGCCACAGACTCAGAGCCTCGCTCGTCTCTGCCCCAGGGGCTTCTTCCAGGC
Source organism: Ovis aries (assembly GCF_016772045.2). Taxonomy (NCBI): domain Eukaryota; kingdom Metazoa; phylum Chordata; class Mammalia; order Artiodactyla; family Bovidae; genus Ovis; species Ovis aries. Next base: position 51,106,233 of record NC_056075.1, on the reverse strand, counting down.
GGGCCCCGCCGTCCACCTGATCGAGCCCCTGGCGGGGGCAGGGGAGGAAGGCCCGCACGCCCTGTACCTGGCGCAGCACCTGCAGCAGGAGGCTGGCACCTGCGGCGTCGATGACCGCAGCCTGGACAGAGTCCTGGGGCCGCGGGTGTCTGCAGCCCTCAGACCGCGGGTGAGTGGAGGCCCGACGCTTCCTGCCGGCTCTGCTTGGGCCCGCGCGCCCCCAGACTGCTGGCTGCTCAGCGACGGGGAGGGGGTGGGTGGGCCTGCGTCTGGCTCCGCCCCGAAGCGGCAGAGCCCCCGACCCCGCCCCCCACCACGGCTCCCCCAGTGCTGGCGAGGGCCGGGCGCCAGCTCCAGGCCCGGGAGGGGGTCAGCATGTGGCGATGGGCTGAGGACAGGAGGGCTGTGGCTAGTGGCTGACTGGATTCCTGTTACCGCTTCTCAAAAGTGGTCAGAACCCAGAGAGACCCGCTACGTGGAGCTGTTCGTGGTCACGGACAGCACGGAGGTACCTGGGGCGGGGGCGGGGCGCAGGGGGGATGGGCGGGGCGAGACCCTAGGCTGCCGCTGAGGGTCTGCCGTCCTCCAGTTCCAGCGGTTTGGGAGCAGAGAGGCCATGCGTCAGCGGGTGCTGGAGGTGGTCAACCACGTGGACAAGGTGGGCGCTACTTCCGCCCTGGGGGCTTCCAGCAGTGGCCGCTGGGACCCCTGGGCAGCTCGCGGCCAGCCCGACAGAAACCCTGCTGGACAGGAGGGTTGGAGGGGCGCTGGTGGCGGCCGGGCTGCAGGTAGAGCCGCCCGCCGGGGGAGGGGTTGCCGGGACCCTGCCCCAGCCCCAGCCTTCGAGACCCCTCGCATCACAGTGGACACCGCGGGGTCTCAGGCCCTCCGCCAGCCTCACCGCCAAGCCTGACCCTCGCGGTTCCCTGTCCCCTGGCAGCTCTATCAGGAGCTCAATTTCCGCGTGGTGCTCGTGGGCCTGGAGATGTGGAATGGTGGGGACAAGATTCAGGTCAGCTCCCAGCCCGACGCCACCCTGGACGACTTCCTGGCCTGGCGGACTCGCGAGCTGGTGGGCCGGCAGGCGCACGACAACGTGCAGCTCATCACGTGAGCGAGCTGGGGGGCGGGGCCACAGCGCCCCTGGGGGCGGGGCCTGGGGGCGGGGCCTGGGGGGCGGGGGCCTGGGGGCGGGGCCTGGGGCGCGGGCTTCGGGGCGCTGCTCTCCGGCGGACACTGCTCTGCTTCCAGCGGAGTCGACTTCACCGGGACCACCGTGGGACTGGCCAAGGTGTCCGCCATGTGCTCCCAGAACTCAGGGGCTGTAAACCAGGTGCGGGGGTCTGCGCGGGTTCGCCGGACAGAGGCTGTAGCCGGCCGCGCGGGGCGGGGGATGGGGGGGGGCGGTCGCGAGGCTGGGGCTTGACGCAGAGCACGTGGGGGGGGCGGGGCACTCAGGTCCGCGGCTCCGCCCTGTGCTGCGCCCTGGCAGGCTGAACGGCACTGATGCTGTTACTGTTACTTGTAATAATATTATCGTATATCTACTATTTGAAGAAGCGATGTTGGCGGGAGTACCGCCAAGCCTCTCAGCCTCCCTGGGGCGGACAGTGGGGGAGGAGCAGGCAGTGAGGTGGGGCATCAGACCTGGGAGCAGCCCCAGCCAGCACGGCCCCCCTGCAGGACCACAGCCTGAATCCCATCGGCGTGGCGAGCACCATGGCCCATGAGATGGGCCACAACCTGGGCATGGACCATGACGAGAACGTCGCCAGCTGCTACTGCCCGGTGCCACGGGAGGGTGGCGGCTGTGTGATGGCGGCCAGCATCGGGTGAGGCTCCGACAGGGCCCCAGGCTGGGGGTGCTGTCAGCACGCAGAGCTGGCTCCACCCACCCTCCTGATAACAGGGACGCCCCCCAGCTCCCAGTACCCCAGGGAGCCCTCCTGATAACTGGAAGCCCTCCTCCGCCAGTTCCCAGTACCCCAGGGAGCCCTCCTGATAACAAGGACGCCCCCCAGCTCCCAGTACCCCAGGGAGCCCTCCTGATAACTGGAAGGCCCCCCCCCCCAGCTCCCAGTACCCCAGGAAGTTCAGTCACTGTAGCCGGGCCGACTTGGAGACGTTCCTGGAGAAGCGACGCACAGCCTGCCTGGTGGACACCCCAGACCTTGACCGGCTGGTGGGCGGCCCTGTGTGCGGAAACGGGTTCCTGGAGCGTGGGGAGCAGTGTGACTGTGGCCGCCCTGAGGTACAGAGCTGAGCACCGCCTCCCTCCGCTGTCTGGGCTCCTGGGCCAAGTTCCCATCTGCAGGCTGGGAGTCTGCTCCCGACCCCTGGGTGCCCTGCACACCTGGCCACACCCTGAAACGACCGGCAGGGCTGCTGGGTGGGAACGGCCAGTCTTCCCACTGCCGGGGCAGGGGTCCCGGTGTGCAGCCCACTTGGACCTTCGCTGTCGCCCGCCCCCCCCCCCCCCAGGACTGTCAGAACCGCTGCTGCAACGCCAGCACCTGCCTGCTGGCCGAGGGGGCCGAGTGTGCCCACGGCGCCTGCTGCCACGAGTGCAGGGTGAGCCTGGGGCCCGGGCTCAGGGCAGGTGTGCGTGCTGGGGGCCTCCTGTTCCCATGGTGATCTTGGCCACCTGGAACCAGGTGAAGCCGGCTGGAGAGCTGTGCCGCCCCGCGAAGGACCAGTGTGACCTTGATGAGCACTGTGATGGCCGGCGGCCCGCGTGCCCTGAGGATGCCTTCCGGGAGAACGGCACACCCTGCCCAGGGGGCTACTGCTACAACGGGGCCTGCCCGACACCGGCCCAGCGCTGCCAGGACTTGTGGGGGCCAGGTGAGGGGGGCACAGCTGCGGGACCGTCAGGGAGGTGAGGGTGGCAGCGGGTCCCGAGCCGGAGGACTGACCCACTCTTGCCTGCAGGCTCGCGGGTGGCAGTGGAGACTTGCTTCCGCTACAGCATCTCCGAAGGCTGCGGGGCTGGGGTCCCCTTGCAGTCCGGCAGGTGAGCATCCCTTGTGGCCCAACTCCCCTGGGGCCGGGGCCCGGGATGTCCCCCTCCCTGGGGCCACAGGAAGGTCCTCTGCACAAAGGAGTCTGGGGCTGAGTCGGGGCCTCTCGGATGGCGGGGGTGGGGGGGCCACCCTGCCCTGTGGGACCCTCGGCCCGAGCCGTTGTAGGAGGGCTGGGCCCTGGGGCTGAGGTGTGGAGGCCTGTGGCCGCCTGGGGCCTCGGAGCTCCTGGCGCGCTGAACCTGGAGCAGGAAGCCCCACAGAGCAGCCCCAGGCTCGTCCCTCTGTCCCCAGGGTCAACAAGTGCGGCACTCTCTTCTGCGAGGGGGGACAGGACCCCCCGGAAGGCCGACACTGCATCCTCACCACCCCCTCAGGCACTTGCCGAGCTGTCGTCCAGGATGGCAGCACTGCGTATGAGCCGGTGCCCAAGGGCACCAAGTGTGGCGAGGAGCAGGTGGGCCAGACACGCCTCCTGGTCAGGCCGCTGGGCTCGGGGCAAGCTTGCAGGGCCCAGAGCAGGGCTGTGGCAGCTGCTGGAGCGCTCTGCCCCGGGTAGAAAGTCAGAAGGCGCACGGGGCTGCGGGAGAAGCCCCCGGAGTGAATGGGTTTGAAGACGGTCTGCGAGGCCTGGGGGTGGGCAGGGGGTCCTCTGGCCCTGGTGGCCGCAGACAGCTGGCTGGGCGCAGTCCTTTCCCACGGCTGAGGTTGGCCAGCAGATGACCTGCAGGCGGGGCCGTCGAGAGGGTGGGGGCTGTGGCCTGGACCCCCAGAGCCCAGATGCAAGGGGGGGGCAGCTCTGGCTGGCGGTGGAGACGGGTGCTGCAAGCAGGGGCCCCGGCCGGCCGCCTCAGGAGGCCCCCGCTGTCCTCCAGGTTTGCTGGGACGGCTTCTGCCGGGGCCTCCACGTGTACAGATCCAGGAACTGCTCCGCCCGGTGCAACAGCCACGGGGTACGTGGGCCCAGGGCACAGCCCGCCAGCAGCCCGCCAGCAGCCCTCTGGGCTTGAGAGATGTGCTGGCCGCGCTTGCCGCCCCCCCCCCCCCCCCCCCCCCCCCCCCCCCCCGCCCCCGGCCCTGAGACAGACAGAGGGCCAAGGCTGGCGCCCTGGGGGCGTCAGGAGCTGCCGGGCCCTCCCGAGGCGGGGACTGTAGGGGATCTCCTGGGTGTCAGAGCCGGTGGACACATGGGCAGAACAGTCAGGTGTGAAGCATCCGGTTCTGAGGTCTGACCCTGGGAAGGCCCGGGCCCCAGGGCTGTGCCCTCCTGCATCCCCTCCTGGGGAGGAAAGCCCACCGCCATGCCACCCTGCCCCCCGCGGCGATGCCTGCTTTGCTCAGAAAGCCCCGCAGTGTCTGGGAGGGCCGCAGCTGTCGGCACCTGGGAGGAAACCTGGTGGTGGCGGTCCTAGACACCCCGCCTGTCCTCTGCCGGGGGCCCCGGGCAGCGCAGCGCGTGGGGTCCCGAGGCCCTGACACCCGGCTGCCCCCCAGGAGTGCGACCACAAGGACCGGTGCCACTGCTTCCCGGGCTGGGCCCCGCCCCGCTGTGCAGAGCCGCTGTCCGACCTGCATGCAGGTAGGCTGGGCGGGCCCTGTCTGTCCACACGCTCTCAAGCCTGACGGGGTCTGGTCCTGCCTTTCCTCAGACCACCTGGGCAGGGCTGAGAGGAGGCCGCGTGCCCCTGAATTGTGACGGGCCTGTGCAGGGTGTGGCCTTGCAGCCTGACCGCACGGGTCCAGGGCGGCCCTCCCCGAGAAGGGAGGCCTGTCCCAGGAGGAGGGCTGCAGGCGGCACGGGCCGCTCCTTGCTGGGTCCTTAACCCACTCTGGGCCCAGGACACTGGCCTCCCAGCCCCACACTATCCCCCACTGAACGCAAGGACGTGCACAGCACTGCGGCCCCCGGGGCCTGGCCTGGCCACGCCTGCATCACTAGGGCCGAGGGCCACCTGCCACCAAGCCCCCGCCCGAGGCCACCCGCCAAGACCCCCAACCAGGCCGCCTGGCACCAAGCCCCCGACTGGTCCCCCGGGACCCTGGAGCGCCAGTGTCAGGCACCAGGTCTCAGAGCTTCAGGGCCTGGGCTTTGGAGGGGTGTGGCCAGGATTCTGACTGTTGGCTTCCCCAAGGAGGTGGTCCCCTTCTCGCCCCTCCTCAGCTCCAGGCTGGCCTGGCCAGTGCTGAGTTGCCGTCGGGCCCTCCTGGTCCCTGCTGCCTCAAGCCAGTTCCGGCCCTGGTAATGCCTGGCCTTCTGTGCCCCCACAGCTCCTGGGAGCCTCCGAACACGTGTGCTGGTGGGTGTGGGCGCCCTGGTGCTGCTGGTGCTGATCCTGGCGGGCGTGCTCATCTACCGCAGGGCCCGGAGCCCGGTCCGAAGGAGGTGGGGGAGCTGTGCTCTGGGCTCATAGGACGTCAGCGTGTGCAGGGCCAGTCGCCTGCCCGTGCTGTTGCGGGGAGAGGGGACCCCGTGGTGGGGGCCCCGCCCTGGGCCCCTGCCTTCTGCCGGGGATCAGGTTGGGCTGTGGGGACAGGTTGGTGACGGGGAAGCTCAGAGAAGGCCGCACCGGCCCCCTGCCTGGGGGTGACACTTCACTCTGAGCCCGCTGTGTGGGGACCTCAGCCCGTGCCGGCTGCAGCAGGACACGCCTGCTAGTGGCCTCCAAGCCCCCTGCCCTGGGCCTGGCCCGACCCCAGAGCTCTCCCTGTGGGGCTGTGGCCCGCACACCCCGCGGGGCGGCTGCAGCTGAGCGGTCTGGGGCCAGGCCGGGGTCCTCATGCACAGGATCCTCAATTCCCTGGGCTGAATCCTGAGGCCAGGACACACTGACCCATCTTATTTCTCCTAGGAATGTGGCACCCAAGACGGCCATGGGGCTCTCCAACCCGCTGTTCCATGAAGGGCTCAGCAAGCCTGCGAAAGGCAGGGCTCAGGCTCCCCCCGGGGCCTCCCCAGAGCCGGCCCCGCCCGCCCAGCCCCCCAAGCCCACAGCTTCCTCGGTGACCCCTAAGCGACCGCCCCCTGCTGTAAGCGCCAGCCATCCCAACAGACTCCAGGCCACCCCCAAATCTCAGGTTCACGAGGCTCAGAGTGGCCCCCATGACTCCCGTTTGGAGGCAAAACCAGGCTCTAGGACAAGGGGTCTGAAGAGCCGCCTGAGCCGGGGGCGCGGAACCGAGCCTGAGGCTCAGAGCCTCCGCACCGGCGGTCCCAGGGTGGTCGGGAGGCGCCCCAGGAGGAGGCGCAGAGGCTGCCAGCACCTCCCTGTGACCCCAGGGCTGGGGGAGGGGCCAGAACCTTGGGTCCTCAGCGGGTGGGGGGCAGCTCTGAGCCAGGCCTCTCTGGTGCGGTTGCCCTGGGAGACCCAGGCTCACGCCCGTTCCCTTCAGCCTCCAGGCTCCCTTCAGCCTCCAGCCGCCACGGCCAGACCACCGTCCCCGCTTCCTGTGTACCCCCAGCAGGCCCCGGGCCAGGTGAGCCGGGAGGGGCACACTGCGGGCCCCAGGGGGAGGAGGGTCTGTGGCTGCACTTGGTGGGCCAGGCGCCCAGTCTGGCAGCCCAGCGAGGACATGAAGAGCACCCAGGGGGCCTGGGGGTTCTGACTAGTCCTCCCCACTCCCAGCAGCTCAGACCTGCTCCTCCCGCCAAGCCCCTTCCGGTGCTGAAGCCAAAGCAGGTGAGAGGGCCATGGGGAGGAGCCCAGGGGCACCGTGGGCTCCACCTCCCTTCTTTCAAGGCTTCCGCGGTTTGGGAAAAGTCTCTCCCAAACGTGAGTCTCTGGCGCCCCAGCAGGCCCCCTGCCTTGGGGCGCGTGTGGGAGGCCCTTCTACCCACCGTGAGGTCCGGCTCTGGTGGGTTGCCTCCATTGCTGGGAGCACTGGTGAGGTTCCTACACACCCCTGGACACACTCTCACCTCCCCGCAGGCGGGGGCTCCCCGGCTCTGACAGCCGGTGAGGCCTGGAAGACCAGGCTCGCTCTCCCCGCCCCGGGCCGGGGCTTTTCCCACCAGGCGTCCTGTGGGCCCGTGTCAGCCTGTCCGTCCCCGGTGGTGTGGAGACATCACCGGTTGCAGTGGTGTCTGTGGGGACTGGAATCACTGTTAGAGCCCTCTTCCCTTTGTGGTTAAAGCTTGGAGGTGTTTGGAGAGACGCCAGCCCAGTTCCTCCTCAAGCTAACCCACGGGGCCTCTGATGGCGGGTCTCGCCCGGGACAACCGTTACTGCGGTGTTTAGCCAATGAAGATTCCCTATTTCTCTTTTCAACTTTTTATGTTGAGTTAATTTTAGAGTTACAGTAAAGTTACAAGAAAAAGTCTTTGAAGTTTTAGGAGGGGTTTTGACAGGCCAAACAGGGGCGGGGGTTGGGCAAACAGATTTCCGGCCCAGGAAGCAGAGGCAGCCAGGGAACTGCGCTAGAGAAGAAAGTGCAGGCCGCCCCCATCCCTCAGCCCCCAGCCCCACTCAGCAGGGCCCTCTGGGTGCTGGGCCGCACCCCACCCTGGCCTGGGCCGAGCAGGGCTCCTGCTAGAGACCTTCCTTCCCCACCCCAGCCTAGGTTGCCCCTGGAAAGGTGAAATGCAAACGAACGCACATTTTAGTGGCGAATCCTTGCTTTTAGACCTTCCAAAGACCTACATTCTGGCAATTTAAGAGCTTTTCCTGGGTAGTGTTGGGGTGGGGTGAGGCAGGGAGTTGAGGGAGGGGGCAGGATGGTGAGGTGACCTGACAGGCCCAGGCATGGGGGCCCTGCCACGCTTGGGTTTCATTCAAGGGCAGTACCAGGCAGGGTGGGGACCGTGTTGAGGGCAATTTTCTGTAGAGAGAGCTCAGCCCAGAGAAGCCTGCAGGCCAGTCTGGGGCCGAGCACAGCACCCAGGGAACTTCCTAGAAGTGTTGGGCAGACAGCACCCGGCACTGCCAGCCATCAGCTGTGTCTCCATCCTCCCAGGTCATCAAGCCGACCTGTGCTCCCCCATTGCCACCCGTCAAGCCTGGAGCTAGAGGGGCCCAGCCTGGACCCACTCAGGTGAGGCCCTCACTGCCAGATCAGGGCCCACCGGGTGGGGCAGAGCTTGCTCACTTCCCCCACTAGAGGCCATAACCTCTGCTCTGTACTCTGTCAAAGGGCTTTTCAATGCTTACTGCTTCTTCTGGCTGCTAACGTCTTTTTCTGCACGTTAGCGTAGCACGTGTAAGCACGGAAGTCTCCTGCTTCTGGATGGAGAACAGACTTCTTGATAAAGCATCAGCTGTTAATATCCAGGGCTGTTGCCACTCTGAGCAGTCACGGTTTTGGATGAAATGAGGATCCAAATTTTGAGAAAAGTGAAAGGAAGTTAATTCAGTTGTGCTCTTGGTAGCAGATGGCCTTTACTATGTTTTTTTCCCTCCCCAAGGAAGCTGTTGACCCGAAGGTTGCTCTGAAACCCCCTGTCCAGAGGAGGTGATGGGGCAAAGCACCCTGAGGGGCATCCGTGCACCTGTCTGGATGTTGCCTGCGGTCTGTGACCTCACCAGCAGCAGCAGCAGATGCAGCCGCCTGGCCCCAGGCCCTCCACTCCGTCAGGGCCTGAGGACTGTCTGAGCTGTCCTAAAGGAAGCGCTAGCTCTTCTGTGTCTCAAGGTCACAGCCTAGGGCCTCTGGACCGGGACTCCCTGGCTGGGCCGTCAGCTGCTGTCCTGACCTGGGGAAGGAGGCGGGGGGAGGCCAGCCCCTCCTCAACCACGTGTGTCTTCAGACGGCCACTGGTGTCTTATCTGGGTTCCTGAAAACGGCGCACGTTCAGCAGGGATCAAAAATTTAATAAAATGTTTACATTTTACGATTAAGTTATTGATCAAGTTTTAAATGACGGCAAGTTTTTACTAGATCAGTGTAAAGGGCTGCATGCGAAACAGCGTGGAATTTAATTTATAAGACGTGACTTCGAGGCTTCTTGAGACAGAAGTGTGAATGTTGCTCAGTCGTGTCCGACGCTGCGCCCCCTGCACGGCAGCGCGCCGGGCCGCCCGGCCCTGCACCGTCGCGGGGACCCCCCCCAAGCCTCACCGCGCCGGGCCTGGCTTTCCCTGCCCAGCCCGAGCCTCACCTGCGCGCACCGCCCTTCCGGCCCCGCCCGGAATTCCGGTCCCACAGGCGCTTCCGGCGCCGTCGCCCGGCAACGGCCAGCAGCTGCCCGCGCCGCGCCGGGGGCCCGCATGCTGGGCGCCGCCAGGCCGCGCCCCCCCGGCCCCGCCGCCGCCGCCGCCGCCCGGCGCCCTCCGCGGCCTCTACGCCCGGCTGGACGCGCTGCCGGTCGGCCGCCGCAAGCGCCACCTGGCCCGGGACTTTAGCGACGGCGGTGAGGGCCCGGGGGCCGGGGGGCCCTGCCCGGGGGTCCAGGCCGAGAGCCCAGCGCTCGTCCGCCTCGGCCAGCGGGAGCCGCGGGGCCTGGTTGGCGGGACGGCCAGGCGAAGGCCCCCGCGCGCTGGGCTCCCTGCGAAGCCGGGGCGTCCAGGCCCCCGGGGAGGGGCGGGAGGGCCGCTGCCTCGATGGCCTTGGGGGGAGGAGTGGGGCGGCAAGGGTGGGGGCAGGAGTTCCTCACGCCCCACCCCCGCCTGCCCCGGGGGTCCCCTAGCAGCTCCTCGGAGCCCGCTGGCCCTCACGGTCCTCCCGCCGGGGCGCCCACACCCTGCGGGGGCTCCCCGGGACCCCCCTCTATCCTCCTCCGTGTGGAGGCCCTGGGGGACGAATGCTGCAAACATCCGGGGGCCCTGGGCCCACCCCACACCCCTGCCCGCCGCGCCCCAGTGATGCTGGCGGAGGTCGTGAAGCTCTTTCGCCCGCGGCTGGTGGTCCCCACCTGCAGCAGAGGCCAGAAGCGCAGCAACTGGAACGTTCTCAACAGGCAGGGCTCCGAGCGGGGCTTTCCGCCCCGCCTTGCCTGCGGGGCCCACTCCTCGCTCCGCGAGGCTGGCCTGCGTGGGCGGCCCCCACGCTGGGGACAGGTTCTCAGGCTGCATCCCTGCCGCGGGCTTCCCTGACACACTGTCCAGTTCCACTTGATGCTCCTGGGGGCTCCCCACCAAGAGGCCAGCAACAGTCAGCTTGAGACACGCTCTGCAGGGCGTTATCCTGCCTGCTGACCTCGCCTCTCAGGCACTCACCCGCCAAAAATTCTGGGTGCCCGACTGCTCAGGCCCAGCAGACACAGCAGTAAATGGGCCCAGCTAGTCGAGAGGGAAGACAGATAAGTGAGGAGACGGGGCCGGTGTCAGTTGTGACAAGTCACGTGAGGACACAGGCAGGACCACAGGAAGTGACAGCAAGCGGTGAGGGGGCGATCTGGGGCTTACGAGAGGCTGCAGTGGGGAGGCCGTGCGGAGCCGCCAAGGGCCCTTGGAGGACCCTGCCCGAGGGGACAGTGCCTTAGCCGGCTTGAGGCCTGGCAGGTTCTGGTGGGACTTACTCGGAGGGGAGAGAGACTAGGGGAGACAGAGGTGGGGTGGCAGCTGCCCCCACCCCCAAAGCCTGCAGAGGGCAGCAGCTGCGGCAGCCTGTGGGAAGTCAGGCTCTGAGCACCCTGGAGGTGAGTGCGCGGGACACCTGCTCAGAGCCGAGGAGCCTCAGGAGGATGAGTGCTGCCTAGACAGGCAGCGGGGAGCCTGGGACTCGGCCGGCCTGAAGGCGCAGCGCGCTGTGCCCCGGGAGCCCGGGGTGGCAACTGGGGACGAGATGGCCCCAGGCCTCTGTGGGTGCGGGGGCCGGAAGGCACCCCAGTCCAGCCGCTCCGCACGAGGTGGGCGTGCCCGCTGGGCCTCCGGTCTCAGGCTGCACCCACTGCCTCTGCAGGAATGCCTTCCACAAGCTGGGTCTCAGCGTCTCGGAGGAGGAGATCCGAAAGGTGGTCGTCAACACCCCTGGGGCCATCAGGCCCATCCTGAGTGCAGTGAGGGACGAGGTGGAGGCCAGCGAGGACTCGCCCGGCATGGCTGCACACGTGGCTACCGCCGCGTGGCCGTGGCCTCTGCTCTGTTGGGACACGGGCTCGTTGCCTGACGATGAGAGTAAAACCAGCAAGTAAGTGGGGGCGAGGCCCCGTGTCCCCGTGCCCGGCCGGCCTGCGTCCCTTTTCAGAAGCGCTCGGGTCCAGGCCGTGCCCTCTCCTCCGGGGAGCCCGTCCCCCTGCCCATCTGTGACGGGGACACCGGCAGGCCTGCGGACGAGGATGGAGTCAGCCCCTCCCGGGGGTCTCACAGCACAACGGTGGAGCCCCTTGCAGGAAGCAGGATGCTCCTGTGGTGACGCTGGTGGGTGGGGCTCGCCTCCCCTGCACAGGCTGGGGGTGTCCAGACCACCGCCTCACGCCTGCCTCGTGTGGGGCCCTGCGCCTGGCAGACCACCCTGCCCCGCACTGGGGCGGCACCCAGCGGGAGGGAAGCACCTCGCTCAGAGGGAGCCCTGCTTCCGTCACCCCCCGCAAGGCCATGTGAGGTGGCCGTCGTCCGGGTTCATGGGTCGCTTCTCTGAATGAGGAGGCCGTTCAGAGGTGTGGCGGGCTGCACCTGTGGACCAGCTCAGGCCCTACATGGCCACAAAGCACGGCCCCTACCTGAGCTGGAGGCTGGAGCTGACAGGTCCGGTGGTCTCGCAGGCCTGCTGAGCCCCTCGGCGTGCTCTGGGGCGGAGACCCATTGGAGTCAGAGGGCTCCAGAGAAGATGGGCCATTGTGCACACAGAGGGTGGGCTCCGGATCGAACCCTCTGCACCGCCCCCACTGGCCGCCCGCCCGCCCGCCCGTTAAAGGCCCGCCTGCTGCTAAAGTCCCGTGCCCGCCTTTCAGGTGCCCAGCCCGGGAGCCCTGGCGCCGCCTGGACCCTGGGCTGCTGCAGTGGCTGCTGGAGGAGAAGGAGCGGGCGCTGGTAGTCCTCCAGGAGACCGTCAAGGTACAGGCCTAGGCACCCCTCCAAGTAGCTTGGACCAGCATGCGGTGAGGCGGGGAGCAGCCAGGCAGGGCCCCGGCCGGCGGGGGGCCCGAGAGCATATCCCAGAGATAGCCAGAAGCAGAGGGGAGACTGACCACCCAGCCTCGCCTGTCATCACGCCAGGGACCACGAGTCAGGGGCTGCAGACTCACAGGCCTTGCCACCCGGACATACTGGACGGCAGGCTCGAGGGCCCTGGGGCCCAGGCAGGGAGCAGAAGGCAGCTCCCTAAGACGCAAGCCTGGTTCTGGGGGTGTATGCCTGTTCCCCCTCTCGCTGAGGGTCTCCAGCACTCCCGGGTTCAGGAGATGCTCGGGTCCCGTCACTGCCATTCAGCAACCCCCACGTGTTCTGTTGGGCGTCCAGGCTGCATGTTTGGACCCGAGACAGCGGGGGTGGGGCGTGCAGGCCGCGCAGCCTCGGGTTTGGAGGAGCTGGAGAAATGGTGATGACAAAGCGGTTCCTGCTGGCTCCGCAATCGACGCAGCTTTTTTGAGGAAGCAGGAAGGTGGCGTCATCCTGTGGTTTGCATCTGCTGGACGGCAGGGAGGAAGCCCTGTCTCAGCAAGGCCCCTTGCTGTCCTCACGCCTGCCTGGCTCTGGGCCCTGTGCTGACACGGAGGCACCGCCCCCGTGGGCCACAGAACAGCGCAGTTTGAACCGCATGGTGTTCACTAGATGGGCACCACGACGCTGTGGTCTGCGCTGCAGTTGCGACAGTCAGACTGTCTGCCGGTTTTGACTTGGGGGAGGGGTTGGTGCCCCCCACACACACACCACCAGATTGATCAAGGGCCAACTGCATTTGATTTTTGAAACCCAGAGGGCAAGACAGCTCACCTGCTGTTTGGTGGTGACACAGTTGAGTTCCGGTCCCGTGACTGTCGCTGACATCAGATAAAACAGATGCGGGCGGGGGCAGGGGGTGCCGAGGGGCAGCATCCTGGGGCTGACAGGGTTGGGGGGGTGCCGGGGTCCCAGCCTCCAGCGTCAGCTGAAACAAGGCAGCGCCCAGCTTCGGGACGCCCCTGCCCTTGACGCTCACCGCCGAGGGGCAGTGCGGCCAGCCATGGTGTGCTGGCACGCAGGGCCCTCGGAGGGTCGGTCTGCTGAGACGCCGGCCCCCTGCCTCAGCCAGTGGGAGCCCTCTGTCCTCTGGACACGTGTTCAGGGGCAGACGAACTTCCAGATCTGTTCACTCTTACTGCTGGGGCATGGCAGGCGCTCTCCTTCCAGGAGGGGAGTTTATGCCCTGGCCTTGATTGGGAGAGGCTGGGGGGCAGCAGCTGTGCGTGAGGACAGCTGAGCAGGAGCCCCGGGCGGGCGGTCCTCGACCATCTGTCTGCACGGGGACATGTTCTCAGCTGTTTCCCTTCAGAAGTGACCCCTGCATATGAGGCTGTCCCCTCGGCAGGCTTGCTCCGAGGACCTGCCCAGCCCGGCTGAGCCGCTGGGCAGGGCTGCAAAGGGAACCGGCCAGGAGGCTCCTTGGGTCTTGGGCAGCCCCTCCCTCTCCTGGCCTGCCCTCTTTCACCTGGGGTCTCAGGCTCATTTCAGGGGCCCACGTTTCTGCCCAGAGTGGCCTGCTTGAGGGCCTTTGGTCTGATCGCTGATGGTGTGGCCTTGCAGGGAGGCTGGCTGGACACTCAGCCTGGGGCTGAAGCTGCCCACCACAGGAGTGTGGACAGGCGTCCCTCGGGTGTGTGTGCCTGCAGGTTCTGCAGATGAAGGTGGCCAGGCTGGAGCACCTGGTGAACCTGAAGGACCAGTGGATCGGAGCGCTCACGCAACAGGGGGACCAGCCCCCTGGCAGGGGTACCCCGGGGCCAGAAGGGCCCCTTCCCCTGTCCACCAGACTCCGACCTCGAGCCCACTTGGAACTCCCCTAGACTGGGTGTTTCTGGGTGTGGCCACACACTGTCCATAGAGTGGAGAACCACGGATGGTCTGAGCCAGCTTGTCCACAAGCAGAGGCCTGGCCCATCCCAGCTGCCCAGCCGATGTGGCCCGAGGTTCCCCTGCTGCCCCCTACCCCCCTGCCTCCTCCCCCCAAGAAGACCAGTTTGGACATGAAGATGGGTCTGGTTCCCTGGAGCCCCTGAGCTGTCCCGGCATCACTGTGAGCGTGGAGCGTCTGTGGGCAGTTGTGTGCTGGGGGCAGTGGGGTGGGGGCAGCGTCGCAAGTCAGCCAGCCTGCCGTCCCGGGAGCCCTGGGGAAACAGCTTGCAGGAGGTTGTGCTCCCTGAAGGGCGCCTGTGGGGACCTCACGGTGGTCACCCGACACGGCCAGTCACCCCTTCTTGCTCTGGAAGTTTTGGGGGTCAAGGCGGAGCCAGGACCTGCAAGATGGGCTCCCCCATGTATGTGGGGCCCTGGCCCTGGGTGGGGGCGTCAGGGTGGGGGCCAGGGAGTCCTGAGATGGCGAGGTTGGGGGGCAGGGGGCTGTGTCCTGTCTGTCCTGTGTCCTGGCACTTGTGCCTTCCTGCTCCAGCATCCTGGGTACTCACCCACCCCACCCCCTGCCCCCAACAACTGACTCACTGACCCTCCTCCCCGAATACACTCACACGCCCCGGGCCCCTGCAGGGTTTCAGGAAGTAGCGTCAGAGCAGAAACCTCCGTTGGTTTCGGAGCTGCTCTGAGTCAGCCCCACGTCCTCCCTGAGTCAGACGTGCAGCCCTGACCCCACTGCATGGGTCTGCCCCCCAGGCTTGGAAGGACCCGGGGTTTGAGGCGGAGAGTCTGCTTCCTCCTCCACGGATGGCCTGTGGAGGCTGGTTGCAGGGGGTCGCCCAGGAGGGGCCATCTCAGATTTCTCCTGGGCACACCCTCGCCCCTGGAGAGGAGCCCCAGGATGTGTCTAGGGGCAGGTCCGGGCTGCAAGCAGCTCCTGCCGCTCCAGCATCAGGAGCCGCAGAGGGAGATGGGCTCCGCAGCCCAGCGTGCAGTGTCTCGGGGCTGGGGGCAGGAGTGGGCTCACCAGGGCACAAGGCGGGGGGGCCTCTGGAGGACCGTGCCCCCCACCCTGCCAGCTGAAGGCTCTGTGCCACTTGCAGGGGCAGGAACACAGAGGAGCAGCCAGGCTGGGGGTCGGGCACAGGGCACACTGATTCAGCCTGGCCGGTGGCCGGGTGGCTGTGTGCTGGGCGGTGGGTTATGGGCAGAGCTGGCCAGGCCTGGGCCCTGGGGAGAAGCAGAGGCAGGCTGTCCCTGGAAGAACATGAGGTGAGGCTGCTCTGTGGCCACCCGCTGACCCGAGCTGCCCGTGCCGTCCGCTCACTGCTGCTGGCCAGGGGCAGCTGTCTGCTGGTAGAGGCCTGGGTCACTGTGAGTTCACCCCAGCTTTCCCCTCGAACCGTGGGTGTGGAGACAGCCCCTGGGGGTTAGTGATGTTAAAGTCAGGCTGCCCATGCCCTGCAACCAGGACGCAGACACCAACGCCTGTTAGGTGTCCGCCTCCACAGGCGCGGGTGGACACCGGGGGGCCTGGCGTGTCATCTGGCAGATCTTTTTGCACGTGTGATTTCACGATTTTAAAAACATTTTTAAGGGGAGACCCTTGGAGGTGCAGAGACGTGCACGACATCCTTCAGGCCCACAGCGACCCCGCCTGCCCAGGATGGGCAGAGGCAGCTTGCCCCCGGGCCTCCCCAGCGTCCTCCGCTGGGGAGGACACGCCCTCACGACCCCGGAGCCCTCCAGGCAGGTCCAAGGACGGCCCCGTGTGGCCAGGGCAGGAATCACGCCCTCCTGACTCCTCAAAAACGACGAGAGGCTGTGATGAGGGGCTGGAGGCCTGGTGGCCTTCCTGCCCGTGGAGGAGTGCAGGGCTCTGTGCTGATTCCCGTGTCAGCCAGAAGCCCTCCAGGCCTTCACCCACCTGAATGCAGGTGAGCGGTGTGCACTGCGCCACGGCGCCCCTGGTGTAGACAGAAGTGCCAGTGGCCTCCAGGCCTGTGGGAGCTCCTGGCCTCCCCCGGCTGCCCACATGACACCCTCCCCAGCTTGGCACATCTGTTTCCGTGATTTCTGAAGCAACTCATCTGGCCTTTCCTTCCCAGATGGGTTTCGAGTGAGCGCCACCGACGTGGGGGAGATGCTGGCCACGACGAGCTGGACGTGCTGCTGTGGACGCGGCTCGGGGTCGGGGGGCGCCCACGGGGCTGCTACGCAGGGAGGTCCTCCGGACGGGGTGGTTGGTGCTGGGGCCACGACCTGCCCGGAAACCCCGCCCTCCCCACGTGGCACGCCGCAGTCCAGCGGGAAGTGGGGCCTGGGGCGAGGGCCGGGCCGCGCCCCTGAAACAGAGCTGGGAGCGGGGATGAGAACAGGCGGACGTGTGGGAGGAGGGGCCTTGGGTGCCCAGCAGGGCTGACTTGTGAGCAAAGGTGTGAAGAAAGCGAGGGGCTGCAGCTCAGATGCGGGGCAGAGGCCCAGCACGGGTGGCGCACGGGGCGTCGGGGGTGGAGGCTGTGTGAGGCTGAGGCTGCGAAGACCCGGGCTGCGGTGCCTCTGGGGCGGCCCGACCTCATGGGCGTTGCTGATGCCGCACGGCGAGGGCTCCAGAAGGCAGGGGCACGGGTGCTTGACCACAGGACCACAGCGCCATCCTGGAGGGTGGGGTGGGGTGAACCCCGGGCTTCCCGTTCCTGGGCTTCAAGGCTGAGAGCGGGCCAGGCCGCGTGTCTGCTCCAGAAGGTGCAGCAGCTGGCCTGGTGCCGCGGATGTGTTGAGTGCTCTCTGACATGTGAGAGACACCTTTCCAGGGGAAGAACACCCCAGCTGCACAAAACGCGTGAGAAGCGAGCTAGTGACAGCTTCCATGGAACCATGGCAATATTGTAATTATTCTCCAAATAAAAAGTATATTAAAAAACTGGCCTAGAGGTTCACCCAGAACATAAAGTTTGTTTAGCTCAAAAAGTGAAAGTGTTAGTCGCTGAGACCTACTCTTCGCAACCTCATGGACTGTAGCCCGCCAGGCTTCTCTGTCCATGGAATTCTCCACGTGAGGACACTGGAGTGGGTTGCCCTTCCTTTCTTCAGGGATCTTCCAGATCCAGGGATCAAACCTGAGTCTCCTGCATTGCAGGCAGATTCTTTACTGTCTGATCCACCAGGGAAGTCCTGTTTAGCTCAAAGCTTTGATTAAATTCAGGTAGTAAATTAGCACAAATTCAATGGCACCCCACTCCAGTACTCTTGCCTGGAAAATCCCACGGACAGAGGAGCCTGGTGGGCTGCAGTCCATGGGGTCGCTTAGAGTCAGACACGACTGGGCAACATAACTTTCACTTTTCTCTTTCATGCATTGGAGAAAGAAACGGCACCCCACTCTAGTATTCTTGCCTGGAGAATCCTAGGGACAGGGGAGCCTGGTGGGCTGCCGTCTATGGGGTTGCACAGAGTTGGACATGACTGAAGCGACTTAGCAGCAGCAGCAGTTGACAGAGATTAGAAATGGAAACCCAGAGAAAAGGCAGGAAAGAACAGCAACTGGCTGCTGTCCCAAGGCGGGTCGGGCCCTCGGTGCCCCAGGGGGCAGCTCCAGCGCTCCGGGGGCCCACCACTGCCGCCGGGCGGGGCTGCCCTGGAAGGGACATGCTGACTTGCCGAAAGTGGTGGAAAGCTGCCTGGAGAACAGGCTGGCAGAAGCCCATCGGTTCACAGCGATGGCTCTTGGGCAGAACGGTTACTTCCGTGTTGCTGACAGTTCCCATCAGAGCAGTGTGTGCTACAGTCAGGAAAAAGTGAGAATAATGCTTCCGGCAAGCTCACCTGGGAGTCCTGCTTCTGGGCCACACACACACTGGACATCTGTCCCGTCCCTCCTTGTTCAAAGAGAGGCCCTCCTTCAGAGAGCCAGCCAACGCGGCAGCTGGGGGCACGATCCACCTCTTGCCTTTCAGCGAGAGCAGAGCCACGGCGTGTCCAGCGGGGTGCTGTGGGGACTCGGAGGGCCCGAGCATCCCTGGCCTCACCCCAGGGGAGGTGAGAGGGCCCCAGGCGCAGCCCCCTCTGCCCCACCGCATGTTCTGCGGGGTCTCAGTTCCCACAGTGTAACAGGCCACACGGGGTGAAATGCCCCCGACTCCACCCTCAAGTCAGCTGAGTGGCTGTCCAGGCAGAGGGCAGAAACAGAGGCCGAGGAGGTGGGCAGGGGCAACGCAGGGCTGGAGGAGGGAGGTGGCATGTCTGGACGCCCCCGCAGCGGCAGTCACCTGGACTGACGGCCCCCAGCCCCCCAGCCCGGGGGCATTGTGCTGCCCACCGCTCCCCACACGCAGCCACACCGGGCAGCTGGCTGGTGGGTGCTGAGCCTTCTCTGGGTGCCCAGAGGAAAGCCCACCCACCAGGCCGGGCCCCAGGAGAGACCAAGCATTCGTCGCTGGCCCCTCGGACCCCCTTCACCACTGCAAGGTCACAGGTCCTCACACAGGTGCAGACACGCTCACATTCAGGCCCCAGGCCTCCCCTTTGTTCCCACCACCTGTGGGCCCTGGCTCTGACCCACCGGGCTGGGAGTTTAGGGCTCTAGCAGCCTTCTTCCCTGTGACCCGAGGCTGCTTGCAGCAGGGTCTCAGGACTCCTGCCTCGTTCCCAGCACAGCCCCTTTCCCAGATCCAAGGTCCTCCCAGATCCAAGGTCCTCCCAGCCCCCGCCTGGGTCCGGGGCAAGGAGTCAAGGGGCGCTCCACTGAGAGCTCCCGGGGGATAGCGCCCCCACCCCATGCCCCCACCCGACCAGCCAGGCGGGGGCGTCTCTGTCCACCAGGGGATGGGGAGGGTTCCCCGGGAAATGCCTGGGGCCAGGAGGAGGTTGGCTGGGGCTTCACGGGCCCGTGTCCTTGGCAAGCTCAGCTCGCCGGCCGCTCCTGGCCTGCTTCCTCCGCACGGCGGTGGCGACTGAGGAGGCAGGCGGGACCAGTCTCGGGCTCCGTGCCCACCCCCAGCGTCCCCAACACCTGACTGACCCCCAAGCCTCTACAAAGGGGCTTTTGGTGTTTGTGGGGACCCCAAGGGGCCTCGGATCAGGGACACTGAACTTCAGGAGGGGCATCTGCCTGTGGATCAGTCTGGCGAAGACCCGGGGGAGGCCCAGGGGCTGTAGAGGCCGAGGACCCAGGGAGGCCCAGGGGCTGTAGAGGCCAAGGACCCGGGGAGGCTCATGGCCGTAGAGGCCGAGGACCCAGGGAGGCCCAGGGGCCGTAGAGGCCGGGGGCCCAGGGGAGGCCCAGGGGCTGTAGAGGTCGAGGACCCTGGGGAGGCTCATGGCCGTAGAGGTCAGGGGCGAGGGGGCGGGGCGGGGGAGGCTCAAAGGACCATAGTGGCCGAGGACCCAGGAGATGCCCAGGGGCTGTAGAGGCCAAGGACCCGGGGAGGCTCATGGCCGTAGAGGCCGAGGACCCGGGGGAGGCCCAGGGGCCGTGGAGGAACGGGGCGTGGAGGCTGTAGCTGCTGAGGGGGGAGGCCTGAAGGAGACAGATCCTTCCCCAAACCTGGGGGCCCAGCCCCTCGGTGAGAAAAGAGACCCCGGCTTCTGGGTTACGGACAGTAGTGATTGCCGGGCCAGCCCTGTGTGCACGGGCGTGTGGTGTGCCCACCTGTGTGCAGGCCCCGTGGTCCAGGTGCTCAGAGGGGCTCCCCGTGCCCGGGGTGGGGGCAGCCGGGTCAGCCCTGCGGACAAAGGGGCCATATTCTCCCTCCGGCTGGGGATCGGGAAGGCCAAGGTGCCCCGGGAGGCCGCCCGCGCTGTGGCCTTGAGCGGAGGCAAGTTCTCATGGCCCGGCTAGCATCCCAATCTGCCCGGGAGGGAGAGGATTATCTCCCAGCAAGGGAGTCACACAGACTCAGCCTTGAAACCCTGCCGCAGAGGCAGGGGGGCTCCGGGCCCAGCCTTAACCCCTTGTCTCCCCACCTGGCCCACATGCAGGTCCTGCCCGGGGACCCAGCGTGCACAGGTGCCTCCCAAGGGCACCCCAGGCCACGGGGGCCGCTCACCAGGCTCACGCTGCCTACAGCCTGGGTCAGGCTCGCGGCCGGACACCCCAGCCCAGGAGGCCCCGGGAGCCTCCGGGGGCTCGGCCCAGACAGTTTCCCGTCAGCCCTCCAGGACCCTGTCCTCTGACAGGTGTGGGGACACCCGTTTTGGCAACAAACCTCGGACGGCCAGGCGAAGGCGGGTTCAGAGCAACCGCACAGGGTTCGCTGCAGCCGCATGCCCCTGGCTCCCGAGTGCTCCACCCCGTGGGCCTCGGCCGCAGGCCTCCCTCCCCTGCTCTTCAAGGGCCCTCGGGGGGTCTCCAGTCTGAGGATGCTGCTGTCTGCTCTGCCGGGGGCAGCTCCTCTCGGGTGGACAGACCTCGCGGGCAGACACCCTTCGGCCTGCTGCGCCTGAGGGCTTCGCCAAATTCAGTGTCTCCCTCACGGCGGGAAGCTGAACCACTCAAGGGCAGGCCCCCAACCCGGCCTCGGGGTGGCGAGTGCCTGCAGTTACTAAGCCGGGGAACCGCGTGGTGGGGTGCAGGGCCAGCTGGGAGAGGGTGCGGCCTCACTGTCTGGGAACCCGCCAGGGGTTGACGCAGCCGCCTCCGGGGCTGGGAGCTGCCCGAGCTGAGCAGACAGCTGCGGGGACAGCCCCCACCCCCCACCCCGCCGGGAGCACGGGCAGGGAGTGAGTGAACGGCCGTGAAGGACGCCCCTTATCGCGGGCCCGCTGTGTGCCAAGCACGTCCTTCAGGGCCAGCAGAGATACTTTCTGTCCTGTGGGCAGAGGGCGAGCCCAGCCCAGCACGTTCTGCATTCCGGGGGCCACTTGTGGGGTCCCCACCCACAGCAACAGGGCCCAGGACCCTGAGTGGGCCTGTGTGGACGCCACAGAGTCGGGGAGCATGGCTTGTCCCGGCCTGGGTGCATGCTGGCGGCCGCAAGACTGCGGGGCAGGACCCCGCCTGAGCTTAGCCCGGTCCCTGGCCGGCCTCCCTGGAAGCCAGCCGTTATGCCTGCCTCTGGGGATCATCCTCACTGCCTGGGGAGGGGGCTGGAGGCGGTGGTGCCCGCTCCACTCGGCTCCTGTTAAAGCCTGACGGTGCAGGGACGCTGGGAGCAGGCTGCGCGGCCAGAGTGAGGGGAGGGGCCGGGGTCCCCGCCCTGAGCTTGGGGTCCGCTCCAGGCCCCGAGGGGCTGCGCGGCACCTGGCAGCAGAGTGGTGCTCGGGTGCGCCCGTCAGGCAGGGAGCTGCCCGAGCATCCCGTGGCTGGCCTTTCTGCCTGTGGCCACTCCAGGTGGAAGCCAGCTCTGCGTCCATCCCTTCATCCCCGGAGTCCACAGAGCAAGGCTTCCAGGGGCTGGGACTCCAGGGGCTGGCGTCTCCGGGGGCCACAGCCAGGTGGGCTGGCTGGGACTAAGCTCCTCGTGGGAGGCCCAGCCTGCAGCCTCCTTCTCCCTCGGACTAGCTCTGCCTGGCAGCCTGAGGGAGGCTTCCACACAGACTCTGCCGGGTCAGCACCTGCCTCCCAGGGACCTTGGGGGAAAGACAGACGGCAGGCCTGGCCCCCTGCTCCCCACCGGCCACCCTTCCCTTCAGGCTCCCCAGGCTCTAGCTGGTAGGGGGCCAGCCACTCCGGCGTCCGAGCAGGGCCAGCAGGGTCCACACACCTGAGGCCCGGAGCCGCTGCCCCCGCCCGTCTCCTCTCCAAGCCTCTCTGGTTCCCCACGTGGTTTATAATCAGCAGGCACTGATGTTACAATCAGGTCAGCAGGACGACCAGGAGGGCCTCAGAGGGCTCTGGGGGGCGGGCCTCGCACCCTGGACTCCCTGCCTGCCCACCTGCCTCCTGCCGCCTCCCTCCTGCAGGCCTGCTGCTGCCCGCCTGAGGAGACAGGGTCAGGGTCAGGAGTGTCTCCCAAAAGCCAAAGGAGGCAGCTGTGAAGGGGAGGGCTGGTGGTGGTGGGGGCTCAGGGCAGGAGGCCCCAGGGGTGGGGGGACCCCGAGTGGTTTTGGAGAATGGGGGACCCACGGAGATGGCCCCAGGGCTGCCACCTGAGTTGGGGCTCCACCCCTCAGCCTGGCACTCAGCAGGTGGCCCCCTCGAGCCTCTGAGCTCCCTGGGAGGGGGGTTTCCTCTTCCACCAAAGGTCCCCCCTCCCCAGCAGAGGCAGGGGTCTGACACCCCCTCTGTGGCCCCCTCTAGCCCAGAGATTGACCCCTCCCAACGGCCCGGGAGACCCCTGAGCAGCTGACAGCCCACTGGCGTCTGCAGGCCCCGGCAATCCCTTGCCAGGCTGCAAGGCTCTCAGAGGCCCGAGTGGGGCTGCGGACAGGCTCCTGGCCGGGGCTCTGGCCCCCTCTATCCAGCCTGGCATCTGCAGCGTCTCAGCTACACCCCAGGCCCCGAGGGGTCCGGGCCCTGGTGGGGGTGTCCGCGAGGTCTGGGCCAGGGTGGCGGAAGCCCTGCCACGTTCTCGGTGGTGCTGGCTCACCTGGCCCCTCGCACGGCCGCCTGTGCCCTCACTGCCTTTGCATCCAGGAGCCCGGCCCTCAGCCCCCAGGCCCACCGGTCGGGTGAGCGTGAGGGGCTGCTGCACACGGACACACAAACAACACACACACGCCAGGCACATACAGACACAGAGACACACACCAGGCACACAGACACACACAGACACAGACATACACGCCAGGCACACATACACATACCAGGCACACACACACACACACATGCCAGGCACACAGAGACAGTCACACACACACACCAGGCTCACACACACACACACACACACACCAGGCTCACACACACACCAGGCACACAGACACAGGCACACACGCCAGGCACACACAGACACAGAGACACACACCAGGCACACACACACACACACCAGGCTCACACGCACACACACCAGGCTCACAGACAGTCACACACACCAGGCACACAAACACATGCACACCAGGCACACACAGACACAGGCACAGAGGCACACACACGGACACACAGGCGCACACACACACCAGAGACACCTCAGAGCAAAGGCAGGGCAGGGCGGGGCGGGGCGGGGCAGGGTGGGGGCCATCCTCGGTCCAGGGGTAGCAGGCCACCCCAGGGCCGAGGGGGCAGAGGGCGTGAGGGCTGCACAGCAGGACCCTGGGACTCAGGACGGGCGGTGGGTGGGGACACCCAAATGGCCAGTCTGTTTCAGACTCAGATCACCCCTGTCATCCCCCACGGGGGGAAATGTCTATGAACAGGGCGGTGGGCATCCGTCCACAGAGACCAGCTGTGCCCCCGCCAGAGGGTACTGACTGGCAGCCCCATCCACGGGCAGGAGCTGAGCCCTCCTGGGCCCTGGGCCTGGGGGCAGGGTGTGCGTGGTGAGTGGGTGGCAGGGGGTCTCCGGTCAGCCGTCCAGGGACTCCCTCATCTGTCCCCGCGTGTCCCCCCAAGACTGCAGGGGCCCTGCCCTTCTTCAGACCCCCAGGGCCCTGGGGAAGAGCTGAGCACGGGGTGGCCTGCGGGTCCTCTGGGCTCCCGGGGGTGGGTCCGGGGCTCAGTGCCCGGGCAGGAGGGGAGATGCTGTTCCTGAAGGCTGCCCCCGCGTGCGTGTTCCGGGCCATGACGCAGGCCGCGCACAGGGAGATAAGGCCCGGAGGAGGCTGCGGGCCAGGCCTGGCCCCGTCCCAGGTCTGCAGGGGCCCGCCCGCTAGGGCTGGGCGCTCTGCTCAGAGCAGGTCTTTGTGCCCCAATCTCCCAGGTGCGGGGGCGGCTGGGGTCCTTGGCACAGCGCGGCCTGTGACCGCACGTGACGGCCACTGCCGGCCGCCCCGCCAAGGTCTCCGCCTGGCATAAAAAGGCGCCGGGCGGTCAGAGCCGCAGAGCTGCGGTCCTCACGCAGCTCTCCGCCACGCTGCCCTGCTCGCCTGCTGCCGGGACCCCAGACCGAGCCTGACTGCGACCAGGTAAGGCCCGTGGGCCTCCCGGTCTCCCCCGAAGCCCGCCGGCCGCACGGCTTGCTCGCACCCGGACCCCTGCAGCCACGACCGCAGCTCGTTCAGACCGACCCGAGCCGGCACGGACCCCGGACCTGCAGCCACGCCACTCGCTGTTCCTTTTTCCTATGCATATACTTCTTTGAGGGTCTGGCCTAAAGAGGTGTAGGGCATGGGAAAATGGGGCCCCGAGGTTCCCCTGCACCAGAGCCTGCTCCCCACCGGGCACCCGCCTCGAGATCTCCACGCTCCGCACGCCGGGTCGGGGCTCCTGACCTCTGCTTTGGGTTGAGGCGGGGGTGGCGGGCGTCACGGGTTGTGGGACGGGATGGGGTGGAGGGGTCATGGGTCGTGGGACGGGATGGGGCGATCTTCACTCCCGTGGGTGTGGTCCAGGCACCGTCCCTGGTGGAGAGGCAGCCTTGGGGACAGAAGGTGCGGGAACAGGAGAGGGAGGGCCCGCCTGGAGCTACGGGGCGCCTGACGCGCCCAGAGGTGGGGGGTGTCAGCAGGGGTGGCCATGGGGCTGCTTCTCCACCCTCATCGCGCTGTGATGAGTGCAATTCAAATAAAGATAACTCCGTGTAAAGTTCAGTGTGAAGAGTGTTGATACGGTGCGTTTAAAACAAAGCTCCCTCATCCTGTGGTTTTTCCCTCATCCAAGCTGGTGGCGGGGGGGGGGTGGGGGGCACATCAGTAAGAGTGGTCTTGGGGGAACTTATTAAAAAAAAAGAAAAACACGAGGGAGTGAGAAGACTCCTAGACATGTCAGCCGGGAGGGCGGTGGGTGGGGAGCTTTCTGAGGACCTAACAACCAGGGTCATGGGGACAGGGCCCTCTCAAGTGATGGGGCGGGTGGGCCAGGACTCCCAAGGCTGCAGTGGAGACAGTCCACCCCAGCACTGCCCGGGGCACCTGCCGGGTGGTGGGAGCTCCCTGGTGAGGGCGCCTGGAAAAGGGGCCAAGGGGGTCCAGTGAATGGGGGGTGTAAGCAGGGACTGTCGGGCTTACTGGCTGATTGACCCACCAAGCACAGCTTCATCAGCCGTCGTCCCAGGCTCAGCTGTAGGACGGTCCTGCGGGGGGTAGGAGAAGGGGACAGGCCGCAGCTCCTGGAGGCACCCAGGCTCAGGCAGACGCCCACCCCCAGCATGTGCTCCCATCTGTCCATCCTCACCAGAGCACTGGGGCTCAGCTCCCCTGGGACCCTTGAGTGTTGAGGAAAGCAGGTGCGACACCCTCAGTGCACGAGGGACAGCGGCACTGAGCCAGACGCCTGTTTCCTGCGATGGGGAGAGCAGTGGGCCGTGGGCAGGGCTGGGTCCAGGCCGTCAGCTGCTCCAGGGAACGGCTCCTGAGCACAGGGAGGGAAATCCCTCAGACCCACCACGGCCTGCCAGGCATGCCCTCCCCCTGGGTTCTGGACTTGTCCCAGCTGCAGGGGAGGCATCCCTCGTGGGCAGCTCCCTGGGCACAAACACAGGCCTGGGAGTGTCCACCAGGAGGTGGAGCAGGGCAGGCCAGTGTGTCCTCTATCAGCTGAGTCCAACAGAAGGGCATGGAGAGGCAGCCAGGGCCGGGCCTGGGGCTGGGAGGCCTTCGGGAAAGCCAGGTGATGCCAGACAGGCTGTCCGTCGTGGGGGGCTTTGTCCTGTGAAAGGTGGGGTGGGGGAACGGCCCTCCCCACAAACCTCAGGGCGGCTTCCCCGGGGAGGTTTCCCTCCACCTGCCGCCTGGCCACTTGCAGTCACCGCCAGGGCTGGGAATGTGGGTCTCACCGGCCTGCGGGGGCGGTGACACGCAGCCCTCCAGCTGCAGAGGCCAGGAGCCCTGGAGGCCGCGCAGCCCTGAGGTCCTGACCCCTGGAAAACGATGGTTGGGGACGGCAGGTCCTCTACCACCAGCTGTCGCTGAAACTGGAGGACGGAGAATCGGTCATGGCCTGTCCATCACTGCAGAGCAGGGCTGGGCTGGGGGCACCCCCACACCCCAAGAGGGCTTGGTGGGGCTGCCTCTGCTCTGCAGGCCCATTCTTTCTACTTGACGTGGGGGTGGCCTGGCTGGGCATGCCCGTCCCTGAGCCACAGCTGGAGGCACGGCCTGGGATGAGAATGGGAAGGAGACTGGGAACGGGCTGGCAGGGGGTGGGCAGGGTGATCACTTGCACTTGGTGCCCGTCAGAATCCTGCACAACGGCCACACTGGGGGCCTTCCTTTGGGCTGCCTGCTACTTGTCTCCTGTCCGCAGGCAAGGGAAACCAGGGTTGGGGGGGGGTCACGGGCAGGTATGGATCCTGGCTCCCAAGCTTTTCCCCATGATGGGGACCAGGGTCGGAGGACACAGCCCCCGGAGGCTCCGCCCCCACTGCAGCAGGGCAGGCACCTCTAGGCCTTTCTGGTGTCCAGCTCTGAGGTCACCGTTAAGGTGGATTCAAACGCAGGGTGACAAACACCTTCACTTCCTCCTAATCCTGTTGGTTTTCACATTCGTGCACAAAGCTCAGAGCACCCAGCACAAGAAGCCACCTTTACTCCGACTGGAAGGCCAGCTTCCAGCACCTTCTGTCAGATAAGCTGTCCCTGACTGTGAGGGCCCAGCACAGCCCCGTCCTCCTCGGCCTTTGGTGGCTCGCTGACCGTCCCCTCCTACACAACCCTGTGGCTGCTTTCAGGGAGGAAGCAGCTCCAAAACCTCCTCAACTCTAAACTGTCCACAGTCCTGAGGCCAAGAGGGCCCAGTCCCAGCAGCAAGGGAGATGGAGGGTGCAAGCCCGCCAGGCACCGCGGTCTCTGCAGGTGGACACCAGGCGTAGCCCCGCACACCCCGGGTGTCTGGCCGGCCTCAGCTGCGGGCTTCCGGGCGCACACACTCCCTTAGAAGGCGCCCCCGTCTCGGGTGGGGCCCAGAGGCCCCGGGCGCCCCAGGACAAGGCCAGCTCGGTGGGCACCCCGGTCCTGGCATCTGGGAGGCAACACGCTGGGGGCTGCCCGCCGCACGAGGCCCACGCCGAAGCTGGGGGCTGGTTCCGCTCGGAAGGAGCCCGGAGGCTGAGCCAGAGCAGGGGGCTCAGGCAGAGGCCCGGGGGAGCAGCGGCGGCGGCGCGGGTCGCGCGCTCAGCCGAGAGTCCTGCAGGGGGCGCTGCTGTTTCACACGGCAAATCGGGACGAGGTTTCGGTTTGCGGGGGAAAGAGGGTGGAGCCGGAGAGGATGTCCCCGCCCACCGGGGTAAGCCCCACCCCTCCTCCCGCCGGCCCCGCCCCCTCGCGGAGGCGCGCTCCGTCCCTGGGCGCTCAGTTTCCCGGCCCGGCCCCGCGGGAGGACGGGGGCACCACGTCCGCGCGGCCGAAGCGCCGCCTAGGAGGAGGCTCTGGAGAGGCCAGGGCCTCGGGAAAGCCGCCCGCCCGCCCGCCGGCCTCCCACTGGGTCGAGGCGGCGCTGCCCCGCGCCCTCGGCCGGCCTCCGGAGCGCGGACGCCGGGGGGAGGACAGAGTGGACGCGGCCGCTCTCCCACCGCCCCCAGCACGCAGGCGCCCCTTCCGGAAGCGGTTTCTGTCCCCGGTAGACGAGCTCTGACCCACGGGCTCCACCCCGGAGCCCACCCAGGCCAAGCCTGCCCCCCGCCCGATCCTCGGGCGCCCCGGCTCCGTGGCCGCCGCTGTGTATCCGGAGGGTCGGTTCTGAGCCGTAGGGAGGCGACGGGGCAGCACCGAGCTCCCCCGTGAGGTGAACACATCTCCACGTTCTTCATTTAAACTTTTTAAAGTGGAAATACACAGTCGACACCAGCTCCTCTTTCGGCCACGCAGGACCTGACAGGGAAGCGCAGAGGTGAAGCCACAGAAAGGGAACAACAGTCTGAGTCTCCTCCGCTGCGGACAGGCTCCTCGGGCTTCGGGAGCCACGGGATGTTCACGGGGACAGAATCCAGACGGCACCGCGCCGCCGCCGCCCCTGGGCGAACCTGCCGGACGCCAGGTGGCCAGCGAGCCAGCCGTCTGGAGGCCGAAAGAGGGCGCCCGGCACTGCGGAGTGGCCCCGGCGACCTCGCCAAACTGAGCGGGCTTCGTGAGGCGCAAGACGGGCTAACTTTTGACTCTCTTGCAGAACTGGGCTCCGAGGACTTGGGCCTGGACGCCGTGGGCACCAAGCGTCTGATCGCGGCTCATATGGAGGATGGGGGCAGCTCCTGGCGGGAGGGAGGAGTCCCAAGGGCCTGAGCAGGGAAAACTCCTATGGGAGGGGAAGCCCCAGGCCTGGGAGAAACGCCCCACCTGCCAAAGGAGTACACTGATGGATGGCTCTCCTCCCAGACCCGCCCCAACTCCCAACCCAGCCTGGGGGAGGGCCCCTGTACACACTCCTGGGGACTTCAGTGCCCCCGTGCCTATGGTCTCGGGGGGCTCCCCTGCTCTACACCTGGAGACCTCAGCAGGCCTGGCTGTGCCTGCTCGCCCGGCGCAGCTGCTCCGGGGAAGCCAGTCCACTGGGCCGAAGCTGCCGCAAAGGATGGAGGCGGGAGGCAGCGCCACTCACAACCTGGCTCTGGACAAATGGTGGGGCTGGGAACTGGGCCCAGCTAGCTGGGTGGGACCAGCCGAACACAGGGTTCTGCAGGGCTGGGCTGCACATACAAGCTCAGGAGGTGGGTTTACCTGGATGACCCAAATCCCCCTCCCCAGATAAACAGCACCTGCTGCTGCTGCTGCTGCGTCGCTTCAGTCGTGTCCGACTCTGTGCGACTCCATAGACGGCAGCCCACCAGGCTCCACATGCTCTGCAGGGGCTCACTCTGGTCACAGGAGCTGCCCCCAGATTTGAGTGGCAAGAAGGAAGGGGCCTGCTGGCACAGGGCAAGGACACGTCTGTGCCCGGCTCCTGGCAAGGGCCGAGAGGAAGGACAGCGTCTCCTGAGCTGCTCTGCTGGGCCGCTGCCCCGCGTGCCCTGCCCCCGCCTCCCAATCCTCCGGATAGCCAGGAGGGTGCAGGGGCTGCTCTACAAGCCCTCGGTCCTCGTCCCGGTGCCTGCAGCACTTCTCTCCTCACTGGATGTGGCCACGTCCCTGGTGCGAAGCTGGCCTCAGGGAAGTGGGTGGCGAGATGTGGGGGCTGGTGCTCCGTGGGGAGGCTGCCAGTCAGCCAGCCCTGTCTCCCCCAACCCTGGCCGGCCTGAGTCTTCCCCCTCCACGCCACCGGCAGACGGATACGGGGCGCGTCCTAGTTGACCCGCAGGGCACTGCTGCAGGAACCCATCCAGGGAGCCGCACCCTCAGGCAAACAAGGCCCTGCTGGCAGCTGGATCCAGCCCCCAGCCCTGAAGGCTTTGGAACGGACAGGGCGAGTCTGCAGCCTGGGCCTCTGAGGGTGCTGGCAACCAAGGCTGCCCCCCTGCCCACGTTGGCCCGCCTGGCTGCCTCGCTTCAAGATTAACACCCCAATCCCACCCTCAAGCACTCTTGGGCTTAGCAGGGAGCAGGGGCCGGGCCAGCGTGGTCCTTTACCTGGTGGGGTGAGGGTTGGAATTTAAATCCTTAGCCATGTCAGGTGGGGTGTCTCCTGAGATGACTGCAGGATGTCCTCTGAGTCACATGTGCCCGGGGTGCCCCCAGGATGCTCATGGACAGGCTCCTGAGCGCAGCTGTGGACGTGGGTGTCCCGCCACCGTGACAGCAGCCGAGCTGTGGGTGCTCGGAGTCCCTGGGCCGGCCGCGGTGCCTCCCCAGCCTCGTAAAGGGAGTGAGCCGCAGCTCCTGACTGCTCCAGGCGCACAGAACCTGCGGGACAGGTACCTGCTAGGTCATAGAGCCTCAATCCCCAGCCCTTGGGCCAGTACCGGTGCCACCCGTTAGAACTGGGTGGTACAGCAGGAGATGAGCGGCAGCTGGACGCGGGCAAAGCTCACCTGCCGCTCCCAATCCCTCACGGTACTGCCCGAATCAGCCTCCTCTGTGCAAAACCTGTCTTCCCCGGAACTGGTTCTGCGTCCAAAAAGGGTGGGGATCACTGGCTTAGATGAAGGGGAACGTTTGCTGGGAATTACTGCTGCTGCTGCTGCTCAGTCGCTTCAGTCGTGTCCGACTCTGTGCAACCCCATAGACGGCAGCCCACCAGGCTCCCCCGTCCCTAGGATTCTCCAGGCAAGAACACTGGAGTGGGTTGCCATTTCCTTCTCCAATGCATGAAAGTGAAGAGTGAACGTGAAGTCGCTCAGTCGTGTCTGACTCTTAGCGACCCCATGGACTGCAGCCCACCAGGCTCCTCTGCCCATGGGATTTTCCAGGCAAGAGTGCTGGAGTGGGGAATTACTGCATTGAGTAATGTCGGGCATTAACATGCACCATACCTTTCAAAACCGCTTTAGCATCTCTTCACTTCTGATCTTTCAGGGCCAGTCCACTGGCCTTTGGCCTCACAGGGCACCATCTGCCACAACCCCACCCCAGGTCTGCTGGGTGACCCCTTCTCTTAGGGGACCCATCTCTTACGGACACCCTTCCCGGCCCCACCCCGACCTCTCCTCTCGGGTCAGACGGCCCCTCCCTCCAGCGCGTGTGTGTAGACTCTCCTCACCTGGCTCTTGTCCCCTGGGGTCTCCCCTCCCCTCCGTCTACCCCGGGCAGCTCCGAGACAGCTGTTGCCCCATGGGGCCTCGGCTTCCTTACGCCTCCTCGGGGCCCAGGTGACTGGGTACGGGTGTGGCAGTGGCTCTGGGCCACTGGCCCCCAAGCCCCGGTGGCAGCCGACCTCCCACTGCACCAGCAGGGGCTGGTGGGGCGAGCGGGGGCTGGTCACCTGTGATCTGCAGCCGTCTACACGCCAGGGCCCTGAGGCTGTGACTCAGCCCTCGACCAGTCAACTTCCCACAGCAGCCCAGCTGTCTGAATTCTTGGACCCACTGGGCTCTCACCATCACCAACAGGCCGTGACTAGCGCCGGCGAGTGAGGCCCCCTCCCCTGCCCACGCCCCCCGAGGCCGGGAGGTCCCATGTGGCTCCGGCGCTGGCCCCGGTCCCAGCTCTCCTGTGCCCCGAGGGGCTCAGTCAGGGCTTTGGCCACCACGCCCCTCGCCCCCCTCGTGGGAGCCAAGAGGGCGAATCTGTGCCTCTAGTGGGGAGAACAGAGGTCGTGCCTCAGGGTACAGTGGCCACGTCCCACCCAAGCAGGGCGGTGGTCTGGGGGCGCCATCAGTTCCCGGGCTGCAGGTGTGGAGCCAGGCAATGGGCTGCCCCTGAGGACTGGCTCACGTCTGTCTGGGCCTCCCTGTCAGCTGGGTGGGCGCCTCCCCCAGGCCCCTTCCTTCCTAGGGCGTCACGTCGGAGAGCTTCCTGCTGCTGTGCCGGGGGCCCCAGTCCCGGGCTGGCCCCTCCGTCCCACCCACAGAGGCGGCAGCAGGGCAAGCCAAGTGGACAGGCAGGGGGGGCGGACCCCCGCCTCCCCCCTCCTCTCACCGTCCCTGCTCCAGTCAGCAGCTCAGAAGCGAGTCCCATGCCTGGGGACCCCCACGGCATCTCCTTGGCAGGTGGGGACCCCGCCACCCTCTGGCCTCGTGAAGACCTCTGGTTGGAAGGGCTGGGCCAGGCAGGGGCGCATGGTGAGGCCCTCAGATGGACAGACAGACTAGAAGGCATCACCCACAGCCAGACCCTGTGGCCTTGCAGCGGTCCCCCCAAGACAGAATGAGAGTGATGAGGGGGTGGGTCCCCCGTCAGTCTGAGGGACTCCGAAAGGGACCCCGGGTGACCCTGGAGGGAACCTTGATGAAGGTCTAACTCCAGGCCCTGGTCTTTGGTGAAACAGGTTCTGAAGCTAGGAAGCTGGAATCAACGGCACTGAAACAAGAGTTTCATGTGAGGCTGAACGTGGAGCTCTGAGCACATGAAGTTAAGTTGGATAATTTGGTGTCCCAGTCGCACAGGCCACGTGAGGCTGGTGGCGGCCGGGCTGGACGTCTAGAACGTCCTGGGCTTGGGGTCTCAACATGCAATCAGGGGGACGCGTTCGCTCTGTAACACTCAGCCCTGTGGTTTTTGGCAGACAAATTGGTCTAGCGCAGAACAGGGGAGGGAGGAAGGCAGCGCTATTGTGCCTCTTGGCACACCCCCTCCCGCTCTGCGCTCCCACAACGTGGGGAAGAGACTGCAGACGCGGCTGTGAAGAGAGCGGCGAGCTGCACAGACCGGGAGGCCCTGGTGAGGGCGCCGAGGAAACGCTGGCGGCAGCCGTGCTGGCCTGAGCACGGACGCGGCTGCCCACGGGCCCCATCCACATGGCCTGAAAAGGTGCAGGCTCACAGCCCGCCCGAGTCCAAGCGCCCCTCGAGTCCCCAAGGAGGAGACTGTTCACACGTCCAGCTGTGCCCCAGCAGAGCCCGGTACGGACGGTGTGGTCAGAGGAGCAGGTGCAGAAGAGACGGGGTCTGGAAGATGAGCAGTGAGAATCAGGACGGGCACTTCTGAACACTCCTGAAACACGAGGTGTACAGGAAGCTCGCTCCAGCTAAATTCAGGGACCATCTGGACACCAAGGACGCACAGGCAGAGCTAACCAGGTGGACTGGAGCCTATCCCGGGGCGCGGGAGGCCCTGCACTGAGAGGGCCAAGTGCCTCTTTGGGGAAAATGCATCCGGTATGAGGTTGTCCCATGTTACTGGAACACTGGTCTTCTAGGGCTCAACAGCACTGACCCTTGATGGGTGAATGTGCTGTGATAACCGCTCTCTCTGGCCCCAGGCCCGGAGGGACGGGAACTGGTGTGGCAGGCCGAGAGTGCTGAATGAGGTGGGGAGCTGGCTTCCAGCTCCTGGTGGCCCACACGGAAACAAACCGGGCTCAGGGGCGAGCCGGGTGCAGCCAGCCGGATGCAGCCCTGCGTTCCGGGGCGGACGAGGCCGAGGGCCCAGGGCAGTCCTCCGCATACACAACAGGAGCACCAGCCGGCTGTGCGGGGAAGGGGAAGGGGAAGGGGAAGGGCAAAGCCAGCCCCAGAGCCCTGCAGCTGCCGGGGTGGGGCGGGGCAAGGCCCAAGGTCATGGCTGTTGATTGTCCAGGCCAGCGAGGCCACAGGCCGCTGTGCTCAGCCCCACAGCAGGCGTGCCGGTGAGCTCACGCGTGCGGACAAGCGGCAGCTGGATGGGTCCCCGAGCGCCAGGGCGGGAGGGCACTGGCCACACTGCTGACCGGCCACTGCAACACCAGTGGTTAAAGGTACGAACCTCACACTCCCTAGGATGGCTGAGGTTAAAAAAAAACAGTAACACAAGTGTGGTTTGAGGATGTGGGGAAATTGGAACCCTCGTTCAGTGTTGGTGGGAATATAAAATGGGGCAGCGGCTGGAAGACAGTATGGAGGTTCCTCAAAAAATTAAAAATGGAATTACCACATGACCCATTAATTCCACTTACACACCCAAAGAAACTGAACACAGGGTCTTGAAAGATATTCACACCTCCATGTTCGCAGCAGCATTGTTCACAGTAGCGGAAAAGTGGAAGCGGCCCAAATGTCCACCAAGTCAATGGACAAGCAAAACGTGGTCCATCCACGCAGTGGGCTATATCATCCCATCTTTAAAAAGAAAGAAAACCCGCAGTGTGCTGTGTGTGTTATTCACAGCCTGGAGGACATTATTCTGGGTGAAATAAACCAGATACAAAAAGACAAATACTGTCTGATCCCAGTTTTGAGGTCCCCAGTGGCTCAGATGGTAAAGAATCTGCTTGCAACGCGGGAGACCTGGGTTAGATCCCTGGGTTGGGAAGAGGGCATGGCAACCCACTCCAGTATCCTCACCTGGAGAATCCCACGGACAGAGGAGCCTGGCAGGCTGCAGTTCACGGGGTGGCAAAGAGTCAGACACGGCACCCACGCGCATCCCGCTGGGGGCGGGAGGGGGGCTGCAGAGTGAGTGTCCAGTGCTTCTGTTTGGGAAGAGCAAGTTCTGGGCAGATGGGGGTGGCCGCTGCACAACGTGAACATCCCTGCACACTTGAAACAGGCAAGACGGGAGACTTGGTGCTCGGTGTATTTCCCCAGAGTGAAGGAGAAGGGGTGAGCCTGCTGGCTGGGGGGCCCCTGGTGACCCGAGGATGGGGCTGGAGGCTGGCTGGGCCGATGCCCACACAGGCACAGGAAAAGGTGTGCTCAGGGCAGGACGCAAAGGGAGGTGCGCTGCGCACCTGCTGAGTCCAACCCGGAGGCCGGCATGAGACCCACCTCCCCCACAGCCCCAGGCGCAGCACCCCCCACCGCCTCCGCAAGAACACCGCTGAGGCGGGTCTCCGGGGAGGGTGGGGAGCCGGGATCTGAGCGTTTCCACGTCAGGAATGGCTTAAGTCACAAATAAAGCCCCTAGCCGAGGCGCTGGAGTGAGACTGGCTCGCCCCTCCGCAGACTGGAAGACCTTGGCGAGGCAGGGAAAGGGGTGTACAGGGTCATCAGGCCCTGAGCAGGAGGGTCTGGACATGGCCCCCAGCCCGCCAGGCAGTATGGGCAGGAAGTCAGACAGGTTCTTCGTGCACCCCAATATCTTGGTCCCCAAAGACTCGGAGGCTTCCATGGATCTCAAGCCCCCAAACAGCCCTTTCCCGGAGCAGGGTCCCGGTGACATCGCCCCCTGCCCCCGGGGGCTTCGGGGACTTGCTGGGAAGCGGCCCAAGGCTGTCTCAGACCCCCCACCCTTGGCTCTTACCTTTGGGAGCGTGTAGGGTGTGCGGAATCCCCCTGCACGAAGGATCCCCCTGCACGCGAAGGATCCCCCTGCAGGTTTCTGCCCTCGGGTGGGCAGAACGGGGCAAGCACCGTCTCTCACAGCAGAGGCCAGCGTGTCCTCGAGGATTCGGGATCTTTCATACACAGCCCCTAGTCCTGCCGAACGGCGGGTGCACCCTTGTTCTGGCGGGTCCCTGCGGCTGGGGGCCCAACTGGGGCCTCTTAAAAGACATTTCCAGGAAAGGGCTGGGGGAGGGGCTGAGTGCTCGGCCGCCTGGAACCTCCGGAGGGCGAGAACTGCAGGGCGTTTGGAGACAGGCTTCCCGCTTACCTCGCCGACCAGAGCAACCACTTAAGTCTCTGAAAGATCCCCTAGCTGCTGAAAAGCCGCCGGGCATTCAGCCCGGAGGCGTATTGTTATGCGGGCCCGCGCCTCCGGCCGCTTCCTCCTCCCACCCGGCTGGGAGCACGTCCGGCCACGCCCAGTCCCCGCCGGGTCTGAGCCCCAGCGCAGGGTGGGGCCCTCAGTCAAGACTCGGAAAATGCTCCTGGGGCAATTTCGATAAAATCCTTTTCAAGCTGCACGAACCCTGGCCTCCGCCTAGGTGGAAAAGCTCAGGGCCGCGCTTCCTGCCCCGGGCCCACCCAGCCCACGCACCTCCGTGAACAGGAGGGGACCCCTCCCCGGGAGCGCGTTATCCTGGGAACCTCCTTCCTGGACGAAGCCCGGCCCAAGGCCGCGGGCTCTTCCCTGGACGGCCCGCGGGGGGCGGCCGGATACCGCTTACACCTCCCCCACCGGTTCCGGCTGAACCCGACCCCCGCCGGTTCCCCGGGCCCTCCCCGTGGCGCCCGGCCTCCTCCCAGCTCGCAGGGGCTCGCCCACCGCGGCTGGTCTGCGCCGGTGGGAAGTCGGGGCAAGCAGGGTCTCGAGACCTGGACAAGGCTGGTATGCGATGCGGGCCCCGAGCTCGGGTTCCACGTGCCCACAGCCCTCTTCCGACGGGAGATGGGCCTCCTAGGCCTGGTGGGGCCGGGCAGAATCCCAACTGGGTCCCTCCCAGAGGTCCCGAGGCCATTTTAACCTCCCAGTTTATCTCCAACCCTACGTTCCTACCCAGAGCGCAACCTGCACACAGGATTGAGTCAGAAAAAGCAGTCTTTTTATTGAACATACCTAGGTTTGGTTGGGGGAGGGGAGGGCAGCAGGTAGGGTCAGGGCTGAAGGGGCGGGGACCGCGAAGGGACAGGCCTCACGGGCGCGGGTCGGCCAGGACACCTCGCTCGGCCGCGGCGCTGCCCAGGATGAAGCCCACGGCCAGGGACACGGTCTGGTCGAAGGAGCCGCGCAGCTGCTCCACGTGCTGGTTCAGCGTCAGCAGCTGGTCACGCAGCGGGCCCAGGATGGACACGATGTCGCCGAGGTGCCCCAGGGTCTGCAGGAGGGCGGCGTTCAGCGACGGCGGCGAGGGCTGCTGGGGCGCGTGGTCCTCCGGGCGGCCGGGCGGCGAGTCGGGGTCTTCCCGGGCGGGGCCGGGGGACGGCGGTGGCGGGGAGCCGGGGGCGCGGAAAGACTCAGGCTCTTCGGGGCGGCCACGCGCGGGTGTGAAGGTGCAGGGGGCCGTCGGGGAGCCGGGGGCGTGTGGCGCGTCCGCAGACTTGGGCGGGGACGGGCTGAACCTGAGCGTCCACGCGGGATCCGAGTCGAGCTCTCGGGACGCGGGCAGCGGCGGGGCGCCTGGAACGCGGAGCCGCCGGTTGCCGGGGGCGCGCGCCCCCCTTCTGTCTGGGGCGCGCCCGCACCCCACCCCCGCTCCTCCGTCGGAGGGGCGCTCCCCACAGCCCGCTCCCCCCGCTCCTCCGTCTGGGGCGCGCCCTCCCCCACCCCAGCCCACCTACCCGGCTCGGCGGGCGCGGCGGAGGCAGGCCGGCGGCCGCGCGGGGGTCGTCCGGGCCCAGGGGAGCGGCGGCGTCCGCGCCTGCGCCCGTTGTCGCCGAGGAGGCCCATAAGCTGGCGGATCTGCGCGTCGAAGGGCCCGGGCGGCTGGCCGTGCGCGTCGCGGACCTTGTCCTTGAGGAACTTGTAGCGGCGGCGGCACTGCGCGGGGGTGCGCCGCACCTGCTGGCGGGCCAGCGCGGCCGACACGCGGCGGTAGGTGGGCAGCGCCTGGCGGCGGTCCAGCAGGAGCGCGCGCCACACGGCGGGCTGCAGCAGCGTGCCGAGCAGCAGCTCCGTCTCGTGCGCACTCCAGGGCGTGCGCTGAGCCGAGCCCGGGGACACGGGCGAGCCGGGGGACGCGGGCGAGCCGGGGGGTGCGGGGGGCGCGGGAGCCGCCAGCGCGCCGGGTGAGGCGGCTCTCCGGGGCGGGGTCGCCGGGGCGCCCCCCGCCAGCCGCGGCTCGGGGTCCGGGCTGGCGGGCGATGGCGGCTCGGGCGGGGGCGGCCGCCGCGGCCGCAGCAGCATCCCGGGGCCGGCGGGGTCGAGGCCGAGGCCCGGGAGAAGCCGTCAGGTCGCGCTCGGAAGACCCTGCGCGCCCGCCCTGCTCGCAGCCGGCGCGGAAGCCCCGCCGGGTCTACGCGGCCCTCCCCCTGCCCCGCCCCGCCCCGCCCCGCGCGCCAAGTTCAACCCGACCGCGGCAACGCCTGGTCTCCGGGCCGGGCTTCGGGGTCGGGGGTCTAGAGCTCCTGGAGCGAGGCTCTGCCCCCGCCCGCCTACCGCGAAAGCGCCCGCCCAGCCCCCTCGTCGGCACCTCCTAAACCGCTGGATCAAGTCCAGACGAACGTGGCAACGCGTGTCGGGCGCGCAAGGTTCCGGCCGGGTTTACGCATGTGCGGTGCCCTTTGACCGCTGCCTAGAGGAAGCCATGGAACGTTCTGGGTCCCCAGGCTCCTTTTCCCTCTGGTGCACCCTAGATATTCCTGAATGTAATCGTGTTCTGGTTCTGCCAGCCACCCAGACCCCCCAGCCCCTCTGCGGTTTTAGTTCGCGGAGGCGGTAGTGCTCGCCGCCATCTGCGGGACCTGATGGAGAGCTAGGCCCGACTTAGTGTCGGAATGTACACACACCGCACGGAAGGGGCCTTTCTTATTCTGATAAAGAACGGCCACCGCCAACATTGTTTACTGGAGTGTTAAGCCTTACCCCCTGAGATACTAAGGGTAAGAGAAAGGTGCCCAAAGTTACAGTTTCTGCTCAGTTCAGTTCAGTTCAGTCGCCCAGTCATGTCCGACTCTTTGCGACCCCATGAACCGCAGCACGCCAGGCCTCCCTGTCCGTCACCAACTCCCGGAGTTCACTCAGACTCACGTCCATCGAGTCCGTGATGCCATCCACCCATCTCATCCTCTGTCGTCCCCTTCTCCTCTTGGCCCCCAATCCCTCCCAGCATCCGCGTCTTTTCCAATGAGTCAACTCATCGCATGAGGTGGCCAAATACTGGAGCTTCAGCTTTAGCATCATTCCTTCCAAAGAAATCCCAGGGCTGAGCTCCTTCAGAATGGACTGGTTGGATCTCCTTGCAGTCCAAGGGACTCTCAAGAGTCTTCTCCAGCACCACAGTTCAAAAGCATCAATTCTTCGGTGCTCAGCCTTCTTCACAGTCCAACTCTCACATCCGTACATGACCACAGGAAAAACCATAGCCCTGACTAGACGGACCTTAGTCGGCAAAGTAATGTCTCTCGTTTTGAATATGCTGTCTAGGTTGGTCATAACTTTTCTTCCAAGGAGTAAGTGTCTTTTAATTTCATGGCTGCAGTCACCATCTGCAGTGATTTTGGAGCCCCCAAAAATAAAGTCCTACACTGTTTCCACTGTTTCCCCATCTATTTGCCATGAAGTGATGGGACCAGATGCCATGATCTTCGTTTTCTGAATGTTGAGCTTTAAGCCAACTTTTACACTCTCCTTTCACTTTCATCAAGAGGCTTTTAGTTCCTCTTCACTTTCTGCCATAAGGGTGGTGTCATCTGCATATCTGAGGTGATTGATATTTCTCCCAGCAATCTTGATTCCAGCTTGTGTTTCTTCCAGCCCAGCGTTTCTCATGATGTACTCTGCATAGAAGTTAAATAAGCAGGGTGACAATATACAGCCTTGATGTACTCCTTTTCCTATTTGGAACCAGTCTGTTGTTCCATGTCCAGTTCTAACTGTTGCTTCCTGACCTGCAGACAGATTTCTCAAGAGGCAGGTCAGGTGGTCTGATATTCCCATCTCTCTCAGAATTTTCCAGTTTATTGTGATCCACACAGTCAAAGACTTTGGCATAGTCAATAAAGCAGAAATAGATGTTTTTCTGAAACTCTCTTGCTTTTTCCATGATCCAGCGGATGTTGGCAATTTGATCTCTGGTTCCTCTGCCTTTTCTAAAACCAGCTTGAACATCAGGAAGTTCACGGTTCACATTTTGTTGAAGCCTGGCTTGGAGAATTTTGAGCATTACTTTACCAGCGTGTGAGATGAGTGCAATTGTGTGGTAGTTTGAGCGTTCTTTCGCATTGCCTTTCTTTGGAATTGGAATGAAAATTGACCTTTTCCAGTCGTGTGGCCACTGCTGAGTTTTCCAAATTTGCTGGCAAATTGAGTGCAGCACTTTCACAGCATCATCTTTCAGGATTTGAAACAGCTCCACTGGGATTCCATCACCTCCACTAGCTTTGTTCGTAGTGATGCTTTCTAAGGCCCACTTGACTTCACATTCCAGGATGTCTGGCTCTAGGTGAGTGATCACACCATCGTGATTATCCAGGTCGTGAAGATCCTTTTTGTACAGTTCTTCTGTGTATTCTTGCCCCCTCTTCTTAATATCTCCTGCTTCTGTTAGGTCCATACCATTTCTGTCCTTTATCGGGCCCATCTTTGCATGAAATGTTCCCTTGGTATCTCTAATTTTCTTGAAGAGATCTCTGCTCTTTCCCATTCTGTTGTTTTCCTCTATTTCTTTGCATTGATCGCCGAGGAAGGCTTTTATCTCTTCTTGCTATTCTTTGGAACTCTGCATTCAGATGCTTATATCTTTCCTTTTCTCCTTTGCTTTTCGCTTCTTTTCTTTTCACAGCTATTTGTAAGGACTCCCCAGACAGCCATTTTGCTTTTTCGCATTTCTTTTCCATGGGGATGGTCTTGATCCCTGTCTCCTGTACAGTGTCATGAACCTCATTCCATAGTTCATCAGGCAGTCTATCTATCAGATCTAGGCCCTTAAATCTATTTCTCACTTCCACTGTATAATCATAAGGGATTTGATTGAGGTCATACCTGAATGGTCTAGCGGTTTTCCCTACTTTCTTCAATTTAAGTCTGAATTTGGCAATAAGGGGTTCATGAATGAGCCACGGTCAGCTCCCGGTCTTGTTTTTGTTGATTGTATAGAGCTTCTCCATCTTTGGCTGCAAAGAATATGATCAATCTGATTTCGGTGTTGACCATCTGGTGATGTCCATGTGTAGAGTCTTCTCTTGTGTTGTTGGAAGAGGGTGTTTGCTATGACCAGTGCGTTCTCTTGGCAAAACTCTATTAGTCTTTGCCCTGCTTCATTCCACATTCCAAGGCCAAATTTGCCTGTTACTCCAGGTGTTTCTTGACTTCCTACTTTTGCATTCCAGTCCCCTATAATGAGAAGGACATCTTTTTTGGGTGTTAGTTCTAAAAGGTCTTGTAGGTCTTCATAGAACTGTTCAACTTCAGCTTCTTCAGCGTTACTGGTTGGGGCATAGACTTGGATTACCTTAATATTGAATGGTTTGCCTTGGAAACGAACAGAGATCATTCTGTCGTTTTTGAGATTGCCTCCAAGTACTGCATTTCGGACTCTTCTGTTGACCATGATGGCTACTCCATTTCTTCTGAGGGATTCCTGCCCGCAGTAGTAGATATAATGGTCATCTGAGTTAAATTCACCCATTCCAGTCCATCTTAGTTCGCTGATTCCTAGAATGTCGACGTTTGCTCTTGCCATCTCTTGTTTGACCACTTCCAGTTTGCCTTGATTCACGGACCTGACATTCCAGGTTCCAGTCACATCCACAGCTGGGTGTTGTTTTTGCTTTGGCTCCATCCCTTCATTCTTTCTGGAGTTGTTTCTCCACTGATCTCTGGTAGCATATTGGGCACCTACCGACGTGGGGAGTTCCTCTTTCAGTGTCCTATCATTTTGCCTTTTCATACTGTTCATGGGGTTCTCAAGGCAAGAATACTGAAGTGGTTCAGCCTTCTAGAAATCCTAGCCAGAGAATAAACCAACAAAAAGGTGTGGAAAGTATGGAGATAGCCAAGGAAGAAGTGATACAGTGCTCCTTGCACATAATATGGTGGTACACGTGGAAAGTGCAAAATCTTCAGCCACAGTCAGAAGCAATGAGCTTTGCAAGGTCATTGAATACAAAATTGAGCAAAAGTCAATTGTATTTCTGTCTACTAACTACAGTAGCTTTAGGAAACTCCTTGTTGTTGTTCAGTTGCTAAGTCATGTGCCGCTCTTTGAGACTCCATGCGCTGCAATAC
The DNA here is from genome assembly GCF_016772045.2 of Ovis aries. Classification (NCBI taxonomy): domain Eukaryota; kingdom Metazoa; phylum Chordata; class Mammalia; order Artiodactyla; family Bovidae; genus Ovis; species Ovis aries. Next base: position 51,065,054 of record NC_056075.1, on the reverse strand, counting down.
ACCAGGCCTCCCTGTTCGTCACTATCTTCCGGAGCTTGCTCGAATTCCTGTCCATTGAGTCCATGATGCCTCCAACATCTCATCCTCTGTCCTCCCCTTCTCCTGCCCTCAGTCTTTCCCAGCATCAGGGTCTTTTCCAGTGAGCTGGCTCTTCACACCAGGTGGCCAACGTATTGCAGCTTCACGTTCAGCATTAGTCCTTCCAATGAATATTCAGGATTGATTTCTTTTTGGATTGACTGGTTTGATCTCTTTGCCATCCACGGGACTCTCAAGGCTTTTCCAGTACCACGGTTTGAAAGCATCAGTTGTTAGATGCTCAGCCTTCTTTATGGTCCAACTCTCACATCCACACCTGACTACTGGGAAATCGATAGCTTTGACTTGGCAAACCTTTGTTGGCAATGTGATGTCTCTGCTTTTTAATATGCTGTCTAGGTTTGTCAAAGCTTTCCTCCCAAGGAACAAGCATTTTTAAATTTCATGGCTGCAGTCACCATCTGCAGTGATTTTGGAGCCCAAGAAATTAAAAGCTGCAACTGTTCCCACTTTGCCCCCATCTATTAACCACGAGGTGATGGGACCGGATGCTGTGAAAGAGGAGAGTGAAAAAGCTGGTTTAAATCTCAACATTAAAAAAAACTAAGATCACATCATCTGCATATCCAAAGTCGACATTTCTCCCAGCAATCTTGATTCCAGCCTGTGATCCATCCAGCTTGGCATTTCCCATGATGTGTTCCGCACAAAAGTTCAGTAAGCAGGGTGACGTAAGTATGCAGCCTTGATGTGCTTCTTTCCCAATCTAGAACCAGTCCGTTGTCCTATGTCTGGTTCTAACGGTTGCTTCTTGACCTGCACACAGGTTTCTCGGGAGGCAGAGTAGTCTAGGATTCCCATCTCTTCAAGAATTTCCCAGCTCTCTCTTGACTCCATCTTGGCAGTAACGGCAGTGGTGTCTGTGATCGGGTTGCCAACACGCAGCTCGCTGCACCCAGGAGCTACACACTCCAGGTGACCGACCAGGAGACTGTTGCCCAGATCACGGCTCAGGTAGCCTTGTTGGAGGGCATCCCTCCAGAAGATCAAGTTCTGCTCGTGGCAGGCACACCCCCAGAGGATGAGCCTACCCCGGGCCAGTTTAGGGTGGAGGCTCTGAGCACTCTGGAAGTAGTTGGCTGCATGCTTGGAGGTAAAGCCCATGGTTCCCGCCAGGCCCATGCTAGGAAAGCCAGAGGTCAGACTCCCAAGGTGGCCAAACAGGAGAAAAAGAAGACAGGCCGGATCGAGAGGCACATGCCGTACAACCAGCGCTTTGCCAGTGTTGTGCCCGCCTGTGGCAAGGAGAAGGGCCCCAGTGCCAGCTCTCCAGTCCTTTGTAATCTTGACTTTCTCTAATAAAGCCGCTTAGTCCAATCCAAAAAATAAAATTTCCACAGTTTGTTGTGATCCACACAGTCAAAGGCTTTTGGGTAGTCAATGAGGCAGAAGTAGATATTTTTCAGAAATTCTCTTGCTTTTTCTTTGATCTGGTGGATGTTGGCTTTTTGATCTCTGGTTTCTCTGCCTTTTCTAAATCCAGTGTGTACATCTGGAAGTTCCTAGCTCATGTTCTGTTGAAGCCTACCTTGAAGGATTCTGAGCATTGCCTTGCTAGCCTGTGAAATGACTGCAGTTGTACAGTAGTTTGAACATTCTTTGGCATTGCCCTTCTTTGGGACTGGAATGAAAGTGACCCTTTCCAGTCCTGTGGCCATTGCTGAGTTTTCCAAATTTGCTGGCATATTGAGTGCAGCATTTTGACAGCATCATCTTTCAGGATTTGAAACAGCTCAGCTCGGATTCCACCACCTCCACTAGGTGTTTGCAGTGACACTTCTAAGGCCCGCTTGACTTCACATCCACGAGGCCTGGCTCCAGATGAGTGCTCACACCATCACGGTTTTCCGGGTCATTAAGACCTTTCTTGTACAGAGTTTTGGTGTGTTCTTGCCACCTCTTCTTAGTATCCTCTGCTTCGGTTAGGTCCTTGCTGTTTCTGTCCTTTCTTGAGCCCATCTTTGCATGAAGTGTTGCCTTGGTATCCTCAGTTTTCTTGAGGAGATCTCTAGTCTTTCCCATTCTGTTGTTTTCCTCTATTTCTTTGCATTGATCGCTGAGGAAGGCTTTCTTACCTCTCCTTGCTGTTCTCTGGAACTCTGCATTCAGTTGGCTATATCTTTCCCTTTTTCTTCTTTGCCTTTCACTTCTCTTTGTAAAGCCTCCTGGACAACCACTTTCCTTCTTGCATTTCTTTTTCTTGGGAGTGGTTTCGGTCACCGCCTTCGGTACAGTGTTACGAACCTCTGTCCATAGTTCCCCAGGCACTTTGCCTACACCAGATCCAATCCCTCGAATCTGTCACCTCCACTGCATAATCACGAGGGATTTGATTCAGGTCACAGCTAAATGGTCTAGTAGTTTCCCCTACTTTCTTCAATTTAAAACTGATTTTTGCAATAAACAGCTCCTGATCTGAGCCACAGTCAGCTCCAAATCTTGTTTTTGCTGAGCCTCTCCATCTTCAGCTGCAAAGAACAGAGTCAGTCTGGTTTCAGCGCTGACCGTCTGGAGACGTCCACGCGTAGCATCGTCTCTCGTGTTGCTGAGGGAGGGCGTCCGCTGTGCCCATGTGTTCTCGGCAGGACCCTGCTGCCCTGCTTCACTGTGTGCTCCAAGGCCAAACGTGCCTGTTGCTGCCGATTCCTCTTGACTCGCTGCTTTTGCACTCTAATCCCCTGTGGTGGAAAGGACACGTTTGTTTGGTGTTAGTTCTAGGAGGTCCTGTAGGTCTTCATGGAACTGCTCGACTTCAGCTTCAGCATCAGTGGTCAGGGCACAGACCTGGATTACTGTGATACTGAATGGTTTGCCTTGGAAACAAACCGAGATCATTCTGTCGTTTTTGAGACTGCACCCGAGCACTGCATTTTGGACTCTTAATTGACTCTGAGGGCTACTCCATTTCTTCTAAGGGACTCTTCTCACAGTAAATACAATGGTCATCTGGATTAAACTCTCCCTTTGGTGTCCATTTTGATTCTTAGACTCCTTCAGTCCAGTTCAGTTCAGTCACTCAGTCGTGTCCGAGTCTTTGCGACCCCATGGGTCGCAGCACGCCAGGCCTCCCTGTCCATCACCAACTCCCGCAGTTCACTCAGACTCACGTCCATCGAGTCGGTGATGCCATCCAGCCATCTCATCCTCTGTCGTCCCCTTCTCCTCTTGGCCCCCAATCCCTCCCAGCATCAGGGTCTTTTCCAGTGAGTCAACTCTTCGCATGAGGTGGCCAAAGTACTGGAGTTTCAGCTTCAGCATCAGTCCCTCCAGTGAACACCCAGGACTGATCTCCTGTAGGATGGACTGGTTGGATCTCCTCACAGTCCAAGGGACTCTCAAGAGTCTTCTCCAACACCACAGTTCAAAAGCATCAATTCTTTGTCGCTCAGCCTTCTTCACAGTCCAACTCTCACATCCGTACATGACCACTGGAAAACCATAGCCTTGACTAGACGGACCTTTGTTGGCAAAGTAATATCTCTGCTTTTCAATATGTTATCAAGGTTGGTCATAACTTTCCTTCCAAGCAGTAAGCGTCTTTTAATTTCATGGCTGCAGTCACCATCTGCAGTGATTTTGGAGCCCAAAAAAAATAAAGTCTGACACTGTTTCTACTGTTTCCCCATCATTCTGCCATGAAGTGATGGGACCAGATGCCATGATCTTAGTTTTCTGAATGTTGAGCTTTAAGCCAACTTTTTCACTCTCCTCTTTCACTTTCATCAAGAAGCTTTTTAGCTCCTCTTCACTTTCTGCCATAAGGGTGGTGTCATCTGCATATCTGAGGTTATTGCTATTTCTCCCAGCAATCTTGATTCCAGCTTGTGTTTCTTCCAGTCCAGCGTTTCTCATGATGTACTCTGCATAGAAGTTAAATAAGCAGGGTGACAATATACAGCCTTACTCCTTTTCCTATTTGGAAACAGTCTGTTGTTCCATGTCCAATTCTAACTGTTGCTTCCTGACCTGCATATAGGTTTCTCAAGAGGCAGGTCAGGTGGTCTGTATTCCCATCTCTTTCAGAATTTTCCACAGTTTATTGTGGTCTACACAGTCAAAGACTTTGGCATAGTCAATAAAGCAGAAATAGATGTTTTTCTGGAACTCTCTTGCTTTTTTGATGATCCAGCGAATGTTGGCAATTTGATCTCTGGTTTGTCTGCCTTTTCTAAAACCAGCTTGAACATCTGGAAGTTCACAGTTCACGTACTGCTGAAGCCTGGCTTGCAGAATTTTGAGCATTACTTTACTAATGTGTGAGATGAGTGCAATTGTGTGGTAGTTTGAGCATTCTTTGGCACTGCCTTTCTTAGACTCCGTGGTGTGGGATAATTCTAAATCTCCACCCGGGTTATACAGACGGCAAAGAGTGCCTGGTATCTTTCTTGGCCCTGGAACTTGGGCAATGCTGAGAAGTCGGTGGCTGCACAGCCCTGCTGACTAGACTGCGGTGCAGCAGGCCCCCTGCTCACGGCCCTCGTGTGCTCACAGCAGGCCCCCTGCTCCCAGCAGCCCCTCCGCTCGCAGCCATCGTGGGCTCCAGCTGTGTTTGGTTGCCCTGTGCCGTCAGTCTGCCCCCGTGGTCCTCTCTAGACCTTTTCCCCCATGTCCTTGACACTTTGAGGAGACTGGTGGGTATTTTGAGGCTTGCCCCTCAACTTGGGTTTGCCTAGTGTCTTCTCATGATTAGACCGGGGCTCGAGGGCCTGGGATGAGACCCCAGAAGTGACGTGCCATCTGCTTAGTGTGACCCTCCTCTGCAGTTAGGGTGAAGCCTGCATCTCCCCACTGTGAGGGCACCCTCGCGGGACCAGTCGCCAGGTGCCCCCAACACCAGCTGCCCCTCCCGGGAGCCCATTCCTGCTTCTCATTCAGCCGACGCCTGTTTCTCATTCTGCCGACGCCGGTAAGGGCTGACTTGGACCCTCGTCCTGGCCCACAGCCCGTTGCTGCCACGCGTGGGGCGCACGTGGTCGGCTCGGGCTGTGGGAGCAGCTTTCCCCTCTTGGCCTGTGTCCTCTGACGCGATCTGCCCCTGTCCCCTTCCTCCCTGTAGCTCCCGACTCGTGTGCTGTACTTTCCCCACCGCAGCCCTGGAACCGGCCGTTCAGCTGTTGCCTTGTTCTTTCTGGAGACCTGAATGTTACCTGGAAACCAAGATTTGGGGTGTCAGTGCTTTAGGGGCTGTGGTGTGGGGGCAGCTGTGAGGAGGGGGAGCGATGCTGCTGGCATCTGGAGGGCGGAGCCCAGAGATGCCAAGAAGACCCCCAGGCTCGGGTGGCCCCACAGCAGAGAGACCACCGCCCTGTGGTGCCTGCCAGGCCTGAACCACAGCAGCACGACCCTTCCTGGTGGTGACAGGCCCGGGCACCCCTCAGTCCCCCCGCGAGGACAAGCTGGCCGTCCAACCTGTGGGCTGTGGGCGAGGTCTGGGTGGCCAGGCCCCGGGATGGCAGGGTTTGTGGTGGGCAGGGGGGGGCTGTGGTGCCCGGAGGCCTCCGCGGGTGGCGACTGTGGGAGGCCGGCCGTCTCCTCCGGAGGCAGCTTGTAGGCCCCGGGGTGTGGGGCGAGGTCCTGGGGCCGCCTTGCCCCTGGCTTGTCACCCAAGATCATTGCCGCCCGCCCTCACGAGCAGCCCTGGAGACATCGTCGTGGCTGTGGGGAGCCCCCCGTGACCCGCGGGGCAGACAAAGTGCGGGAGCCGTGGGCAGCCGTCTTGGTAGAAACGGCTTTATTAGAAACTGGAGTGCGTGAGCGCGACATGCAGATGGGCGAGGGGCCGAGGCGGCCGCTCCCGGGGCAGAGCCGGTCTGGCTGGAGTGCGTGTTCACGCAGCCGCTGAGCTTTTGAGTTCAGTGCTGAAAACGCAGGAGTTCATCTGCAGAACAGAATTCTCACATGAAAGCCACGGCAGGGCCAGGCGTGCCGCACGCCTGTCGCATTTCACAGATGCAGGAGCTAGGTGTCGGGCGTGAACAGACGTGGGGACACCCTGACGTTAGAAATCCAGCGTTTTATCAGCTAACGGTTTTCCTTGTAATACTACCAGCTGGTTGCGCCGAAGAATCACTAACCCTAAAGCTCAAAAGAAGAATCTCGGGTCTCGCGGCGATTTGCAACGTAAGGATGCTGATGCCTGGGACGGTCCGGGGTGCTGGCCTCCCTGCCGCGGGTGTGTGAGGCCCAGCCCTGGTCCCCAAGCCGCTGGCCGAGCACGTCCTGCCTGCGCTGGGCAAGGCGACCCCAGCAGGCCGGTGGAAACAGCCCTGGGGAGCGCTCTGTGCCCCCGAGGCAGCAGGCGCCTCTCCTCTCCGAAAGCACAGTGGCAGCCAGCCACGGGAGGCGGGCACGGGTGTGCGTGCCGCATGCACGGGTGCTGAAGGCGTCCGGGACCACCCCCAGGCGCCCCACACCCAGCGGGGTCGCAGAGGGGCTGCTGAGGCTGTCTTGGCTTTGGAGCTGCCGTCTGAGTCCTGTGCCCTTGGACGCGGGGCCTCAGCACAGGGGAACCCGCCCCACGGGGCAGTGCTCTCAGTGGCGAGCGGCGGGCACCGGGGCCATGGGGCACGGGGAGCGGCCGGTGGGAGCTGCGAGCCACTGGCGGGCAGCAGGGGGTGGCCGGGTGAAGGCTGTGAGGCTCGGGCACCCCCACCCCAGGGCAGGGCGAGCAGCCAGCGCTTGGGACAGAGGGCGGGATGTCTGGTGGGGGAACTGTGAGCCCAGGGCTGGGCTGCGGCCCCTGGAAGCCTCAGGGCTTCACATGGAAGGTTCCAGAACCCTAGGAATCTGTCGTTAGCAGGGGGACCAGGGGTCCGTCTTGGCCCTCCGTCATGGCAGACACTGGCAGACTCACACAAACACTGCTCGGGGGCACCCGGGTTACAGTCCGAGGGGTGTGGGGCTCTGGGGGCAGGCTGGGCGGGAGCTGCTCGTCTGGGAAACATAATGAGCGTCCGGGGGTCGGCTCCTGGGAGCCTGCTCACCCCGGTCTGGTTTACATCTCACATCTTTAAATTTTACAGTCAGCCTCCCGGTGCCACCTCTGGGTCCGTGTCTGAGCCTGCACTCCCGTCCGACGGCCCCCCTGGGCCGCGGGGGGTCCCAGTCCACCCTGGGCTGCCGCCTCCGCTACTGGAACGTGGCTCTCATCCTCCGCAGCTTGTCCTGAATCTTCCGGGAGTGCTTCTCGCTGGCCGCCTGCCGGGGGCCCGCCCCGCTGTCCGCCGCCAGCACAGTGATGTCGGCCCCGCTGAAGCGGGCGATTCTCTGCTTGAGCTGAGACTGCAACTTGGGGTCGGGGGCGAACGTGTAGGGGTTCTCCTGGAACGCGTGGACCTGGCTCGCCACCTTGGCAATGTTTCTGTGTCGGGAAGAAATGGGACATGAGTTTGCGCGCGTCTCGGGGGCGGTGTTGCAGCTGGTGGGCACTGGCCAGTCCCAGCCCGGCCGCATCAGAGTTCAGACCGCGAGGGGCCACTGTTCATTCACAGGCCAGACCTCATTTCAGGGCCCAGGCATGTTTGTCCATCTGCCCTGCGTCTGTCCATCCCTCCCTCCCTCCATCTGTCCGTCCACATTTCATTCCACAAACGCTGACCGGAGATGTGCTGTGTGAGGCCTGGTCAGTGCTGAAATCCCCACGATAAGGAAGCGTGAGGCGGCCCGAGGCGGCAGACGAGCGCACACGGGTTAGTCCATCCGGGCGGGTTTGGTGCTCTGCACTTTGGCCCGGCCCCGTTCAATGACGTGGCGCCCAGGGAACCGTCCACGCGGGGAGCTAGCCTTTGCCTTCCAGAGCTGGGCGTCAGGCGGCAGCTGACACTCCACCGGGCGTCATCCGGAAAACGGGGGCCTCTGAGCTGTGGACCGGGGAGGCTGTGGACCCCAGACACATGTGCCCACCCTGGTTTTGGGTGAAGACGTGGTGTGTTCCACGCGAATGCCTCCATTGTTAATGAGACAGGTGTGCAAACACACGCGCCCATGAGCCGTGTCAGGAGGAGCACGCGTGAGCAGAGCCTGGCCAGGCCCTTTCTGGACTGTGGCCTTCCCTCAGTGCCCGCTTCCCCGTTGATCGCCATGGACCTCTTGCAGTTAAGTATGCCTTGTGGAGAATAGTGTTATCTCTAAACTACTGTTTTCAGGGACTGAAGGGGTCTCGCAGGCACAGGTGGAAATGTTGGGCTCCGTGCCCCCTGGGCCCTGCTCGCAAAGCAAGGCTGCTGTCCTTGACCCCAGGAGGCTGGACCAGCCTCCACCTGACTGCAGTGTGAACGGGCGGGCAGGGCAGGGCGGGGAGGACGGAGCTGTGGGAGGGGGTGCTCCTTGCAGACCCGCTGGCCCTGAGCTGGAGGCAGCGTGGGCCTGGGGCGCTATGGAGGGGCGATGTGGCCGGGAGCCCCTGGAGAGGCTGGCCTGGGCCTGGATGCTGAGGGGACTGGTGCCGCACAGACTGAAGTGGGCAGTGACCCTCTTTGGGGGTGTCTGAGTCGCTGGTTGGGTCACGGTGAGGGTGGTCGCAAACAGCGCCCAGTCTGTGCCTCCTGGTGGGTCCCCAGGGGTGCCAGCAGCTGAAGGGGCGGGGGCCTGACCAGGGTTCCAACAGGAGAGCGGAAGCGGGACAGAGGGAGGAGGCGGCTTCCGGGGGCTGGGGGGCGGCTGCACAGAGCTGGGGTTCAGGGTGTGCCTGCTCTCCCAACAGGAAGGGAGGTTGCAACGACCTTCGACCTTGGGGCGGTGTTTGGGGCCACGGATGCCAGCAGTATGGGAAATGTTTACCCCGCACTTGTGGAGGAGGAGGCAGCTGGGGGTCACCTGGAGGGAGCGTGTGGCAGCCTGGGCCAGGGTGAGGGCTAGGTGGGGGCATTCTGGTCCAGGCCTCAGAGGAATAGGAGGGATGGGGAGACCCCTCACCTGGCTGGCTTGCCTGTGGGCCCCTCACCTGCTTGCTCGCCTGTGGGCCCCTCACCTGAGCTTGCTCACCTGTGGGCCCCTCACCTGAGCTTGCTCACCTGTGGGCCCCTCACCTGAGCTTGCTCACCTGTGGGCCCCTCACCTGAGCTTGCTCACCTGTGGGCCCCTCACCTGGCTGGCTCATCTGTGGGCCCCTCACCTGAGCTCGCTCCACCTGTTGGCCCTCACCTGTGGGCCCCTCACCTGAGCTTGCTCACCTGTGGGCCCCTCACCTGAGCTTGCTCCACCTGTGGGCCCCGTTGGTCATGGTGAAGCCTCCCGTCTCCAGCTGCTGTATGTGCATGGCCAGCAGGTGGGCTGACGGCAGGGTGGGCTGGGCCCTGAGGCGCCGTCCTTCCATCAGACACAGGCTGTCGCTCTTCAGGAAGACCTGGGACCCAGACGGGCATGGGGTGAGCAGGGGCAAGGGGGCATCCCTGGTGCCCAGCAGGGCTGGCCAGTGCCATTTGATGCATGGGGCGCCACACCCCAATTTGCCATCCAATTCAAAATGCCCCTTGGCTCCCGGGCTGGGGGTCCAGGCTCTGCAGCGTGTGGGCACAGGAGGAACACTGACTCCCCAGAAAGACATGCGCTTCCTGCTGCTGAGGTGCTGGTTCCAGAAGCGCGCTGAGGAACCTCCACCCTAACGAGACAGCGGCAGGCCCCCAGCTGCTGTCAGCCGACGACACACGGGAGCCGTCCCACTGGCGGAGCTGGGCCTGGGCTGGACGCAGGCTGCCCCTGGCGCCTCGGCCCGTCAGCCAGAGGCTGTGTCCTTGCCGACCGTCTCGAGGGGCAGTCAGGAGGCGGTGGGCTTGGATACCTGCACCCCCAGCGGGAGTCAGACCCATAAGGCACAGTTGGCAGGCAGGGCTCCTGGAGCGCCCCTGCCTCTGCCGGTCCCGCCACCCATCACCCGCCGCCCCTGGGGGGACGCGAGCTCCCGGGAGCTCACGCACACCGGTACCTCCACAGCTTTCAGCTCCTCCATCACCTCTGCTATCTTCGCGGGCAGAATTCTCCAGGCCTAGAGTAAAAGCGCGGGTGAAACCCCGGCCCCGCGGGGCCCCCCTGCCCGGCCGCGTGGGGGACCCACCGCGCACTGGCGCACGGCCGCGTGCTCCAGGCCGCCCAGAATCTGCATGGCCGTGGCGAAGTTCCTCCGCTCGTAGCAAGACTTCGCGATCAGCAGAAACTTGGAGAGCAGGGTCACTTGCAGCTGAAACCAGAGAACGAGACACTCGCATCCTGAGCTCTGAGGGGTGCAGGGCAGGGTCGGCGTCGGGGTGGGTGGAGCAGGCGGCCCACAGGGACAGGCATAGAGGCAGGCCAGGTGCTCACTGTCCCCTGGACAAACCTCGGCTCAGGACAGACGGGGGCAGCGGGGCACGCCCGGGACGGGGGGAGGGGGGCCCACAGGGGCCCAGCGTCTCCTCCGCCCGGCCGGCGGGACGGGCTTGTGCTGCCTGCTTCACAGGGTCGCTGGTCCACAGGGCGGAGCGCTGGGTCGGCTGGGAACCCCCAGCACCACCCCCCACCCCCGAGGGAGTCTCTGTCCACAGCCCAGTGCAAGGCCCGTCAGTGCTTGGATTTCACACGATTGCGGTGACTTGGGAGATTCTGGAGGATCCAGCTGACCCTCATTTCAGCTGCACCCCGCGGACCGTCGCCACGGCCAGCACCATCCTTCGGGGGGGACACCACCTGCGACCCCACCGCACACCCTGCTGCTGCGCTTGGCCAGTGCCTGGGTCCCGGGATGGCCCAGGGGTCACTCAGCACGTGGCCGCCCCCTGCCTGGCGTGAGAACAGTTACACGCCTGCTTCTCCCGTTGACGTCTTTTTCTTCGCAGGTCTGGACAGACGCAAAGCGGGAGCCCCCAGCCACTGCAGGCAGAGCTGCCCCACACGGGGGCCGGCCTCGGATACTGGGGTCTTGTGGCGGTCTCCTCGGGCGGCCAGCCTCTCTCCCCCACACCAGGCTCAGCACCGTGGCCTGTGTCCCCGGCTGTCCCCACGTGGGGCTGAGTGACAGGCCCTGGCACGGGCAGTGGGCTGCACGGTCGGTCCATTCGCTGCTGGTGGACACGGGGTGGCCTCCTCATCGCAGCTGCTGTGTCCCGTGACTTCTGCGCCCACTGCTGAAGCCGGAGGCCTCGTTTCCCTTTGTTCCCACCGTCACTCGTCTAAGACAGGGCCTGCCTGGTGGCTCTGCTGGTGAAGAATCCGCCTGCGATGCAGGAGACCTGGGCTCAATTCCTGGGTTGGGAAGACCCCCCGGAGAAGGGAAAGGCTGCCCACCCCAGCGTTCTGGCCTGGAGGATTCCGTGGGCTGTGCAGCACCTGGGGTCGCAGAGAGGCGGGCGCGACCGAGCGGCTCCCTCTGTCAGACGCGCCCCGCTGCTTCCCTTTCTCTGTGCCCCCGTGCTCCCGCGTCCCCAGGGATGGGATCCGAACAGGGTGAGCTGCCACCTCTGAGGGCTTCTGTTCAGCTCAGTTCAGTCGCTCAGTTGTGTCCCTTTTGCGACCGCATGGACCACAGCACGCCAGGCCTCCCTGTCCATCACCAACTCCTGAAGCTTGCACAAACTCACGTCCATCCAGTGGGTGATGCCATCCAGCCATCTCATCCTCTGTCGTCCCCTTCTCCTCCTGCCCCCAATCCCTCCCAGCATCAGGGTCTTTTCCAGTGAGTCAGCTCTTTGCATCAGGTGGCCAAAGTACTGGAGTTTCAGCTTCAACATCAGTCCTTCCAATGAACACCCCGGACTGATCCCCTGTAGGATGGACTGGTTGAATCTAAGAGTCTTCTGCAACACCACAGTTCAAAAACATCAATTCTTCAGCGCTCAGCTTTCTTTAGAGTCCAACTCTCACATCCACACATGACTGCTAGAAAAACCATAGCCTTGACTAGACAGACCTTTGTTGACAAACGCCTCTGCTTTTTAATATGTTGTCTAACTTTCCTTCTGAGGAGTAAATGTCTTAATTTCATGGCTGCAGTCACCATCTGCAGTGATTTGGGAGCCCCAAAAATAAAGTCTGACACTGTTTCCCCATCTATTTCCCATGAAGTGATGGGACCAGATGCCCTGATCTTAGTTTTCTGAATGTTGAGCTCCAAGCCAACTTTTTCACTCTCCTCTTTCACTTTCATCAGATGGAGGCTCTTTAGTTCCTCTTCGCTTCCTGCCATAAGGGTGGTGTTATCTGCATACCTGAGGTTATTGATATTTCTCCCAGCAATCTGGATTCTAGCTTGTGCTTCCTCCAGCCCAGGGTTTCTCATGATGTTCTCTGCATATAAGTTAAATAAGCAGGGTGACAACATACAGCTTTGATGTACTCCTTTTCCTATTTGGAACCAGTCTGTTGTTCCATGTCCAGTTCTAACTGTTGCTTCCTGGCCTGCATACAGATTTCTCAAGAGGCAGGTGAAGTGTTCTGGTATTCCCATCTCTTTCAGAGTTTTCCACAGTTTATTGTGATCCACACAGTCAAAGGCTTTGGCATAGTCAATAAAGCAGAAATAGATGTTTTTCTGGAACTCTCTTGCTTTTTAAATGATCCAGTGGATGTTGGCAATTTGATCTCTGGTTCCTCTGCCTTTACTAAATCCAGCTTGAACATCTGGACGTTCACATTTCACGTACTGTTGAAGGCTGGCTTGGAGAATTTTGAGCACTCCTTTGCTAGTGTGTGATGAATGCAATTGTGCGGTAGTTTGAGCATTCTTTGGCATTGCCTTCAAGATTGGAATGAACACTGACCTCTTCCTTTCCTGTGGCCACTGCTGAGATTTCCAAATTTGCTGGCATATTGAGTGCAGCACTTTCACAGCATCATCTTTCAGGATTTGAAACAGCTCAACTGGAATTCCATCACCTCCACTAGCTTTGTTCATAGTGATGCTTCCTAAGGCCCACTTGACTTCACATTCCAGGATGTCTGGCTCTAGGTGAGTGATCTCACCATCGTGATTATCTGTGTCATGAAGATCTTTTTTTTGTTTTTGTATAGTTCTGTGTATTCTTGCCACCTCTTCTTAATATCTTCTGCTTCTGTTAGGTCCCTACCATTTCTCTCCTTTATTGAGCCCATCTTTGCATGAAATGTTCCGTTGGTATCTCTAATTTTCTTGAAGAGATCTCTAGTCTTTCCCATTCTGTTGTTTTCCTCTATTTCTTTGCACTGATCACTGAGGAAGGCTTTCTTATCTCTCCTTGCTAGTCTTTGGAACTCTGCATTCAGATGGGTATATCTTTCCTTTATCCCATTGCTTTTCACTTCGCTTCTTTTCACAACTATTTGAAGGCCTCCCCAGACAGCCATTTTGCTTTTTTGCATTTCTTTTCCATGGGGATGGTCTTGATCCCTGTCTCCTGTACAATGTCATGAACCTCATTCCATAGTTCATCAGGCACTCTATCTATCAGATCTAGGCCCTTAAATCTGTTTCTCACTTCCACTGTATGATCATAAGGGATTTGATTGAGGTCATACCTGAATGGTCTAGTGGTTTTCCCTACTTTCTTCAATTTAAGTCTGAATTTGGCAATAAGGAGTTCATGATCCGAGCCACAGTCAGCTCCCAGTCTTGTTTTTGCTGACTGTATAGAGCTTCTCCATCTTTGGTTGCAAAGAATATAGTCAGTCTGATTTCAGTGTTGACCACCTGGTGAGGTCTGTGTGTGGTCTTCCTGTTACATCCTCTGGCTCAGCTTTTGAGTTCTGACCGTTTTCTGAGAGCAAAGTTTACGTGTGGAAATCCATCTCCGGTTGTTCTGACGGCATAGCGAGCCACGTGCAGCGTGGGGACCGTGTGTGTTTCAGGCTTGGTCAGCACGTCCGCCCAGGGCTCTCTCCCTCATCCCTGCCCTGTGCTGCCCCTGCAGACCTCACACCGCCCCGCGAACAGCCCTCCCTGCACCGTCTGCTCACAGCGACACTGGCGTGGTCCCCTAGCGCCGCCCCGGGTGGGGCTGGAGATGGCTCTGGCCTGTGCCCGGGGCACCGGTGCCCCCCCAAGGCACCGATGCCCCCCCCACGTCCCCCCAAAGCACTTGGAGGCCCGTGTGATGCCCTTGATGGGGTGAGCGGAAAGTTGCAGGTTGGTGTCGCTCAGGAAGACATCAAGGATTGGAGCAGATGGGGGCGAGGGCAGGGTCCCGGTGCCCACGTCCTGGCACAAGTGAGGAGGGGTCAGTCTTTCAGCTAATAAACCTCTGAAGTTGGAAGATTGTCCCTGAAAGGGGAAAGACTGGGGAACTCTGGGTATGTTGGTGGGCCTTGGGGCTTCGTCAGGGGTCAGGGGTGGAGGCCAGGGAACCGCAGGGGCCCTGCCTTGAGTGCCCCTAGTGCTCGCCTGCTCCAGGGGCTTCAGCTTGGGACACTTCCGTGCACCCCCAGCAGAGGGGCTCGCCCAGGGAGGTGCCCTCACCGCTGGCACCCCGGACCCTGTGCTGGGGCTGGAGCCTCAGGCACCGACCTTGGAGGTGTGGCTGGTCACGATCTCTGCGGCAACCCAGGTGCTGACGTCATCAGCGCTTCTTAAAAGCTGTAACAGGTATTTGTCCTGGACGTAGTTGGGCAGAAATAAGCTGCAGGTTTTGGCTGACAGAGACTCAGAAGAGCTGGCCCTACAAGAGATGCAGGCACGGGTCCAGCGTGTCCCAGCCGGGACACAGCAGTGCTTGGGACCCTGAGGAGGGGGGTGGTGCCCAGCCCGGAACCCTGAGGCATTGCCCATTAGCCAGTGTCTGGAAAGGCATTTACACCCGGCGGAAATGGCCGGGTGGAGCCCCGACCCCCTTGGCCACCGCAGCGCCCCCAGCTCGCGACACTCACTTGGGGACCGCTGCACTTTTGTCCGTGACGCCCAGGGCCCGCGAGTTTAGGAAGTGGACGGGGTGACACTTCTGAAACAGCTCCTGCCAGGGATGAGGACACAGGGCAAGCAGCACCCCGTCTCAGGGTTGGGGCTCTGGGGGGCTCCCCACGTCCACCCGGCCGCGGCAGGGGGTGGGCGGCCGCTGCGTCCCTGTTCCTGCCGTCGCCTGCTGGGTGGCGGGGCCTGGGTCGGCGGGGGCTGGGGAGGGGCACCTAGGGGCTGACCGCCCGCCCAGTTCTAGCAGGAAGGGCCCTGGGCAGGGCAGGGCAGGGCGCCCCCCGCAGGCCGTGTGGGCCTGGCGCCCCCACCTGCTGGAGCAGCGTCAGCTGGCTGAAGAGCTGCTGGGTGCTGCACTCGGTCAGGAAGTAGGGCCCCTTCTCGCCGGCCTTGGTGTAGGGCCCGTAGAAGTCCTCCAGGAAGCAGGGCTTGGGCAGGGCCGACGCGATACTGTACTGGCGCCCCTTGTGGTGGGGCAGTGCCAACCCGTTGCCCCGGGAGAGCCGCCAGGGGAAACTCTGCAGGGTGGGTCCTTGGGGTCAGGGCGGCCCAGGCGGCCGGCGGCCGGGGGCCCCCAGCTTGGCTCAGACAGAGCCGCGGGGCAGAGCCCTGCCTCCCGCCCGCGGCCGCCCTGACCCCGGGATTTCGGCGGCTCCCCTGTGGACGGAGCCGTGGTGCTGCCTGCACTCATCACGGTGAGGCCCCCCCCCCCCCCGAGACCCTGCCCCTTCCCGGCCACATCCCACCCTGCCCTTGGCCCAGGGTCAGGGCGGTGGGGCGGTCTGAGCCCCTGGCCGGCCCTCTCGTCCTTGTCCGGGGCTGTGACGGGAAGTGCCCGCCTCACCGGGCGGCTGCCCCGGAGCTGCAAGACGGAGTGCGCGCGCGCCTCTGCCCGTCTGCTGCATATACAGGCATGCACGTGTCTTTGTGGGTGTCGCTGCGCCATGCGCGGGACTGGTGCCCATCTTCCCGGGAAAGGCCGCACCTTCCGGGAGACGGTGTCCTCTGAGAGCCTCTTACACAGGGCGTTGAGGGGCCTGGCGTCCTCCTCCACCTCCTTGGGGTCCTCCAGGTCCGTACCACGCAGGGTGCCCTCGGCCCGCCGCTCACTGCCCACCTCCAGCAGGCCCAGCAGGTGCTCCGCGGAGCCGTCCAGGGGCAGAATCTGGGCAGAAGCACGTGGGGTCACCTACCGCCTCCCGGGGGGTGCGTCCCCCCCGCCCCCCGCCTCACCTGGGAGGAGAGGTAATCCTGGAGCCTCCCCAGGAGCCCGGCATTCCTCACGAAGTCCACGGCGTAGCAGTCCTCCAGCCAGGCCTGCAGCAGGCAGAAGCTCCGCCTGTAGACCTTGGTGAAGGTGGAGTTGGGCTCCTGGTGGGCCCTGGAGGCAGAGGAGGCCTGAGCCGGGCAGGGCCCCCTGTACCATCCCCAGATGGGACGGGATGGGGGAGCGTGGCTCTGTCTTTAGTGGGCACCTAAGTCTCGCCCCATGCCGCCCGCCCGCCTGGGCACGAGAGGGGCTGCTGCAGCCACCGCCCCCTTCAGCCCGCCCCGAAGTTGGGAAGGTGTCCGGAGCAGTGGGGTGGGCAGGGCCTCCGTGAGTCCCCTCCCGGGGTGCCCAGCCTGAGCTTGTGCGGGCGTCTGGGGGCAAGGAC
This sequence comes from Ovis aries, assembly GCF_016772045.2. Lineage (NCBI taxonomy): Eukaryota > Metazoa > Chordata > Mammalia > Artiodactyla > Bovidae > Ovis > Ovis aries. The sequence continues at coordinate 51,048,455 of NC_056075.1, read as the reverse complement.
AGGCCAGCTCAGAGAGGGCGAGAACACGTCCAACACCGCCCACCACGCCCTCCTGTGCTGACCCTGCCTGCCGGCTGAGGCCCTTGGGATCCCCCATACATCCTCCAGTCCATGGGGGTCCCACCTGCCTTGCCCCCACCCTGCTTCTCCCCCCCGGGGGCATCAGTGGCCGCTCCTGGCCCGTCTGCACCCCCTTCTCCGCCGCTGTCCTTGGCCTGGACCCTGGGGTACCTGGACAGGGTGCTGCTGATGCGGTCCAGCAGGAAGTGCAGGAAGTCGTGGGGGCTGCAGAAGTAGCGGAAGGTGTACAGGAACTGCTGCACGTAGCCCTCCAGGAAGGCGCCGCTGCGGGGGGCGGGCGTCAGCGCGGGCCGGCCGGCACCCGCCCGGGGTGTGTGCGGGTGTGCGTGTGCGGCTGTGTGCACAGATGAATGCACAGGGGTGTGCGTATGGGTGTGCGTGTGCAGGTGTGTGCAGAGGTGTACGTGTGCGGGTGAGTGCATGTGTGGGTGTGTATGGGTGTGAGTGCGGCTGGGTGCAGATGTGAGTGCAGCTGTGTGCACTTGTGCGTGAGTGCAGGTGTGTGTGGGGCTGTGTGCAGAGGTGAGTGCACGGGGTGTGTGGGTGTGAGTGCAGGTGTGCACAGGTAGGTGTGTGGCTGTGTGTGTGTGTGTGGGCGTTGGTGTGAGTGTGCGGGTGTGTTTGAGTGCTTAGATGTGGACACGAGAGTTCTGTGCTGGAAGCACTGGCTGGACCACCACTCAGAACCAATGAGCCAGGGGTGTGGGGTACTGATCACATTAGAAATTCCTCGACATTTTCAGTCTGAAGACTTTTAAATTTCATTTTTTTAAAGGATTTTTTTGCCTGCGTGATGCGGCATGCGGGACCTAGTTCCCTAAGCAGGGAGCGAGCCTGCGCCCCCTGCATTGGAAGCTTGGGGTCTCTACCACTGGACACCAGGGAGGCCCCTGAAGACTTTCTTAATCTCCGTTTTTCAGGTTCTCCCTGTCTCCTTGTAGAAACCGCTAATTCAGAAAGCTGAGCAGGTGCAGGGGCCCTTCCCCAGCTGCAAATCACTGTCAGGAAAAAAGCAGGGGGGGCTTGTGGGTCCTCGGCCTCAGGCAGGGCCCCCTCGGGGTGCCCCCGGCACCAGGAGAGCAAAAAGGAGGTGGGGGTCCAGGAGTGAGGCCCCACGGGCCACTGGTCCCTTGCTGGACCCAGCCAGACGCAGGCAGGACTGGGCAGCTGGGGTCCAGCTCCCCGCAGAGGGGATGCCCTCTTGGGGGTGCTGTGCTCACGTGTAACACGCGTGCCCCGTGACACACACATGATGTCTCCTGGAACAGTTCGGAGGGTTGTGGTGCTGAGTGACACCCCATCCCGCAGGGGAGGCGGATGAGGAGGCCTGAGTTTGAGGGGCAGCCCGGAGTGCCCCCCAGCAGGAGGCCCCCGGCAGCCCACTTAGGGAGGGCGACTTGGGGGGGCAGAGACAGCTGCTCCTGGAGGGCCCTGTCCCCCACTGGCTATCAACAGCCTCCAGCCCACAGAAGACCTGAGGGGCTCCGGAGCAGCGTGCTGAGCCCCTAGAAGCCACCCTGGGGTGACGCTCCCACCATTGCGTGGGAAGAGGTCTGTGTCCAACCTGCTTGGGCCTGAGAGGGATGGGCCCTTAAGGAGGCTGCCCAGAGCCTGAGCCCCATGTGGGGCTCGGGGGTGCACCAAGGGATGGGGGGTCAGGGGTGCCTGGGGGCCCCGGGAGTGAGCAGCCTGGCCCCTCCCTGCTGCAGGCGAGCCCTTGCGCCCGTGTTATTAGTTGGGGTCCCGTGAGCCTAAGGGGCCTCCCCAGTGGCTCAGCAGTAAAGAACCTGCCGCAGCGCAGGGACCACAGGAGACCCGGCTTCGATCCCTGGGTCAGGAGGATCCCCGGAGGAGGGCCTGGCAACCCACTCCAGTCTTCTTGCCTGGAGAGTCCCATGGACAGAGGAGCCCAGTGGGTTGTTGTGACTCAAGTGACTTAGCACGTGGCACATGAGCCTAACCCTGCTCACGCCCAGCAGCGCTGTGGAGAGCTGGCTGGGTGCAAGCTGCCCTCAGCTCTGGAGCCCCATGTCAGTTACTGGGCATCCGACCTAGGAAGCTGGGCGCAGTCACGGTGCCTCGGGGGGGCCCGGCTGTGTGGAGTCAGGAGCCCGGCAGGCTGTCAGTCATGGTGGCCGGGTTTTCCCAGGGGTCTCCTTCAAAGTGCCCCCTGCACACCTGACCCAGACCCCCAGACGCATGCGTGTGGGTCTGGGCCCCTCAACCAGGAGCCTGGCCAAGGAGGCCAGTGGGCGCCGACACAAACTTAGGTTTCTGACGGGAACTCCACACAGGTAGCATGCAGCCCCGCCTCAGGGGCGCAGGGAGACGCCCGCCTCCTCCACCCGACCCTGGGCCTGTGCCCCCCTGGTCTACGGGAGCCTGGGGGGCACAGGGGTCCCAGCGTCCCCCCCGGGCTGCACCTGGAGTACAGGTAGGCCATGAGCCCCAGCGGGGTGCCAGCCTGCAGGACGCGCGCCTTGGGCTGCCGGCCGCCGCGCGGGTGCTTGCTGACGTTGTAGAAGATGAGGGAGGAGGACTCGTCCAGGGGGCTGAAGTCCAGCGTGTCGCAGTGGGCGGCCGCGATGTTCACGATCACGGGCAGCGCGCAGGGCTCCAGGCCCCACTGCTCCGCGTACACGACCTGGGGCGCGAGTCAGCGCTGTCTGCCTGCCCGGCCGCCCGCTCGCTCCGCGCCGGAGCTGGGGCGGCCGCTCGGAGGCGGGCGTGTTTCCGCGCGGTTGGCGGGAGGAGCCTCTGGGCGGGGGCGGGGCCTTGCCTGGAGGTACTTCTTGGCCAGCCCGAGGAACTGCACCTTGGCCCGCATCTCCTCCAGCTGCCCCTTCAGTTTGGACAGCATGGTCTTCACCTCGGAGCCTGGGGGGGCACGCGGTCAGCACGAGGCGCCCGAGCCTCTCGGGCCGCCTGCCCCCAGCCCGGCCCTGGCCCAGCGAGGCCACCTCTGCTCCTCTTCTCCTTCTGCAGGAGCTTCTGGTAGAACTTCAGGGTCTTTCGGAAGTTCCTCTTCTCAATCGTGAGCTGCTGCTCCAGCTCCTGGGGAGGAAAGAGCTGTGAGCCCCGGGCGCCCACCCTCGGGTTCAGGGGAGGCAGGCTCGCCCACAGGGCCAAGGGGGCCTTCGGGACGTCCGCGTCGGCTCAGTGGAACTGGGAGACGTCTCAGTAGCGTGGGAGGAACCAGATTCGACGGACTTGCTCAAAACAAGGCAACCAAACGGGCGGGGTCGGTGACCACCAGCCCGCCCGGCCGCCCCGCAGCCACCCGGGAGGAAAGTGCCCTCTGGTCAGAGGGGTTGCCTCCCGGAGAGAACCCCAGGCGCCACGTCCCTGGCTGGGGGGACCTGGGCCCACGCCTCTCGTGGTTTCCTTGGTCTCAGGGATCAGCCGTGAGTGAGGGTCCGCGGGCACCTGTGGTTCCATGAGGCCCCTCTGTGGCCCCGGACCCACCCACTGAGGCCCCCCACCACACGTACCACCCCTCAGGACCCCTGTGTGATGTGGGCTGGGCCCCCCACGTGCTCAGCCACCTTGCTTGGGCACGAAGCTTGGACATGGCCAGCAGTACAGACCCCGAAGCCCACCAAGCCAGCCCTGGAGCCACGCGCAGCCCCCTGGAGCGCAGCCCCCTGGAGCGCAGCCCCCTGGAGCGCAGCCCCCTGGAGCCCAGCCCTGGGTTTCTGTGCAGAGCCCCAAGGCAGCAGGGGCGTCAGCCAGGCCAAGACCTTGAGGATAAACGCCTGAACGAAGATTGGCAGGGTGGTTGGTGTGAGCGGGCGTCAGTCCCGTGGGCACAGCCTGGCAGGCACACCGGCGGGCTCGCCCCAGGCGGGCTCGGGTGGTGGGTCTGCATGGAATACTGAGGGTTACTTCCTCCCGCCCTAACCCGACCAAGGGTTCTCACAGAATTAAAGGAGCATCTGCTCATTAGACCAATAAACGGGGATGGCCTGAGGTACAGTTTAGGCCCACTGGATTTACGTGGACCTGAGGTAGACAATAAATAAAACAGGACTCACAAGTCGGAAAGCCCAGAAAGTGTGGACAAAGAGAAGACGGAGGTGAACGTGATCGGTGCCTCCCACCTAAACGCTCGGAGCAAAGCCTTGTTAGGACAGCAAGCTGAGCAGAGACGCGCGCAGGCCGCGGTGCAGCGGGCGGACGGCGCCCCCGCGTGGTCAGCGGCGGGAGGTGACCGCGCTCCCTCCGGCGGCCCCGCCCACCCAGGCCTCACACACGCGCCTTCTGGGAGCAGATGTGAAATGTGTCCACGGGATTTTTATGCCTTTTGTGTTTTCCAAGGCCCCTGTTTGAAACGGACACGGTGGGTCTCCGAGTGTGGCGCTGGGGTCAGGGTCACCCGAGGCAAGAGCAGAAGTCCTGACCCACCTGCCCGCACTCAGGGTCCAGGGCATACGCCTTCCGGGGGCAGGAAGAAGGGAGAGACACCAGTCTCCCGCCCGGCGTGCCCCCGCCCGGCGTGCCCCCGCCCACCGTGCCCCTCGGGACCGGCCCCCGAGTGCACCGCCTGCAGAGCCGCTGTGGGACCCGGCGTGGGAGCCTCCTCCTGGCCGTGGGGTTGCCAGCGAGCAAGCCACAGATAGCGGCCCAGCGCGTCTGGGACCCGAGCTGGTCTCCCGTATACCTTTAAGGACCCTCGTGGGACGCGGGGCAGCCAGGCTCATCCATGGCCCAGTCTCCCTCCAGGAGCGGCCATGCCAGGAGAGCCTGGGATTGAGGACAAGGGCCCCGACGACCCCACCAGGCACCTGCCCAGGAGGCCACAGGCAGCACCCTCCCCAGCCCTGAGCACAGCGCGGGCTGGAAACAGGCTGCCTGTCCTCAGGGGCCCACACTGACATAATGCCACCAGCAATCGTGACCTGTGACATCCAAGGCTGTGACTTGTGGTGTCAAACATCATGACACGTAATATACGAGGACATGACCTGTGGTGTCAGAGGTCATGACCTGTGACATCCAAGGACATGACCTGTGGTATCAGAGGTCATGACCTGTGACACTGGAGCGTGTCACCCATGCCATCAGAGGACTCCCAGGCCAGCCCGCCGCCCTGCCCAGCACCGTTGAGTGGGGGCTGCTGGCAGGTCCGCGTGGAGCTGCCTCTGACCGGGCCACGTCCTCCTGGCCCCACCGCCCAGTGGCCCTCGTCTGGGGTCCTGTCTCTTGGTCCAGCTGAGGTCAGCGTGACAGCAGTGTTGGTGGGATGCTGTGGGTGCCTGGGCTCAGAGTTGAGGGGTGCCAGGGAAGCCCACAGGGTTTGGGGACCCCCACCCCAGGGTCTCTTCTCTATTAGATTCAGTTACAGTGCGTGTGGGGTTTCCCAGGTGGCACAGCGGCCAAGAGCCCGCCCGTCAGTGCGCGAGGCGGGAGTCCCTGGGAGGGAAGACCCCTGGGGTAGGGTGTGGCAGCCCACTCCAGTGTTCCTGCCCGGAGAGTCCCATGGACAGAGGGGCCTGGCAGCCCACAGTCCCTGGGGTCGCAGAGCCGGGCACGACTCAGCACACACACGGTGCGCGGCTGCCGAGAGCACAGGAGGCTGCTGGCTCTCCGGGACTGAGGCCTGCTGGGCTCCTCCTCTCCTGGCACTGCGTAGCCGGGTGCGGACACTCAGGAAGGTGGGGCTGGACGGTGCTGAGGCTCGCGGCGCGGGGCTGCAGGCGGTGGGGGGCGGGAGTGGGGTGCCCGGCTGCTGGCCGTTCCCTCCTGTCTGCCCCCCAGGGCCCACCCTGCGTGGCTGTCGCCCAGGTGGGAGCCTGGTCACTCAGGAGGGGTCCGCAGTCCAGGTCAGGGCTCCTGGTCGTGGAGGGGCAGACCCGCAGTGACTGGGCAGAGACCTGGGGTTCGGAGGGCCAGGCCTGGATGCTCTCATCCAGGACCTGCCGTCACCCTGCTGACCTGGGAGGAGCCGGGGCTGCGCCTGACCCGGAGGGGCATGCACAGTGTGCTGCCCACCAGAGAAGCGACCCTGGGGCCTGGCCGAGCCGACCCGAGCTGACCGCCACGGGCCAGGTGGTTCTCACCTGTCATGCTGACCCTGCTGCCCAAACCCAGCTGTGGTCCCCAGGGCAAGGTGACCTCCTGCCAGCCGGCCCCTGGTGGCCAAGAGCCCAAAAGAGAGAAGCTGCTTCCTGCCCCCGAGATGGTGGATGCACGCACATGAACACAAGCCCCCTTGGAGGACACACAGTGGGGGCCCTGCCCAGCATGGTGGCAGCGGGAACAGGTGGGAACTGGGAGCCCTGGCTCGGATACGTCCTCCTTGCCCGCAGCGCGTCCTCCTTGCCCGCAGCGCGCGGGGCCGAGCCCTGACCCCGCCCCCAAGCCGAGACAGGCGCGGGGCTGAGCCCCGTCCCCCCCACCCTCCACCAAGCGGAGATAAGCGCGGGGCCGAGCACCCTCCCCCCGCTCAAGCCGAGACAAGCGCCGGGCCGAGCACCGTCCTCCAAGCTGGGACAAGCGCGGGCCGAGCCCCGCCACCTCCAAGCCGAGAGAAGCGCGGGGCGGGGCCGAGCACCCTCCCCCCCAGCGGACGCAGGGCTCACCGGACTCTGGGCGTTGGCCGCAGGGTCCCCGGAAGCCTTCTGCCCGGCCAGCTCTTGCACGTAGCTGTGCACGTCGGGGCCGAAGCAGTCGGCCTCATAGAAGGCACTGCACCAGCCGGGGCTGCAGCTCAGCGCGCCCGGTGGGGCGGGGCTCACCGCCAGGCCGCGCTCAGGGGGCTGGGGGGGCCGGGACTCGGCCTCGCCACCCCCCGCCGGGCCCCCGCCCTGCAGCTGGGCCTCCGGCTGCCGCTCCCTCCCGGCTTTGACGGACTGCTGAGGCCGGAACCCCACTTCGAAGTTGCCCCGAGAGAGCTCATCCGAGTCCACACCCGGCTTCTCCTTCCCTGGACAGAGGAGAGGGGGTCACACGTGACGACGTGGGTTCCGGGAGACAGTCCAGCCCTGACTGTAGGGAGAAGCGTCAGGTCCCGAGGAGGGGCTGGGAGGGTCCTCGGGGTCCCCTTCCCAGTGGGCCGCCGTGCAGGGCGGAGTCAGGACAGAGATCCCAGGGAACCTGGGCCTGTTCTCAGACGAGGCAGAGGGACCTGGGAACCCGGGGTCCCCGCGAGCAGCGGGCTGTTCTCGGGCACCTCCACTGGCGCACGGTGCCGGAGTGCATGCGGTCCGGGGGCCATCCTGCGCGTGAGCACAGCCGCAACTGCCTGGCCCCTAGGGCTGGGACCCGTCCGACGGGCTTTGGGGCGTCATCAGGAGCCTGGGGCTCCAGCTGCAGGAAGCACCTCAATGTCTTAAATGGCTCGTGTCCAGTAAGGATGCCACTGTCACCCCGTCACCACACTGCTGCCCCAGCCCTCGCCCTTGCCGCCCACTGAGTGCCTGGGGAGCACTCCCCCACCCTCCCCCCACAGAACAGACCCCCTGGAGGAAGGTCTCACCCCAGATGCCGGTCTCCCCCGGCCCGAGGCACGAGGCCCTCCTGCTGGACGGCGAGCAGCTGCTCGGAGCGCAGGCCCCGCTCCCCTCGAGCTGCGACCCAGTCTCTTCGGAAGCACTGTCATCAGAACGGAGGACCCTGCAGGAGCCCCCGGGATCCCCCCCCAGTCTGACCGGAGGTGCCCCTGGGTGGAAGGTGGGGACCTTGGGACGGAGGCCCTGCCCGCACCTCTGGGACAGCCTGGCCGCAAGCACGGTGGACACAAGCCCTTGGACAGAGGACTTTCTGGGCACCTGTCTCCCCTCGAGGCCCCTCCCGCAGTGCTGTGAAAACAGGGCTCGGCTGGGGTGGAAGGCAGGTGTGCGTGGCCCTCAGTGTGGGGTGCTGGGGGCCCGGGAGGACTGAGGCTGAGACGGGGTTTGGGCTAGCCTGGGAGTCAGTGCGCCCTGCCCTTCCAGGCACAAGCCTGCCAGGTCCCCTGCCCACATCGCGCTCTGTGGCCCCCAGGAGGGGTTGGGCCACAGTCACCGGGCCTGTCCTGTGAAGAGTGGGGGCCAGGAGCGCTGGGGAGGGAAGCCCACCGGCCCTGACTCCTGCAGCTGCCACCTCCCCTCCAACCCAGGAGGGAGCTGGGCAGCTGGGGGGGGGGGACATGTCCCTGCAGGGGCGCCCGCCCACGCCCCAGGGGGCTGGCCCAGGGAGGGGAGGCGCCCCCTTCCCACCAGAGCAGCGGCTGCACAGGCAGCGCTTCGGCCAAAAGGGGGGCCGTGGTGGCTGCTCTAGGGAGGGCGCCCAGCTGGGCTCCGGCAGGAGGCGAGCCCCCGGGGCAGGCGGGGGGTAGGGGCCCAGGCGGAGGAGCCGGGGGTCCGCGCCAGGAGGGGTCTTACTTCCCGGAAGGCGGCGTCCGTCCGTTCACCACGTTGAAGAGGCTCTGCAGCAGCCTCTCGCCCCAGTAGAGGTCACAGAACTTTTCCGAGATGGCCCCGCAGAACGTGGCGTAGGTGAGGTCTTTCAGGGCGTAAATGTACTCCCCTGCGTTGGCGGAGGGAAGAGTCAGGATGCTGTGAGCAATTTTCCGGGTCCGGGGGCTGGTGGGTCTGGGACCCTCCTCCTGCTCCGCCCGTGCTGGGCCGCAGCGTGGCGTTGGGCTCCAAGGTGATCTCCCCCATCCCTGCGTGCCCACCCCGGCTCCTGGGCCATGACCCTTGGTACCCATGATTAGAGCCTCCAGCCCGCGGTCCAGGTAGCCGTCGAAGGCAAACTCCTCCTGGATGAGGCGCGTGGCCTCCTGCAGTGACGCGCAGGCTGCCCCCTCCGGGAGGGGCGGGGCGTCCACGCTGGATGGACACAGCTTGCGGTCTGCTGGCTGGGGCGCCTCGGGCTGGCCTCCTGGGGTGGCCCCAGGGCTGTCTGGATTCCCCGTGGCCGGGGAGGGGCCCTGTGCGGCTAATGGGGGGCTCTCAGGCTCCTGGCCTGCCTCCTGGGTGGTCCTGCTTCTAGGCGGCTCAGCTGGGGGGCGAGGGCTGAGGGGCGCTGTAGGGGGCCCAAGCGCATCAGAAGATGCTCGAATTGGGATGGGCTCCTCTGCCCCTCGATCCTCAGAGAACTCCTGTCTCTCCAGGGGCGGGGGTGGGGCTGGAGATTGTGGTGTTGGCATTGACGGCCCCTCTGGTGGGCTGGCAGGGGTCCAGGGGCACCCCTGGGCTGAGCCTCTTGGTGCTGACTCCCTGAGGGGCCCATGGGGGCTGGGCACCAGCTGCACAGCTGTCTCTGGGCTAGGGGCCGTGACGGCCTTCTTCCCATCGCCCTGTGGGTCCAGCTGGCCTCCTGTGGCTTCTGGGCTCTCCGCTGGCCCTGAGGTCAGGGCGGGCCTGTCCCTGTGAGTGGAGCAGATGACGCTCAGGGGGCGCCTGGGTCCCCTCCAGCCCCCAGGAGCGGCACTCACCTGGAGACAGCTGCATCCGCAGTAAGGACGGTGGGCCTGCAGTAACTGACTGGAGCGGTGAGCGCCTCTGGGAGCAGCACGGCCCCTTGGAGGCCAGAGGGCTGACCCGGCACTGGGCCCTGCTCGGCCACAAGCCTGCTGTCGTCAGCGATCCGCATGAGGTCTGGGGACAAACACGGGGTGACCGGGGTGGGCGAGGGCCTTCGTGGGGGCCGGCTATCGGGAGTGCTGGCCATGGCAAGTGTGGGCCATCGGGAGTGCGGGCCTTAGTGGGTGAGGGCCTTTGTGGACGCTGCCTTCATAGGGGCCGGCCATAGGGAGTGCGGGCCTTCATGGGCACTGCCTGGATGGGCCCAGCAAGCCCAGGGCCACTGCGAGGGAAAATCCAAGGAGAGAGGCTGAGGGAGGCGCGTCCAGGGCTGCCCCGAGCTGGCAGGGAGGGCGCAGTACTTGGCTGCATGGCTGGAAGGCTGGAACAGGTCAGTGGCCCGGCCGCAGACGGGAGGCTCTGTGGGCCGTGTGCTGGCGGGGTGCGCTGGGAGACATGGGCTGCGAGGCAGAGGCAAGTCACCCGCCCTGGCCACTGGACACAGGGAGGCCTGAATGCAGGGTCAGAGGAGCCGGGGGGTGTGAGGCAGGGTGGCTGGGGGCCAGCTCTGGACACGCCGTCTGGGGTCCTTGGCCACATCCAGCGTCCACACGGGGCTGGACTCCTGGAGGCAGGGGCGATGACAGGCCTGGGGCAGGGGAGGCAGAGAGGGCCAGTCCCAAGGCCCACCTGAGTTAGGCCTGGGTGCGGCTGCCAGGCTGGGGTCCACCTCAACCACCGAGAAAGCGCGCTGCAGACCAACGGTCTCCTCTTCCTGGTAAACCTGGGGCAGAAGGACGCGGCCAGCTCCGCAGGATGAACGTGAGGCCCTGGAGGCGTGGCCTCTGCAGCCTGAGCGCCCCCAGCGCCCACGGGCCTGGCTTCCGTCTCTCTGGAGCGGGAGCCCCGGGGCCATGGGCTTCTGGGAGCAGCGAGTTCTGCTGGTTCCTGGGGTGGGGGCCGGTCAGGCCTGGGGCAGCCAGGCCTCACGTGGATGAGGGTGGCGAGTGCATGTCGCATCCAAGGAATGGTGTCACCACCGTCAGCACGCCCGGAAGCTGAGGGTCACTCTGCGACCCCCAGGACGTGCCAGGGGTTCAGCAGACACCAGGGCGGGGGCCTGGGCCCCCGAGAGCGGCACAGTCAGGCCAGCGGATGGGGAGTGACCTGCTGCCCTGGCCCAGGGTCTCCTCCTCCTTGAGCAGGAAGAGCGGGAGCCTCTCCCGACGGCCCGGCGTAGCACAGAGGGTCTGCGGGGTCTGCCGCGCCCAGCTTACCTGGCAGGTCAGCGCCCTCAGGTGGGCCAGGATCTTGCGGCTGTCCATGCCCCGCTGCAGGAGGTAACCACTGCAGGTCTGAAAGCAAGCACAGCCCAGCATCCAGACACACGGCCGCGCTGTGCACTCTCGGGGCGAAGCCGGTCGGAGTGTGGGGTGGCAGCCGGAGGCCTGGGGCTTCTCAGCAGGAAGACCCCACAGCACCCCTTCGTGGGGAGAGCCTGGGGGCTGGGCTGCGATTCAGAGTCCCCGGCTGTCCTGGCTGTGGTCAGCTGGGACGCCACGGGTCGAGGGGCTACACCCAGCCTGGCGGACCCGTGGGGAAGTATGGGGAAGTTGGGCATGTGGGGTCCGTGCTCGGCCCAGGCTACCCCTTTCCACCCGGCCGGTGGATGCACTGGAGACCGGGACAGGCTGGGGGAAGGTCGTGAGATGAGCAGCAGGGGCCCCTGGCCGCCCATCCACAAATGAACCCACGTGCTCCCCGTCCAACCCTGACCTCCCCCCGAGACGAGAGCCTGTCCGGCCCCCCACAGTGCAGGTACCTCGATGGCTTCCGCGGCAGAAGGCCGCTCCTGGGCGCTGCGTCTGGCCATGTGCAGGAGGAGCGTCTTGAGCCTGCGTGGCAGGGCCAGCTTGCGGTCTTGGGGGACACTGAACTTGGCGGCCGTCCACAGGACCGCGGCCACACAATATACAGAGGCCTGGGTGGGGAGAAGGGTGGGCCGCGGGCTCAGAACTGCCCACGAGCGGGGGCCGTCCTCAGAGCCTGGAGGCCCCACCACAGACCCTGAGCTGCATGCCAGGCTCTGGCCTGGGGCTCTGACCAGTACCCACAGGCGTCAGAGCCTCAGCATGAGCAGGAAGACCTGGGCCCCGGCCACACCTTCCAGCTTGCTCTCCACGAAGGGACGGTGGCCCCGCGGGGGCCCGAGGCCCAGAGTCCCCCAGAATCCTACCGTGCTGCTAAATGCTGACAACAGGCTCCCTGAACAGAAGCACATCCTCCCGGTGCCCACAGAGGTCTGTTCTAGGATGTGCTGACACGAGGGGCGTGGCACACACACTGGAGGGTGTCACGGAAGGGCCGATGCTCCTCCCTGCAAGCTCGTGCAGTCGGCCGCTTCTCCCCGAGGGCCCCCCTGATTTCCATCTGACTCTTGTATCTGCAGCCGACCTGTGACCAACAGGAGCTTCCGACCTGCGTGGGGCCAATACCTTTGTTTCTCTCAAAAAGTGAAAGCGAAACCAGAGCCACAGCGCCCCTCTGTGCCGAGTCCGGTGCCCTTGCCGAACCCCACGGGGTCGTCCCGGACCCGACGCACTCTGGTTCAACCTTGTCATGTTCATCCCGCACAGCCGCCATTGAGTCCAGCCCACTGACAAGACGGGGAACCAAGCCCTGAGTTCAGCGCTGGTGGGTTTCCATGGTGTGAAGACTCAGCGTGGCCGGGTCCCAGCCGTCGGTGCAGTGGAGCCCGGGGGTGGGGGACCCGGGGGCCCTTCCTACGGGGCTCCTGCCCGGAAACACAGACACAGCAGACTATACCAAGTCATTGTCCAGTCGCTCAGTTGTGTCCGACTCTGCGACCCCATGAATCGCAGCACTCCAGGCCTCCCTGTCCATCACCAACTCCCGGAGTTCACTCAAACTCATGTCCATTGAGTCAGTGATGCCATCCAACCATCCCATCCTCTGTCGTCCCCTTCTCCTCCTGCCCTCAATCTTTTCCAGCATCAGGGTCTTTTCCAGTGAGTCAGCTCTTGGCATCAGGTGGCCAAAGTACTGGAGTTTCAGCTTCAACATTAGTCCTTCCTATGAATATTCAGTTGACTTCCTTTAGGATGGACTGGTTGGATCTCCTTGCAGTCCAAGGGACTCTCAAGAGTCTTCTCCAACACCACAGTTCAAAAGCATCAATTCTTCAGTGCTCAGCTTTCTTTATAGTCCAAGTCTCACATCCATACATGACCACTGGAGAAACCATAACCTTGACTAGACAGACCCTTGTTGGCAAAGTAACATCTCTGCTTTTCAATATGCTGTCTAGGTTGGTCATAGCTTTTCTTCCAAGGAGCAAGCATCTTTTAAATTCATGGCTGCGGCCACCGTCTGCAGTGATTTTGGAGCCTGTAGAGTCTGACACTTGGTCCCCTTCCCCACCTGTCACGTGGCCAGACGCCCTGATGCTAGGGTTTGGGTTGAGTTTTAAGGCAGCTTCCCCACTCCTCGTCACTCTCCAGAGGCTCTTTAGCCCCTAATTTAGTTCAGGTCGGTAGGAAGTTGTTAGTTTTGAGTATTTATCAACTTTCTTCTAATTTTGAGGTAAGTGTAGATTCACACAGCTGCAGGGGATGACCCAGGGAGGCCCAGGTGCCCTCCCCCAGCCCCGGCGGGGACACCCTGCAAGGCTGGGCACAGTGCCACAGCCAGGCCCCTGGTGTGGGCCCCACGCGATGGGGGCTCTGCTGTCACCAGGATCCAACCTGTCCCCTCCAGCCTTAGTTGCTGGCAACGATTCCTCTGTTCCTCAGTTCTTAATTTTGTCATTTCACATGAATGGACCTCCCGCTACACAGCCCTCGGGGCCGACGCTGCTCTCTCGGCTCCATCACCGCCGCCGCTCTGTGGGCCGCCCTGCGCCCGCTGCAGACATCTGAGCTGAAAGACCTCCAGGCTGGGGCTGTGGCCGGCAAAGCCGTGAACAGTCGTGTGCAGGACTTCATGCGAACACAAGCTTCATTCCTCTAAGAAAGACGTCCGGGTTGTCCGGGTCCCCGTGGCAGCGGATGGGCGTCCCCACTGCTCCTCGCCCTTGCGGGCCTTTGCTGTCGTCAGTGTTTGACTTTAGCCTGTCTGCCGAGTGTGTGGTGGGAACTCACTGCTCTACTTGGCATCCCGAGTGCTGGACAGAGTGCGACATCTTTCACGTGCTTACTTGCCATACGATACCTTCTTTGGTGAGGTGTCTGTTCAAAATTATTGTGACAATATACAGCCTTGATGTACTCCCTTCCCAATTTTGAGCCAGTCTGTTGTTCCATGTCAAGTTCTAACTGTTGCTTCTTGACCCCTATACAGGTTTCTCAAGGAGCAGGTAAGGTGGTCTGGTATACCCATCTCTTTTAAGGATTTTTGTTGTGATCCACAGTCACGTAATCAAAGGCATTAGTGTAGTCAGTGAAACAGAATAGATGTTTTTCTGGAACTCTCTTGCTTTTCCTATGATCCAGTGGTTGTTGGCAATTTGATCTCTGGTTCCTCTGCTTTTCTAAATCCAGCTTGAACATCTGGACGTTCTTGGTTCACATCCTCTCGAAGCCTAGCTTAGAGATTTTGAGCATGTCCTTGCTAGAAATGTGAGACGAGTGCAATTGTGTGGTAGTTTGAGCATTCTTTGGTATTGCCCTTCTTTGGGACTGGAATGAAAACTGATCTTTTCCAGTCCTGTGGCCACTGCTGAGTTTTCCAAATTTGCTGGCATATTGAGTGCAGCACTTTAACAGCATCATCTTTTAGGATTTGAAACAGCTCAACTGGAATTCCATCACCTCCACTAGCTTTGTTTGTAGTGATGCTTCTTAAGGCCCACTTGACGTTGCACTCCTCGATGTCTGAATCTAGGTGAGCGATCACACTATCGTGGTTATCTGGGTCATTAAAACCATTTTTGTACAGTTCTTCTGTGTATTCTTGCCACCTGTTAATATCCTCTGCATCTGTTAGGCCATACCGTTTCTGTCCTTTATTGAGCCCATCTGTGCATGAAATGTTCCCTTGGTATCTCTAATCTTCTTGAAGAGCTCTCTAGTCTTTCCCATTCTATCGTTTTCCTCTATTTCTCTGCACTGATCGCTGAGGAAGGCTTTTGTCTCTCTCCTTGCTGCTCCCTGGAACTCTGCATTGAAACGGGTGTATCTTTCCTTGTCTCCTTCGTCTTTCGCTTCTCTCCTTTTCTCAGCTATTTTTAAGGCCTCCTCAGACAGCCATTTTGCCTTTTTGCATTTCTTTTTCTTGGGGATGGTTTGGATCACTGCCTTCTGTACAATTTTACGAACCTCCATCCATAGTTCTTCAGGCACTCTGTTGTAGACTTTTAAGAGTTCTTGGCATATTTGGGATACAAGTCCTTGGTCAGATATGGGTTTTGCTCCCATCTGTGGCCTGACTCCTCACTCTCCTAACTGCATCTTTTATGGAGCACAAGCATCTAATTCTAATGGAGTCCAGCATCCACTGTTTCTCCCATAGACCATGCTTTTGGCTTTGTATCTACATTTTTCCCTAGATTTTCTCCTCCATTATCTTCTAGGAGTTTTATAGCTCTGAGGGCTATGGCCCATTTCGAGTCAGTTTTATGAAAAGTGCAAGGTCTGCGTGAGGATTCCGTTGCATGTGGGTGTCCTGCTGTCCTCGCACCGCCTGTTGAGAGACCGTCGCTTCTCCTAGGAAGGCCTTCGCTGCTTTGCCGAAGACCCGTTGACTGTGTTTGCGTGGGTGCTTCCGGGCAGTCTTGTTCTTTTTATTTGTTCCGTTATTATTTGCCTTTCCTTTTGCCAAAGCCACACTTGATTACCGTCGCTAACAATCAGTTTTAGAACTGGGTGGAGAAGGAAATGGCACCCCACTCCAGTGTTCTTGCCTGGAGAATCCCAGGGGCGGGGGAGCCTGGCGGGCTGCCGTCTATGGGGTGGCACAGAGTCGGACACGACTGAAGCGACTTAGCAGCAGCAGCAGCGGCGCCAGGCCTCTGACTTTGTTCTTCAGTTCTGTGTCTGCTATTCCGAGTCTCCTGCCTCTTCACATAAACCTTAGAATCGGTTCATCGGTAGCCACAAAATAACTTGCTGGAATTTTCACTGGAATTGCATTGAATCTATAGATCAAGTTGGGAAGAACTGACATGGTACTAACATTGAGCCTTTCAATCTATGAACAGGGACTACCTTCCCACTTTCTTAGCTTTTCGGTTTCTTTCGTATTAGTTTTGCTAGTTTTCCTTAGATGTATCTCACACACACGTGTGCATGCTAAGTCACCGCAGTCGTGTCTGACTCTTTGCGATCCCGTGGTCTGAGCCCTCCAGGCTCCTCTGTCCATGGGATTCTCTAGGCAAGAATACTGGAGTGGGCTGCCAGGCCCTCCTCCAGGGGTTTTCCCCACTCAGCGACTGAACCCGTGTCTTTTACGTCTCCTGCATGGGCAGGCAAGGTCTTTACGACTAGTCTCACACACATCTTGTTACATTTATACATGAGTGATTTTTTTGGTGCTACCATAAACGGTATTGTTTTTTAAATTTCAGATCTTAATTGTTTGCTGCTGGTAAACAGGAAAGTGACATTTGTATCTTCCCTCTTTTACCTGCGATCTTCCTATAACTGCTCTGTTCCAGATTCCTGTGAATTCTTCGGGATTCTGACATGATTTCAATCATCTCAGCTGTAAGCAAAGAGTCTTCTTTCTTCTTTCTCATCGACACATGTTGCCTTTTCTTGTCCTGTTGCTGCGTTACCTGAGCTAATACAGATCTGCACACGTGTAGGCTCAGTAGAAAGGCTAAAATCAATGTACCGTATTGAGGAATGAGAAGGGACATTCTCGCCTTTTCCCCAGTCTTAGGGGTAAATTATCTAGCTTCTCACCGTTAATTATCTGTTGGCTATTTTTGTCAATATTCTTTACCAAGTTGAGGACATTTCCTTCTGTTCCTAGTTTGCTGGGAATTTCTATTATGAGTGAGTGCTGAATTCTGTCAGAAGCTTAGTATCTCCTGATACAAACAGATGCCTTCTCTTCTTTAGTTCACGTGATGCATTACGCTGACTTCCAGCGGTTGAGTCAGCTTTCCACACACGGAGTAAATGTGATTTTGCCAATTTTAAATTTGGATGAAAAGTTCAATTTACCCATTTTTCCTTCTATGGAGAAATTTAAGGATAGTGCTTCCAGTGCCAAGTCTAACAACTCCACCTAGCCCTCCGTCCCAAATTTTTCTTTTTTCTTTTTTTTTTTGCCACGAGGTGTGTTTTATTTTCATTAATCATACAAATAATTTTCTATAATATTCCAGGGCAAACCGGAGAAATCAGGCAGTCCGATTGGAAGGTCCCCTTCAGAGACCCGCGGGCCGGTGGCGACGGCCCGGAGTGCCCGGGTTCACAGTGCAGCTTGTTGCTCGTGTGCATCTTCCAGGTGGCTCTTCCTCCACAGCACGGCTAGGGTCTCCAAGATGATGCGGTGGAGAATCCTCCAGGTTCGAGGAAAATCTCACTTTGCTTGCTTCTCCTGCTCAATGGTCTCTTTGGTCGGCAGGGTGTTCTTCTCCTGCGTCTCAGTCTTCTTCAGCTTGGCCTTATTGAAGCTGTTGATTTCCCCCATGTCGGGCTTGTCTGCCATTTTCTTAAAACAATCCGAGAAGTTCTGCTTCCAGACCGAGGTCCCGGGGTACCCACTCGCGTTGCTGCAGCAAAAGACCTCTTTTTTTTTTTTAATCAGCATTTTGTGGCCTTCAGCATACAAAGTCTGTACATTCTCTGTTTGACTTACATCTAAGTATTTCACTTTTTCGAGTGATTAAAATGTGTGATGTTTTTAATTTTAGTGTCCACATGCTCACTGCTAGTGCACAGAAACAGTACAGTTGATTTTTGAATGTTTACCTTATATGCTGTGACCTTTCAGAACTCACTTCTAAGTCGTGGGAGGCTTTTCTTTTCTTCTCTGTGGATTCTTTGGAGCGCCTTTGCGTTTTCTGTGGACACAGTCATGCCGTCTGCAGGCTGCCTTATTCGTTCCTTCCTGGACTCCTGCTTTCTCGCGTCGCTGCAGTGGCTGGAACTTCCAGGACAATGCTGAGTGGGGTGGAGTCAGCGGGCATCCTCCCCTTGTTCTGGGCCGCAGCCTTTCCACTAGGTATGGTGCTAACTGTATGGTTCTTCTGGTCGATGCTCTTTGAGGAAGTTTCTTCTATTCCTATTTTTCGTTTTTTTTTTTTTTTTTTTTAATAAATGGATGTTAGATTTTGCCAAATTAGAGTTCCAAAGAATAGCAAGAAGAGATAAGAAAGCCTTCTTCAGCGGTCAATGCAAAGAAATAGAGGAAAAGAACAGAATGGGAAAGATTAGAGATCTCTTCAAGAAAATTAGAGATACCAAGGGAACATTTCATGCAAAGATGGGCTCGATAAAGGACAGAAATGGTCTGGACCTAACAGAAGCAGAAGATATTAAGAAGAGGTGGCAAGAATACACAGAAGAACTGTACAAAAAAGATCTTCATGACCCAGATAATCATGATGATGTGATCACTCATCTAGAGCCAGACATCCTGGAAAGTAAAGTCAACTGGGCCTTAGAAAGCATCACTATGAACAAAGCTAGTGGAGGTGATGGAATTCCAGTTGAGCTGTTTCAAATCCTGAAAGATGATGCTGTGAAAGTGCTGCACTCAATATGCCAGCAAATTTGGAAAACTCAGCAGTGGCCACAGGACTGGAAAAGGTCAGTTTTCATTCCAATCCCAAAGAAAGGCCATGCCGAAGAATGCTCAAACTACTGCACAATTGCACTCATCTCATATGCTAGTAAAGTAATGCCCAAAATTCTCCAAGCCAGGCTTCAGCAATACATGAACCGTGAACTTCCTGATGTTCAAGCTGGTTTTAGAAAAAGCAGAGGAACCAGAGATCAAATTGCCAACATCCACTGGATCATTTAAAAAGCAAGAGAGTTCCAGAAAACATCTATTTCTGCTTTATTGACTATGCCAAAGCCTTTGACTGTGTGGATCACAATAAACTGTGGAAAATTCTGAAAGAGATGGGAATACCAGACCACCTGACCTGCCTCTTGAGAAATCTGTATGCAGGTCAGGAAGCAACAGTTAGAACTGGACATGGAACAACAGACTGGTTCCAAATAGGAAAAGGAGTACATCAAGGCTGTATATTGTCACCCTGCTTATTTAACTTCTGTGCAGAGTACATCATGAGAAACACTGGACTGGAAGAAACACAAGCTGGAATCAAGATTGCTGGGAGAAATATCAATCGTCTCAGATATGCAGATGATACCACCCTTATGGCAGAAAGTGAAGAGGAGCTAAAAAGCCTCTTGATGAAAGTGAAAGAGGAGAGTGGAAAAGTTGGCTTAAAGATCAACATTCAGAAAACGAAGATCATGGCATCCGGTCCCATCACTTCATGGGAAATAGATGGGGAAACAGTAGAAACAGTGTCAGACTTTATTTTTTGGGGCTCCAGAATCACTGCAGATTGTGACTGCAGCCATGAAATTAAAAGATGCTTACTCCTTGGAAGAAAAGTTATGACCAACCTAGATAGTATATTTAAAAGGAGAGACATTACTTTGCCGACTAAGGTCCGTCTAGTCAAGGCTATGGTTTTTCCTGTGGTCATGTATGGATGTGAGAGTTGGACTGTGAAGAAGGCTGAGCGCTGAAGAATTGATGCTTTTGAACTGTGGTGTTGGAGAAGACTCTGGGGAGTCCCTTGGACTGCAAGGAGATCCAAGCAGTCCATTCTGAAGATCAGCCCTGGGATTTCTTTGGAAGGAATGATGCTAAAGCTGAAAGTCCAGTACCTTTGGCCACCTCATGCGAAGAGTTGACTCATTGGAAAAGACCCTGATGCTGGGAGGGATTGGGGGCAGGAGAAAAAGGGGACGACAGAGGATGAGATGGCTGGATGACATCACAGACTTGATGGACGTGAGTCTGAGTGAACTCCGGGAGTTGGTGATGGACAGGGAGGCCTGGCGTGCTGTGATTCATGGGGTCCAAAGAGTCGGACACGACTGAGTGACTGAACTGAACTGGACTGGACTGGATGTGATCATGGGGTTCTTCTTTAGCTGGTTCCTATGTTGGACTGCACTGAGTGGTTTTCAAGTACTGAACCATGTATCCCTGAACTCACATCCCTAGAATACCCCTACTTGGTGTATAACTGTTTTTACACGTCAGTTTAAAAACATCTGTTTGTTTGCATCTGTTTGTTAAGGGCTTTTGCCTTTATCCTTGTGAGGAACACTGACCTATAGGCGTATTTGTTGCAGTATCTTTGGTTTGGGCATCAGGGTAATAACAGCTTCATAAAATGGTTTGGGAAGTGTTCACTTCTGTGCTTGGAATAGACCGTGTGGACCTGGCATTAGTCCCTCTTAACATGCTCAGCAGAGCTCCCAGGCAAAACCGTCGGGGCCTGGAGATTCAGGGAGTGTCAACTTGCAGATTCAATCACCTCAGCAGCTACGGGGCTATTCAAGGTCTATTTCGTCTTGGTGAGCTGAGGTAGCTGATGTCTTTGAGGGAGCTGATGCCCACTCCGTCTGAGCCGTCGCAGGTCAGGGGCCATCTGTGGTGTGCCACCTCCCTTTCGGTGCCTGCAGGGTCTGCGGGCGCGCCCCGCCCTTCCTGACGGTAGTTTGTGCCTCCCTGCACGTTCTGCTCTCAGCGAGTTTCTCGGTTCCCCTGGTCTCTCCGAGAGCCGGTCCGTCTCGCGCTGGTTTCCTTCCCGCTTTTCCGTCCGCACGTCGTTGACTTCCGCTCTCCGCTTGCCTGCTTCCTTCTTTCCGCTCTGGGTCTGGTTCGCTGTCCGTCTCCTTGGCGCTTGAGGTGCGAGCTCAGATCACCGCGTTGAGACGTCACTGCGCTTCCAGCTCTCAGCACACAGTCCTGTACTCGCTTTGTTAGACTGACAACTACTTCATCGCTCGCTGATTGTTGGAGGGAAGGTGGACAATGGCCAAGTCCCAGCGCTTCCTGAGGCCTCCTTGGGCCCCGCCCCTGCTGGGGGACGGGCGTCTCGAGGCCGGGAGGCCGGGGGTCACAGGCCGGCTGCTCAGCCTTCTCCGCCAGCACCTGGAGCGGCAGGCTGCCTTCCCCTCGTCCTGCCACTCTAGCTCCCGAGTATGGGCCTCCCCTGGGCTTGAGCAGATGCCCTTCCTCCTCCACGTGTGAGGCGAGCGCCCCTGGGCTCTCGGGACCACTGCTCCCGGCCAAGCCTCCCCGCACGCCCCCACCCCACCTGCCTGCCATCCACTCCCGCTTTACAAACCGTGTGCTTGGGGGCCGGTTAGTGGTCCTCACACCGGGCCCGTCCTCTGCCCTTTCCCCACCAGGCTCTCTGGACAAGGTGTGGGCACCATGGGGAGGGGGGTGCGGGAGGTCGGGGAGGGGGTGTGGAAGGTCAGAGGAGGTGTGTGGGAAGCCATGGCGGGGGTGCGGGAGGTCAGGGGAGAGGGTGCGGGAGGTCAGGGGAGGGGTTCGGGAGGGCACAGGAAGGGGCTGCGGGCGCCCCGGGGAGAGGCTGCAGGAGGTCAGGGGAGGGGGTGCAGGAGGCTATGGGAGGGGTGCGTGAGGTCAGGGGAGAGGGTGCGGGAGGACACAGGAAGGGGCTTCGGGCGCCCCGGGGAGGGGCTGTGGGTGCCCCGGGAGGGGTGGGAAGAGGCGAGGAGGGTGGAAGAGCCCTGGTACCTTTTCGGTCATCAGCTTCTGCTCTTCGACCTCGGGAGCCAGGAAGAACGCGTTGTAAGCGCCTGAGAGAGAAGACCCCAAACCCTGCTGAGCCCCCTTCAGCGCGGCTGCGGGTGCTGCCGCAGCCCCCAGGCAAGCCCGCTCACGCACCGTTGACAGGAGGCGGCCCGAACAGCACGGCCCCGTCCTCGGCCACCAGCACGGAGTCCAGACACAGGCAGGCTGCGGAGGAGGCGCGGGTCAGGGCCCCCGAGGGCTGGCCGAGCCGGGGGCAGGGCAGGGTGGCTGCCGGGGCGCAGGCGCTGCGGGAGGAGGGGGGGCAGAGGAACGGGCCCGCCCGCTGAGTGCTGCCCGGGAGGGGCCTCGGGCGAGGCCGGCCCTCTCTACCTGCAGCCGAGGCTCACGGGGCCTGGGGGTGGCCGCACCGCAGTGCCTGCCCTGTCTGTCATGTGCCAGAGCCACGGTGGGGCCAGAGACGTCTCTCTGCCTGGCAGGGCGGAGCTTCGGGGGCCACAGAGCATCACAGCACCCAAGACCACCCCCACCAGCCAGAGGGGACAGCGTCACCCCTGCTGAGAGGACGTGGGCTGAGCCCCCCACGCGGCTCCGGCTCCACTGCAGGGTCCCCGCTCTAAGGCCCACACATTTTAAGCTGCGCTCTGACCCCCTCGTTCCTGAGACCAGAGCCAACACCCCAGGCTGCCCCCGGCTCACAGGGTGGACACGGCTGCCCCACCCCAGGCTGTGCACACAGCACACGGGCGAGGGAGGCCACTCGGCCCCCAGGTCCTGGGCCAGATGTGCTGGGGTGGGCGGGCTGGGGGAGGACCCGCGGGGGGTGTCACCTGGGTGCTGGCCGAGCGTCCGCAGGGTGCTGAGGCACGCGTGGGACAGAGCCCAGAGCTCGTACTCCTTGAAGGGCCGGCCCAGCTTGGTCAGGAGGTCCTGCAGGGAGACGCCCTGGGGGTGGGGGAGTCGCATTCAGGGTGCAGGCAACTGGGAGGGGTTTACAGGGCAAGGACCGCCTCCAACACGGTGTGTGTGCTCCTCCCCCCGCACGACAGGCTGGGGGAGTCCCGGCATCCACACAACAGGTACTGGGGGCGAGTGGACAGTCCAGATCCCTGTGCACAGCCAGCGGAAACGTAAAACGCGCAACAGTGTGGAAACCGCATGGAGGCCCCTCAGAGAGCAGGTGCAGAATTACCGTCTGCTCCAGCCCCTCAGAGAGCAGGTGCGGAATTGCCCTCTGCTCCAGCCCCTCAGAGAGGCAGGTGCAGAATTACTGTCCGCTCCAGCAACCCCACTTAAAAGCGAGGTCTT
The DNA here is from genome assembly GCF_016772045.2 of Ovis aries. Lineage (NCBI taxonomy): Eukaryota > Metazoa > Chordata > Mammalia > Artiodactyla > Bovidae > Ovis > Ovis aries. Next base: position 51,025,767 of record NC_056075.1, on the reverse strand, counting down.
GAAGATGTAGTTGTACAACCACGTCCAAAACAGCGTGATGCACAAGAGCAGAGACGTGGAAGAGCCCAGGAGCCTTGGGCGATGGACGGACAAGCATGGTTGGTCCATCCACTCGAGGGACATCGCTGAGCCCTAACGAGAGGGGAATTCCGACACAGCAACAATGCAGATAAAGCCCGGTCAGCGACACGCCAGCCACAGAGGGACGCTGATTCCTCACACATCACAGACTGAGGGGTCACAGCCAGAGGCAGGAAGCAGATGGGAGGGTGTCAGGGCTGGGGGAGGGGAGGAGGGGTCCATGCTCAAAGCGGGCGAGTTTCAGTTTGGGAAGATGAGAAAGTTCTGGAGGCGGTGGTGGTGATGTTCGCACAGCAGTGTGAGTACCTGCTGCCACCCGCCTGCATGCTTGAAATGGTTGAGACTGACTTCATGTTACGTATCCCCCTTTCCTTGTGACCCCTATCCCATAAAAGTCCCAGAATCAGAAGACTGACTTTAGCTGGGAGGGAGTTCTCTGATTTGGGGCCACGGGGGGAGCTAGGCCAAGCCACCACCCTCGGGCACAGACATGCGTGTTTACAGGAAGGTTCGGAGGTGGTGGCTTCACTGCTCCCGGGCTCCACTCTACTCCAGGGTGCAGCCGCCCTGGTCCTGTGGCTCCCCTCCCCAGTCTCACCCAGGCTGTGCCTGGCCAGTGGCCTGGATTTAGGGGCACAGGGCTCCCCAAGTCCCCTGCTGTATGTGGAGTTGGAGCAGCCAGCTTTGCAACCAGGACCTGCTCTCCAGAGATCTGGGTCCCTGACACCTGACGAGCTGTGGCCTGTGTGGGGGCCTAGTCACCAAAGGTCTTTGGGGCAGGAAAGCTGGTGGCTGAGACCATGGCTGGGCTCCCCATCAGCCATGGGCTCTGCCTCCAGACACCACCCACCCTCTGCAGGGTGGTCCCAAGCCTCAGTTCACCCATCTGGGACGTGGGCTGTCGTGAGGCTGTCGGGCATTTGAAGGTGAGTGGGGACCCTGGCTCAGGCCTGAGGTTTTTCACCCCGGAGCCTGGCTCTATGTACACAAGTGCGGCTGTGTGGGTGGACACGGTGGGGCGGGGCCGTGGGCCAGTGTGGGTGGGGTGGACAGCGTGTGGGCCTTGAGCACGTGTCAGTGCGTGCTGGGGTCTCCAGGAGGGATTTCCATTTTAAAGTAACCATATTTTTCATGTAAATTACCCTCAGGTGCTTGTCAGGATATGAATAAAAATGTAACTCAGTCAGCCCTCCCCTTGAACCTCTGGGTCAGCAGTGAAGTTCCTCAGCTGTATCTGACTCAGGGACCCCATGGACTGCAGCCTACCAGGCTCCTCTGTCCATGGCCAGAATACTGGAGTGGGTTGCCATTTCCTTCTCCAGGGGATCCTCCTGACCCGGGGACTGAACCTGGGTCTCCACCCTGCAGGCAGACTCTTACCATGTGGCCCACCAGAGAAGCCCTGGGTCACAGAGCGGGGTGGGATGAGGCGGGGGAACAGCACTGCCCCAAATACACCCGTATTTGGGCCACAGACCCCCAGGTGGCTTTGTCCCGAGATGCTCACGGGGACCCACCTGGGGGGAGTGACTTGCTGGGGCCAAGACTTCCGCCCACAAGAGGGCTGAGGGCTGCTGCAGGCCACTCAGATCACCCGCGGTCATGCTAAAAACACACAAACCTCCTGGACGCTGGCTCTACAGGCGTTCTCTGTCCTTCCCAGCTTGCAAAGAGACAGCGCCAGGACAGAGGAGCCTGGTGGGCTACGTTGGTAGGGTTGCAATGACTCCGACACGGCTGAAGGGACGCACGCCGGGTCTGGAAGATCACCGCCCCACCCGCCACCTGCCCTCCACCCGGAAGACCCCACCTCCTTGGGGAGACCCCACCCTCCTCCAGGGAGACCCCACCCCCTGGTCACGGTGGCTGCTCAGAACTCCGTAGGAGGAGAACGCGGCTCAGGCCCCATGGTAGAAAATCCGCCTGCACCGCAGGAAACCAGGGTTTGATCCCTGGGTCAGGAAGATTCCCTGGAGGAGGGCATGACAACCCACTCCAGTATTCTAGCCTGGAGAATCCCATGGACAGAGGAGCCTGGTGGGATGCAGTCCATAGGATCGCACAGAGTCAGACAAGACTGAGCGACTATCACCTTTCCAACCAAGCTTGACAGGTAAGCAACCTCAACCCACATTCTTAATTAATTTCTAATTTAAAGACGCCCCTGAGCACCAGGGCTGGCGAAGCAGAGCGGAGACAGCCCTTGGGCCTCGTCCTGGAAAGGCTGCTCCCTGCGCCTCTTTGAGAGAAAAACTAACCCAGCAAAGGCATGCCTGGTTCCCCGTCTTAAAGCTTGGAAACTGAGCCCAAGTGAAGCTGAAGCTGCCCTCCTTCCTTGGGGTAAATGACCAGCACTCGGAGGGCGCCCGTGAGCGTGCGCAGGCCCCACACGGCGTGCGGGACCCGGTCACCCGGGACCCGGTCACCCACCTGCTCGGCGGCCGCCCTGTCCAGCTCCCCGGCTCCGTCCGCAGTCCCCCTGTCAGTCTCCGAAGTCCCTGGGTCTCCACCCGCGTCTCGAGGGCCCTCGGAACCAGGCGGCGGACTTTCCCGAGCGGGGTTGCCGCTGCCCACCCTCTTGTCCCCTCGGCGACGGAGCTCGAGCTCTCGCTCTGGCCACAGTCTGGATCCAGGCTGTGCCTGGAAGCTGGAAAAGCCATGTTTCCCCTCTGGAAAGGCCTTCTTGGGGTCTGGAGAGAAGAATTCCGATGTGGGCAGCGGGGTTTTCACGTTGGTGAGCGACAGGCAGAGGGCGCCGGACTCGAGGCCGTCAGGCTGGAGCCGGGGGAGCGTCCGCACCTTTCTCAGGCGGCTCTTGTCCAGGAAGCCTCTGTCTTGGTCAGCCGCGGGCCGCTGGGCGTCCAGGAGGAGGCAGGCCAGCCTCTCGGGGGCCAGCTCTTCCTGACCCGGGCTCTCTCCGTTCTTCACAGGGGAAGACAGCAGAGCCTTGGAGGGCGGGGTCCCGGGGTGCTCCAGGCCTTCTCTGGTGGGGCTCAGGGGCCAGCCCTCCGGGGCAGGCAGGGCCTCGGGGTCAGCAGAACAGTCCCCCAGCTGCCTTTTGGGCCCTGCACCTCTAGGGGCCAGTCGCCCCCTCCAGGTGATGTCGCTGACATCTGGCGGAGAGCAAGGCATGGTCACTGCGGAGGGCAGCAGCCTGGGTGGGCCTCTCCCTGCCTCCGCTGCTCACGGCCACCAGTGAACGCACTGCTGCAGGACCCCTGGCCACACACAGCCCACCCCCCCGGACTGGTCCAGAGACGCCCTGGCCTGTCTCCTTAATCGCACCATCCTGGCTAATTAATGAGCCTCCAAGGCTCGGGTGCCCCACCCCCGCCTCCACCAAGGATGAGTTTCCCGCAGGGGAAACATTTCCTAAGCCCTGTCTAATCACCTCATCCAAAAAGCACATCGTTTTGCTATTATAATTACACAAGCGATCCTTCCCCAAGGAATAAATTAAACCTGGCTGCAGTCCCGCCTCATCTTGACGCACAACCTTCCCCGCGCACGTGTCTGTGTGAACCGCTCTGTGCCCTCCTACTCCTGGGGGCCTGCAGCCCCCTGCCCTGGAGCCTCCCTGCTGTTAGGACCGCCAGCGGGGCCCGGTGCCCCTGCAGCGCCATGAACGCCGACTTGGCGGGAAAAGCTGCTGCTTGGCTGGGAGAGGGGCCCTGCCGCCCCCAGAGGCTCTGCCTCCCCCAGGGCCCTCTCGGGCTCCGTGCTTCGAGCACAGCCCACAGCAGACGCTGGCACTAGTTCAAAGTGCCACTCGAGAGTACACCCAGAGCCGTGAAAGTCCCAGATGCTTCAGCAACAGCGTGCGTGGCAGGAGCTCGGTGGCCGCCAGAGGATGGTGCTGGGTCCAGGCCCCAAGGCCCCCAGAGCAGGACAGAGGTGAGGGGGCGTGAGCACCCACTTCCCAGATGCCCTGCCGCTCACCTCTGACTGGGTGTGCGTGTGTGCGCGTGTGGGAGCTGTGGGCGTGCGCTGCGTGTGCCTGCTGAGTGGCCTAAATAGGTGTGTCCGAGTTTGCACATGTATGTTTCTGTGTGTGCTGGGGGGCACATGTGATCTGTTCGGATACGCGTGCATGTAAGTGTGGGCGCTTCCACGGTGTGTGAGGACGCTGGTGCTGACGTGCACACACACTCACACCTGCACGGCTGCATGCGCGGTAGTGCCTGGGCACGCGTGCTGGCCCGCTGGCGGGTGTGCTCACCTTGGAGCGCCCCAAAGGACTCGATGGAGAGCACTCTCCTCCCGGCGGCCGACAGGCTCCGGCACAGGCGGCAGGACGACGTGAGCCGCATCTTCTCCTCGCACAGGGCGATGATGCTCTGCGGCGGGCGGTGCTCAGCCCGCGCCCTCGCCCCGGCGCGGCCCCCACCCCCGCCCGCTAAGCCTTCCAGGCTCTGGGGTCACGGCCCGGGGCTGGGGGAGCTTACGGATTCTGTCCCGCCCATGACCATTACAAGGTGCACCCTTAATCGCCGAAGTGGAGTAAAAAAGTCAGGAGCCCGGATGACCAGGTGGTGGGGGCGCTGCATGCTTACTGGGTGTGCGAGTGCGGGCCGGGGGCGCACAGGGTTCAGGGTATTTCCCGGGGTGAGGCGGGGCAGGCCTGTGAGCTTACCTGGAGGTCGGGCCGGTCCCCGGGGTCCTCCGCCTGCATCTGGCCCAGCAGCGCCTCCAGCTCCTGGCTCAGCCTGGGCTGGGGCTCAGGCTCTGGCACGTAGTCGAGGGCTGCCTTCAGCGTGGCCCCCAGAGAGTAGATGTGAGCCTGCAGCATCAAAGACCCGCTGGGGCCGGCGGCGGCGGGCCGTGTGGGCCATGGGACCATGGGCGGGGCATGGGGCGTGGGCGGGGCCGTGTGGACCATGGGCGGGGCACGGGGCGTGGGCGGGGCCGTGTGGACCATGGGCGGGGCATGGGGCGTGGGCGGGGCCGTGTGGGCCATGGGCTGGGCATGGGGGCGTGGGCGGGGCCGTGTGGGCCATGGGGGCGTGGGCGGGGCCGTGTGGACCATGGGCGGGGCATGGGGCGTGGGCGGGGCCGTGTGGACCATGGGCGGGGCACGGGGCGTGGGCGGGGCCGTGTGGACCATGGGCGGGGCATGGGGCGTGGGCGGGGCCGTGTGGGCCATGGGCTGGGCATGGGGGCGTGGGCGGGGCCGTGTGGGCCATGGGGGCGTGGGCGGGGCCGTGTGGGCCATGGGCGGGGTCATGGAGGCGGGGCCGTGGGTGTGTGGGCCATGGGTGGGGGCGTGGGTAGAGCCGTGGGGCGGTGGCCACGGGGCGGACCTGGGGCTGGCCCGTGGGGCGGGTGCGTGGTGGTGCGGGGCCGTGGCGTCATGGGCGGGGCCATGTGCGTACAGCCACCGGTCGCACGCGGTGTTGCTCTTCCGAGCCAGGAGTTCCCCTGATCTTTCCAGGGCAGCTCCCCGCCTCACCCCCACCCCCAGGACATCTCTGCTCTTGCCCTGACTGCTCCTTTTCAGGCCACTCGCGGACTTCGCTACTTCTCGGCTGAGCTGTTGCCGTTTGGGGTGCATTCCTGGTGGCTCAGATGGTAAAGAATCTGCCTCCCAATGCAGGAGACACAAAAGACGCGTGTTTGATCCCTGGGTCAGGACGATCCCCTGGTGAAGGGCAAGGCAACCCACGCCAGTATCCTTGCCTGGAGAATCCCATGGACAGAGGGGCCCAGCGGGCTGTGGTCCACTGGGTCGCACAGAGCTGGACACCAGTGAGGAACACCTTCCCTCCTCACGTGAAGGGGCTGATCTTGGGCTCTGCGTCACATGGATGTCCTGTCACAGCTTTTAATTTTGTTCATGTGTCTTTGACATTAAAAACTTCTGCTGTTTCATTGGTGAGATCTGCTGCTGTGACCATCCTCGCGTGGACGTCTTCATGCAACCACGCACGTTCACGAAGGCTCAGGCCCTACAAGTGGGGCTGCCGTTCGGGGTCATGGCCAGCTGCTAAGGAGCTTCACTCATGAGTGAGATCATTCTTTTTTATTGGCTTCCTTGGAGGGCCTTCCCTAGCCCAGGACAATAAAAACTGCTTACTTCTCTGCTTTTCCAGTACTTTTGTAGTTGTGAAGCATCGAGCTCTCGCCCATCTGGGATATGTCTTTTTGCTGGGCACTGCAGGGATGGGGGTTTGTCTCCTGGTGGAGAGCCACCCTGCACAGCTAAAGAAGAGCCCGCCGTCTGCCAGCCTGGGCCTCGTCCCGCACCTCTGCTCCCCAGGGCCTGCGCTCTGCCCTGCCCCCTCTCACTCTGGGTCTCCTTCCGTCCAGACTGTGCTCTTTGAACCATGGTAGCTTCAGACACACCTTCACACCTGGAGGACAAGTTGCTCTCCCATCTCCCCCCGCCCCCCGGGGAGATTATTCTCACATTGGTCAAGTTTATAAGTAAAGTTCCACCATTCCCATTTTTTAAAAAAGCCAGAATGGTTGGGATTTTGGTGTAACAGCACTGATGCTGCAGAATCTGGGAGGGCCACCGTCACACAAGATAAAGCACGTGGATACGGGCAGGATGGCTGTCTCTAGGTCGCACCGTCAGCAGCATGCTGATCCATCTGTGGACAGAAGCTCCCCTGTGGGAACTGTGGGATCCGGCAACATTTGCCAAGGGACCTGGCAGGGGTCGTGCCCACCTGTTCCTCAGGTGAGAGGCAGACATGCCTCTGGACCCCTTAGCTAGACTGACTAGGGAAACAAGAGAGGACTCAAGTTAAATCAGAAATGAGAGAGGAGACTTTACAACTGATGCCACAGAAACAAAGGATCATAAGAGACCCCTATGCATACACCAAATTGGATAACCTAGAAAAACAGGATACATTCCTAGAAACACAGAGTGTACTGAGACTGCATCCTGAAGAAATAAACTGAACTGTTACTAATAAGGAGATCAAACCAGAAATCAAAAACCTCACGACAAAGAGAAGCCCAGGATGAGACGACTTCACTGGTGACTTTTTACCAGACATTCATTTAGAGGAGAATTAACGCCAGTCCTTCTCAGATTCTTCCAAAAGTCAAATGAGAGGGAACACTCCCAAACTCATTTTATGAGGCCAGCATTACCCTGGCATCAAAGTTAGATAAGGCAATACAAGAGAACTACAGACCAACATCCCTGATGAATACAGATGTAAAAATCCTTAACAAAAATTAGCAAACTAAAGTCAAAAGCACATTAAAAAACATATGCCATGGTCAACTGGAATTTGTCCCTGGGATGCAAAGATGGTTCAACATAAGCAAGTCAATAAATGTAATTCACCATATTAATAGAATAAAAGTTAAAATAATATGATCATCTCAATGCTACTGCTGCTGCTAAGTCACTTCAGTCGTGTCTGACTCTGCGCGACCCCATAGATGCCAGCCTACCAGGCTCCGCCGTCCCTGGGATTCTCCAGGCAAGAACACTGTAGTGGGTTGCCGTTTCCTTCTCCAATGCGTGAAAGTGAAGTCGCTCAGTCGTGTCCAACTTTATGTGACCCCATAGACTGCAGCCCACCAGGCTCCTCCATCCATGGGATTTTCCAGGGAAGAGTACTGGAGTGAGTTGCCATTGCCTTCTCCAAAAAACCATAGCTTTGACTAGATGGACCTCTGTCAGCAAAGAAATATTTCTGCTTTTTAATATGCTTTCTTCTACCCATCAGCACACTGAATTCTCTCAGTGACTCTGCTAGGCTGGCAGTTATGCTCCCCATTTTACAGGAGGGGAGACTGAGGCTCAGGGGAAAGCACCAAGTCTCTAGTGGTGAGGCGTGAGTTTAGACAAAGCTGGAACTAAGACACTGCTATGACTGCTGCCCTGTGGACAGACGATGGCCCTGGGGGACGTGGCTGCCCCCCAACATGCTCACTCTGTTTCTCTGCCGGCTAGAGGGCAGGTTGAGAGCTGGATAAAGTGCTACCTTTACCCAAGTATGTGAGTCTTGGGAAAGTCATGGTCCCTGAAACATGGGCATCATGTGATCATCTCAATAGAAGCAGAAAAAGCATTTGGAAAAATTCACCATTTTCATGATAAGAACTCGCGATAAGTTGGTATGGTAGGGATGTACTTCAACATAACAAAGGTCACATACGACAAGCTCACAGCTAACGTCATACCCAATGGTGAAGTGCTGAACTCTAAGTTTAGAGCAAGACAAGGATGCCCATTCTCACAATTCCTCTTCAACACACTGGAAGTTGTTGATAGCCAGGGCGACTAGGCAAGAAAACGAAACAAAAGGCATCCAGGCTAGAAGGGGAGAGATAAACTTGTCTCTGCGCACCACGTGGTCTTGCATGCGGAAAATCTTAGCTTCCATCAAAAGCTTTTAGAAGTAATCAACAAATGCTGTAAAATTTCAGCATACAAAAGCAGCACACACAAATCAGCTACCTTTTTATACATTAACAATGAAATGTCTAAGCAAGAAATCAGGCAATCAGGAGCTTCCCTGACGGTGCAGCGGCTAAAGAATCTGCCTCGTGATGTAAGGGACGTGGGCTTGATCCCCGGCCATAACACTTAGAAGTGAATGATACTGAAAATGCTATGAGGCAAAACTCACGTTTGGACGGGAAGTCTTAGCTTTAGGCGTTGACCCTGATGTTAGGAAAGAAGGAAAGCTCAGACTAACGGGCTGAGTGTCTGACTCAAGTTAGGAAGACTCATTAACTTGAAACGAGCACAAAGAGGATGAAGCAGAGGCGCAGACTCGATGGAGAAGCCGCCACGCGGGGCAGGACCCAGCCCAGGGCACAGGCGGGCTCCCTGCAGAGCCGGCGGAGAAGCCGCCATGTGGGGCAGTCGCTCTGGCCCAGACGTGACTTGGCTGACCCGAGAAGCCTGTGTTTTTAAACAACTTATTTGACTGAAGTACAGTTGATCAACAACGTGTCAGCTTCTCCTGTACAGCAAAGTGACTCATTCATACACATCCTTTAAGGGATCCTTATCATGGTCTATCACAGGATGCTGAACGCGGTTCCCTGCGCTGTGCAGCAGGACCTTGCTGTTCACCGTCTCACGTGTGACGGCTTGCTCCCACTAACCCCGAAATGCAATCTTTCCCTTGCTGTGGTAACCATGGTAACCACAATCCGGGCTGCCTGGCTGTGAGTCTGTTTCCTGCCATGTTTCATCTTCCACATGTAAGTGCCACCATATGGAATTTCTCTTTCTCTGTCTGACTGACTTCACTCTGATGGTCATCTCTGGGTCCATTCGTGTTCCTGCAAAGGACGTTATTCCATCCTTCTTCGTGACTGAGTCGGATTCTATTGTGTATACGCGCCACGTCACTTTCTCCTCTTTTTTGGCCACGCCATGAGGCTGGCAGGGTCTCAGTTCCCAAACCAGGGACGAACCCAGGCCGCAGCAGGGAAAGTGCTGAGCCCCAACCACTGGACCACAGGGACATCCCTCCGTCTTCGCCATCCATTCACCTACGGCAGCTTTACGGCCTGCTGGACACACTTCATACGACTGCTTTAGCCACTAGAGCAGGGGATGCCTTTAGAATCAGAGTGGAGTTGCTGCGGCTCAGGCATCCACAGAGGACCCAGGTGGCTGAGGGTTCAGACATGTTCCTGCATCCCTGAGAACCTGGATTTCGGGATGCTGCTATCAGCCTCAGGGACACCACCAGCCATTCTCAAAACAGTATCTGCCAGCAGCTGCCAACTGCAACCTTACGTCTCAAGCCTCCCCGTGACTATGCAGGCATTTCAGACCCCAACAAATCCTGCTTAACCAGCATCCTTCCTTCTTGCAGCTCCAACCCTAATTCTTGACAGACAACTTAAGTAACTTTGTGGGTTTTGCCTTTAAAGCCTCCACATTTTGGACCCTGGTGACACTGCGCAGTGCTTCCTGACCGTGTCTTTCAGGCCGCAGTCCTCTGTCTGGCTCAAACAGCAGCCTCTGCATTTCTATTGGATTTCTCTGCATTTCTTTGGATTTCTCTGCATTTCTATTATGGATTGTTATTATTTCTGTTGACAAAACTAACAAAATAAAGGGTATAGAAAGGATGTACTCCTTCCTGCAAGACTAGCAAGAGAAGGCACAAATAAATCGAAGGGGGTACCTATAGTGAAAGCATCGATTAAGAAAGGCTGTCCCCTGCAACTCTACAAACACAGGTAAAAATAGGTAAATTTTCAGAAATATGTGGTTTATCAAAAGCTGAGTCAATAAGAAATTCAAAACAGGTAAGTCCTATAATTATTAAAAATAGAGCAGCAATTAACTCTTTGCTCCAAGGAAACAGATGGCTTCCTAAGTAGGTCTGACCAGACCTTCAAGGACCAGACTATTCCATTCTTTCCTTTACACAGCAAAGGAAGCGGGGGCGTTTGCACACGACAAAGATACTCCTGATAGCAACACATTCAGAAACATCGACAGAATGGAAAACCACCAGCCACTCATGGAAATACGCAGAGATGCAAAGCAGGCATCGGTCGATCAAATGCAACGGCGTAAAGAAAACACAGGACGCTGCCCGTTTAGGTATTTCTAAGTGGGAAAGGCTGACTTAATGTTAGAAAATAAATTCGGAGATACTGACATCTTAATAATCATTTCAAAAGCTGCAGAAGCATTGCACAATAGAACATGATGCCTCTGCACAGCAGGGGCCTCGGGCAGAAGTCCTGCTGGGAAGGTGGGAGGAGCTCTCAGGATGGCGGAGAATCACTGACCTGCTCACCCCTGCTCCAGCCCACACGGGACACGTTGCGCTGTGGACGCGGCACCAAAGCTTTGGACAGCAACACAGCCTGCCCCCTTCTGCTGGTGACTTGATCAGCTGCAGGCAGATTTTTTACCACTGAGCCACCTGGGAAGCTTCCCTGGTGGCTCAGACTGAAGAATCGACCTACAATGCAGGAGACCCAGGCTCAGTCCCTGGATCAGGAAGATCCCCTGGAGAAGGGAATGGCTACCCACTCCAGTATTCCTGCCTGGAGAGTCCTGTGGAGAGAGGAGCCTGGTGTGCTGCGGGCCATTGGGTTGCAAAGAGTCGGACACGACTGAGCGACTAACACTTTGATCAGTTAAATAGAAAGTTATCAAACATAATCAAATAATTTACCACAAGGGCTGATACAAGATTAAGCTGTTACAGTGAACTGCATTTCTGTAGACTTGACACGAAAAGCAGGAAAATGCGATTCCAAAGATGACGATCTGTTCACACAGTCAGAAGCATCCCGTGCCTGAGAGTGACCTACTAAAGGGCACTCAGGTAAGACACAGGAGAGGCTTCAAACTGCTGCTGAGACAGTAAATCAGAGCTAAGCAAGCGAAGAGGAATCATGTGTTTCTAGAGGAGACCACATAGGATGATAAGCTGTGAGTTCTCCCCAGACTGAGGTACAGATTCAGAGCCATTCTAGTCAAAATGCCAACAGAGCTTTTCTTGGAACTTGACACTAAATCCAAGCCTTCTGTGGAAGAAGAAAGACTTCAGAACAGCCAGGATGCTTCTGAAAGGAACAGGGAGTGAGCCCTTTCCCTGTGAGACACTGGGCTCCTTGTGGAGCTGGGATTGCTAAGAAATGCAGGGTGCAGACCCCCCTGGACTAGAGCAGAGGTCTGGGAAGTAGACCCACTTTTGTCTGGACTGGGGTGTGTGTGGCTTCGCTGGAGTTATGCCCAAGGCGAGCCAACAAACAGCTGGAAAGACCCTTTTCTACACAGAAAAGGATGAACTTGGATCCTTGCCTCACATTACATTAAAAAAATGCACTTCGGGTGGATTAAATGTGAACAACAAAACCTTTAAAACTCTTGGTAGAAAATGCCAAGTATCTGTTGGACCTTGAGATTGGGAAGGTTTCTTAAGGCAAAAAACAAAACAAAACAAAACAAACCGCTAACAGTGAGAGAAAACACTGCCACCTGCAAACTGGCCCCCGCAGTCCACTCCACAAGGGTTAGACCAGGCGCTGCTGCAGCTGCTGACCCTCAACACTCCTGAAAGGAGCTCGGGGTGGAGAGCAGGAGTGAGGCCCTCTGCTCCAGGGAAGGTGGCAGGACAGGTCTTCCGACAGATTCCGTCGGGACCCAGCTGTATGAGCCCAGTGTCTGCATCTCATTTCCAGAAAAGCACTGAAACCCTTCATGGTGGCGTCTGCTCCCTGTGACTAGCAGACCCTCCGCAAGGATACGTGCATGGGCTTCCCTGGTGGCTCAGCGGTGAAGAACCTGCCCGCTGATGCAGGAGACACAAATTCAATCCCTGGTTCAAGAGCGTGCAGGCAGTAGAGCAACGAACCCCGTGAGCCACGACTACGGGGCCTGTGCACTGGAGCCTGGGGGCTGCAACTGCTGAGCCCACCGTCCTAGAGCTCACGCTCCGCAGCAAGAGAAGACCCAGCAGTGAGGAGCCCGCAGACCGCCACAAGACAGCAGCTCCTGCCACAACTAGTGAAAGGCCTGCAGAGCCGACGAGCACGTGAATAAATAACAACATCTAAGAAATGAAAAAGAAGGAACAGGAGCTTGGCCGCACACAGGTGGCGCAGCGGTGAAGGATCCGCCTGCCAATGCGGGAAACGCACGAGACACGGGTTCCATCCCTGGGTTGGGAAGATCCCTCGGAGGAGGAGGTGACTACCGGCTCCGGTATGCCTGCCTGGAGAGTCCCACGGACAGAGGAGCCTGGGGGCCCCTGGTCCATGGGGTCACAGAGTTGGACACGACTGAACAATTGAGCGCCCACTCACGCCACTTCCCCTTCACCAAATCGCGCATATGCTGGCCTCCCCGCCCTCCGGAGCAGTTTCTCAGACGTGTCTCAAACGCTGTCTCCTGGGCTGCCGTCTCATTTTGCCCCAAATAAAACTTAACCTGCAGCTCTCACATCGAGCATTTTTTTAACGTCAACAACACCAATAACTTGACTGTTTTATAAATGACAGGGCTCCCTCAGTGGTGCAGTGGCTAAGAATCCACCTGCCAACGTAGGGGACGTGGGTTTGACCCCTGGGTTGGGGAGACTCCGTGTGCCCGAGAGCAACTAAGCCCATGCACCGCCACTACTGAGCTCGAGCTGAGCCTGCGCTCCCCCGGGCCGCGAGCCACAGCGACTGCACTCCCCCAGGCCTGCACGCGCAGCTACTGAGCCTGCACTCCCAGGGCCCGCCAGCTGTGGCGACTGAGCCCGCGCCGGGAGCCTGTGAGCAGCGATGAGAGAAGGCGCTGCAGCGAGAAGCCTGCACACCTAGAGGAAGCCCACACAAAGTGACGAAGACTTGCGCAATGAATTAATCAATCTAGAAAAGCTTCTAAACAGGAAAGACTGATAAACTTTTTTTGTCATCAGAGGATGCCTTCAGGCAGCTTTTCTCAAAGCATGGTTCCAGAGGCCACACAGCTTCACAGCGGAAGGCGGCGGGGGCTCCCTGGGCCGTGGGCTGGGCGCGGGCACGGCAGACTGACCGCATACGCCGCGGTGAGAGCCGGGCCTCCGCCAAGCTTTCGGGAGGTTTACAAACACGGAAAACAACGCCACTGCCCTCACTGTTTTTGTGGGGGAGAACACTGTCACTTTTCATGAACATTCGTCGTACGTGTTGGCAGGGAATGGGTTTATGATCGTGGTTATTAAATGAGTTAGCAGGTGGGCTTTTTCTGCATTTCTCCATTTTATCTGTAACACAGTGAGTCCCGGCAGGTGTGACTCACACAAAGCTCTTTGGATACTTGATTTCTAGGAGTATAAGGGTTCCAAGAACCAGAGTTTGAGAACTGCTGCCTCAAGGAAGTGAGACGTCACATTCCACAGTGAACACGACATCTGCAATCCGGACAAAACGGAGGAAAATACGGGAAGAAAAGCGGAACAACTGGAGAGAGATGGGCCTGTCAGGCCCCGCCCCACCCACAGGACCATCGTCCGGGGCCACCCCGCGGAGGCAGGCCTGTGGAGGCGCTGGTCTCTCCAAGCGGGGGGAGCGTGCCCCTGGGCCCTCCCGGCTCTGCAGTGACCGGGCTGGCAGCTCGTGCTGGACACTCCGAGGCCGCGCAGAGCAGCACGGACCCCAGCAGTCCTGCCCCCCCCGCCCCCGCCCCACGAAGGATGTGATGCCCAGTGCAGGAAAGGACGTTCCAGGGGCTGAGAGGCAGCGAGAGGCTCTTTTCAGGAAGCTGAACTGGCACAGCTGGGCCCTCCCCTCTCTAGGTCTCTGCCCAGGGCGTCCCTTGCTGGGGCAGGGCCTGGCGGCCTCGGTGACCTTGGCCCGAGTGTCCTTGGCGTGGCCGCGGCTCACACTCGTGGGGGATTCTCTGGGCCACAAGCCTCCCACAAGCGGCCCCGTCAGTCTTCAGAGGAGCTGTGACCCCCGCCAGCCACCACTGGTAATTTTAGGCGCTTTTAACATCTTCAATGCAGTCACTTCACACTCAGACAGCACGCCAGGCGCGTGGTGAGGAGCCGGCGGCCAGACGTGTGCTGTCACCAGAGCCCAGCAGCAGGGGGAGTGCCCCACGCAGCCCCTTGGGGGACCCCAGCGCTCGCGGAGGGGGCCAGGTGCTGGCCTCCTTGCTGCCACTTACCTCAAAGGTGTTCCCCGTCACGTCAAACTCTGGGGGCACAAAAGCTCCCTCAGGGTCATCTGGGGAGGGAAGAGAAGATGCCGTTCACATGGTGACCCCCAACACACGTCAGGTGAGACAGGCCGCCAGGCTCTTCCCAGATGGGGGCTACGTGCACCTGGGGCCCAGCCAGGACCACCCACCAGTGGGGCCCAGCCCCCGGCCTCCCCCCACCCAGGCCCAGGCAGGTTGCCGTGGAAACTCGGCTCCAGACCACGGCGCCCGGGGCGGGGCCGCATCCTCGCGGGCCCCTCTGGGCTCCCGTCGCTGCGCGGGCCTCACCGCTGAGCTGCTCCATGAAGCACACGTTCCCGCTGGTGTTGAAGGCCAGCGTGTCGGGCGTGATGCACAGGGTCTGGAAGATGGCCGAGTGGGCGACGCTGCGCATTGCCAGGCTGCACTCCAGGCACACGGCCCAGGCCTCCTGCTCATTCAGGCCGCTGTCCCGCAGGGAGAGGATGTCGGCCAGGGACACGTTCTCCTGCCGAGACAGCCTGGGCTGAGCCCTGGGCGCCTGTGGAGGGGCAGGGGGCCTGGGGACGAGACCCTGCAGCCGCCCTCACATCTGGATCTGACTCAGCTGTGGTCCTGCACCCACTTGTGTGCACACAACACACTAACAGTCGCGCGTGTGCACGCACATCCACCTGCTGTCCCCATACACGCACACAACTCTCACACATTAGCTGTCAGAGGCACAGGCACGCAGAGCCCGCGCGTCCACACAAGGCACGCCTGCACGAGCACATTCACCACAGGCGCACACGCCGGACACCCTGTGCCTCGCCGCCCTTTCCCAGGCCGTGTTTGATGCGCTGGTCAGCCCCGGTGTCTGTGTGTTCACACACCACCCACGTAAAGAAGGGACGGGACACAGAGGGAGCCAGACCGGGAGCTGAGCGGGGAGCATCCGGGCAGTGGTCAGGAAAGGGCCTGGACATCCAGCCTCAGAGTGGGAGTGGAGAGTCGGGTGAGCGGGGCTGGAGAGTAGGGGCCAGGGGGGTGAGCGGGGTTGGAGAGTAGGGGTGAGGGGGGTGAGCAGGGTTGGAGAGTAGGGGTGAGGGGGGTGAGCAGGGCTGGAGAGTAGGGGTGAGTGGGGTGAGCGGGGTTGGAGAGTAGGGGTGAGGGGGGTGAGCAGGGCTGGAGAGTAGGGGTGAGCAGGGTGGTACAGAAGAGAGGGCCCCAGCTTCCTGTCCCTACCAAGCTTCTGCCTGCAGCCTCCACTGGCCCCCCGCCCCGCCCCGGCAGCATGCAGGGGGTTCTCAGGTGTAGCCGAGCCCAGGTCCTGAAAGGAGCCTCCGCCTGTAAACTTCTACCCTTCCCCGCTCGGGTCCCCAGAGCCACGGCTGAGGAGGTGGAGAGCTTGCAGGGGCGCAGCAGGCTGGGAGGTGGTGTGTGCACGTGATGCTGGGGGATGGAGGCGGACGGGGCAGGTCTGCTTGGGTGCCTTGGTTTCCCCCACAGTCCACGGCCTTCTCAGCTCAGGGAGGGCCTCGGTGCCACCCTCCTGGGCCTGCCCTGCTCTCTCTGTTGGGCATGGCGTTAGGATGCGTGAGGATAGGGCAACCCAGGGCTCGCGGCTCCTAGAGCCAGTGGGGGGTGGGCCCGCGCCAAGCTCCGGCAGTGTGCGGACACTGCGGAGGGTGGATGGGCGTCTTAAAAGGAGAATCCTGAGCAAAGAGCAGAGCGTGCGGTCAGGCCGGGGCAGGAGACAGTGACCCCGCACCCGCCGGCTGCGTCTGGTTCTCCCGTAAGAGGAGGTCCACATTCGCCTCGTGCAGGGCCTGTCTGTCCCCCAGGACCCTGAGGACTCAGAGCCTGAGGCGCCCGGGGGCGCCGTGGGGCCTGCTTAGAGAGGTGCCGGGCACCCAGTGTGCACGGACACATGCCCACACACCAAGAGGCCCATGCACACGCACCCAGACACGCACAGACGAGCCCGAGGACCCCGTGGGCCTGGCGGTAAGGAGAACGCGTCTGAGCCGGCGCCGCTGCAGGGGCCTCGCGGACTCTCCCCGGCTGTGGCCACGCGGGCACCAGGCCCACCTGCTTACACAGACAGGCCTGCTGCCAGGACGAGGCGCCCAGGGCAGGCCCACGGCTTCTGGCCTGGGGCCAGGCCTCTGCTGCCCTGCCCAGTGGACGATGCTCTGGTCGGGGGAGACCCTCAGGGAAGCCAGAGCCCTGCACCCGTGGACGGGGGAGCCCCTGCGGGGCCTCTGTGTGGCTCCGTGGGGCGAGGCCCACAGGCCCCTAGTCAGTGCTTCCGTGCAGCGGAGCCCGCCCCACCAGGCGGGATGGTCTCAGACCCCCCGAAACCCCACTGCTGCAGCGGGAGGCGGGATTCAGCTGAAGCAGGTTCCAGCACACCCAGGGAAGGTTAGGCCCTGGGCCCACAGGCACCTCCCTCTGGGACCTGCCCCTCTGGTCCTCCCTGCTCGGGCCCAGGCAACAGGTGCCCAGTGGGCACTGGGCTGCATCTGCGGGTGGGCCTCGCAGGGCAGCTAGAGTGGGCCCCTGGCACTCTTATGGGCAGAGGCTCAGTGTCTGACCTGGCTGGGAGGAGAGCAGGGGGAGTGGGGGACGCAGCTGTCCCGGGCAGCCCTCTGCTGTCACGCTGGGTCCCAGACAGGGGTCTCCTGCCACCGGCCGGGCACAGTGAGGTGCTGGCCAGCAGGAGCGTCTGTCCCTCTGGGGCGAGCTGTGGGCCAGGCTGCCTGGGCCACGGGATCCCTCCACGGGCCATTCTGCACGTTTCAAACGCTGCCTCTGCCTGCAGACTCCCTGGCCCAGCCCAGCTCCCGGCCCACAGACACTGGGGAGACAGATGTCCCGCTGGTCTTCGGGGGCAGTAAGAACACTCCCTCAGGGGAGCCTCGGGACCGGGAGACCCTGCCCCCCGAAGGCCCCTGAACACCAGGGCCGCTTGCCGCCTGGTGGCTGACGTCTGCCCCTCCCGGACGGCTCTGCCTCTCTGCTCTGGCCTTTGCGGGTGCCGGAGTGAGGATGCTGCTTGCTGGTGGCCAGGGGCCGGGGGGCCAGGACCCTGCTGGGCGGTGCCGGCCTTGAGTTCTCATGCCCATCTGTCGCCCATGTGTCCCCAAGGCAGGTGCCCAGAGTGAAGTTGCTGGAACAGGGGGAGGGGCACCCACACCCCACTACCGGACCCCTAACTGTTTTCCAAGGAGGTCGGTCTGCTCCACGGCCCCCACCCCGCAGGGCGGGCAGCCTGGTTCTCGCCAACCTGGCGCTGGCGGGAGGGTAGTCATGGCCCTCTATCTTGTGTTCCCTGAGTGTAATGAAGTCGAACGTTTTCTCACATGTTCATCAGCAATTTGAATTTTGTCCACGGTCACAGTGAGGAAGGGACTGTCCAGAGGCTCCTGCTGGAGTCTCTGGCTCACGGGACTCAGTGATACAGTGAGCTGTGTAAGCTCCGAACACCCGCGTCTCCTGCGCTGGGTACCGTCCCCGCCGGAAGCTGCTCGCGTCCCCGCCCGTGGTCCCCCGGGGGCTCCCGCAGCCCAGCCCTCCGTCCTCTCACATGGGACAGCCTTGGGGAATCAACCTGACGGCAAAGTGCTGTCGCGGGCAGGCCCACGTCCCTGGCAGGGACTTCAAGCCTTTAATACTGACCACACCCACCGTGCGCAAGCACCAGAATCTGGAGCAGGGCAGGACCTCAGCTGGAGCCCCAGGGACAGGCCTCCGGGTTCAGAACACACCCAGGGCAGTGCCTCGAATCAGGAGAGGCTGCGGCGAGAGGGGCTGGTTGTCCGGATTTCCTTGCTGGACAGACCACCACCGCAGCCTCCCACGACACCTGGAGGTCATGGCCATGGACGGCAGGGGCCCCAGCCCCACGCACTGGGCTCAGCGGGAGCTACTCCATCCCCAGGGCGCTGCGACGGCTATCAGAGAGCATCAGGGCTCCACAGAGGGACAGACTGCAGGCTCAGGGTGGAGGCTTTGGGTCCAAACCCTGCTCTGCCTGCCCGTTTACTGGGCAGCCATCACAGCTCAGTGTCTCGGGCACCGAGGAGGCCCTGGGGGTGTGGGGCAGTCGGTGCAGAGAGGCCGTGTGGAGAACCACGTTCTGTGTCTGCCTCGGAGGGTGGTTTGGGGGACGTGAGGTTTCCAGCAGACGCTTTAGGAACCTGCCCTCCGGGAGCATCTGCAGGCTGTGCGCCAGGAGCACCCTTCACTCCGCCATAAAGCCGGGGAGACACCCACAGAGTTATTTATTCCCTTGTGGTTCCGTCGGCTGCCCTCTCTCTCACCAAATCCAGGCCATGGCGGGTGGGGATGGGGTGGGGAGGCAGCACCCCCCACCCTCCCCCTCGGGCACTGCCCCCTCCACAGACTCTGAAGGCCTGTTTCTAGGGCATGAGCCCCTCGGTCCTTAGAACCAGCTCGGCTAAGGGTGCGAGCAGGGGCCAGCTGGGGGCAAGGGCCCCAGGGCCCGCAGCGCCGGTTTCTGTGACCCTCCAGTTCAGGAGGGCAGGTGGGTCTGTCTTGTAGACCCCACAGACGGGCATGTGCTGGGACGGGGGCTCTGCAACGACCCCAAAGCCCGGGGAGCAGCTGAGCCGTCCAGCGGCCACCTCTGCTGTGGCAGGGACTGGCCTGTTCAAGAGCCATGGGGTCTCCATTCGACCCCGACCTACAGAGCTACCTGACGAACCCAGGGGCAGCTTCTCCGACGGGGTTGCAGGCAAACTGGCTCTCGAGGTGCTTGGCCCGGTTAGCGGCCAGAAGCCCCACGGGACAGAGCCTCCCGCCCTGGCGACCCCAGACGGGGGCTCAGGACTTGGGCTCCTGACTGAAGGCCCCGAGTCGGTCGTCAGTCACAGGGCCCCCAGCCCCCACACCACCAGCTCCTGGAACAGGCCTGACTGG
This sequence comes from Ovis aries, assembly GCF_016772045.2. Lineage (NCBI taxonomy): Eukaryota > Metazoa > Chordata > Mammalia > Artiodactyla > Bovidae > Ovis > Ovis aries. Next base: position 51,006,155 of record NC_056075.1, on the reverse strand, counting down.
GCTCTCTGCCGGGAGAGAGCCAACTAGGACCGCGGCGGCCAGGGGGGTCACCAGGCTGAGCCTGGGGCCAAAGCGCCTGCGCTCATCCCCCCAACATCTGTAACCCCGGGCCTCCCCTGCAGGACGCCCACATCCGCACCGACGGCCCACAGCTGCTGTCCTGTGGGGAGGGGACGGTGAGGACAGCTGCAGGGTCCCCTGCAGCCGAGACCTGGCCCGCGGGGACAGGGGCCTGGGGGTCTCTCTGCGAACCCCTCGGAGGGGGCGGTGGGAGTCCCGCCGTGGGGCGGGGGCTCACCTCGTCTTCTGGCAGAGTGGGGAGCGGCTCGAAGTCGTAGAAGTCCAGGTCCTTGCCGTCCTCCTCATAAAACGCCGCTGCGCCCCGGTCCATGGTCTGCGTCCTTGGGCGCGCCGCCGCCGGAGCCGCCGCGTCCTCGCCGCCCGAGGTCCGCGCGGCCGGCGCCCCTCCCAGCCTGGCCTCGCCGCCCGCGGCCCCGGCTCCCCGGCCGCCGGCTCTGCTCCGGGGCTGGCTCCGCGCTCCCGGCCGGCTCCGCGCGCCGGGCTGGTTGTGCGCTCCGGGCCGGCTCTGCTCGGGGGCTGGTTGTGCGCTCCGGGCCGGCTCCGCGCTCCCGGCCAGCTCCGCGCCCCGGGACTGGCCCTGCGCTCCGGGCCGGCTCCGCGCTCCCGGCCGGCTCCGCGCTCCGGGGACGGCTCCGCGCTCCGGGCCGGCTACGCGCGCCGGGCCGCCATGGCAACGCGCCCGCGCCCCCCCGCGTCCCCCGCGCCCCCGCCCCGCCGCCCCCGGCGCCCCGCCCGCGCGCTGCCGCAGTGTCTCCGGAGCAGGGCGGGGGTGGGGACACCTGGGCGCCGGGCTAGGGCACTCGGAGGGCCGCACTCACTTTGGCGGGCAGCTGGGGGCGCCTGGAGCCTCTAGGGGCCTTCCGGGGATTTTGTCCTTCGGGGATGGTGGCCGTTTCCGAGGGCTGCGCTGGGGGCGCTGGAGGTCCGTGCGCGGCGGGCGCCGTTCGGGGGCGGGGCGGGTGTTCCTGAGCGGTGCGTCGCAGGCTGCTGCGGGGTCTGCGCCCACCTGGGCACACGGAGCGGGGGCCGTGGTCCACCGCAAGGAGGCTGGCAAGCGGGTATCCCACCTTCCGCCCGTACCCCGCTCCCGCCCCCACCGGCCGAGGGCCGGGCTGCCGCAGTCCCCGCAGGGGGTGGTTTGGCGGCTGCAGAGGCTCCCGGGGTGGGTGGGGGGAGCCCGGGGAGAGGGGCGCCGGGGAGGGGGGACGGCCGGAGCGCGAGTCGGGTGGAGACCAGGCGGGGACCCGTGTAAGCAGCTGCGCTCTGGCCGGCGGCTTCTTCAGTTAGTCTGGTGGGTGACAGGTAGGACCAGCACTTAGAGCTCCATCCCAACCTTGCCCGCAGGCTGTGGAAAGGAAACCAGACCCTCAGTCTGGTGGCTTCGGGGCTGACCCTTCACCGCCCCCTTAGGCTCTGTTAGCCAGTTTCCTCCGCACCAGGGCCAGCCTTTCCCCAAGCTGGGAGCTGTGGCTGGGCAAAGAGCAGGACACCGCGACCCCAGCCCGGCAAAGATCCAGGGTGCTCCTCTTCCTGGGTAGTGAAGATCCAGGCCCCCACCACTGCCCACCGCCTGCAGAGATTCAGACTGCACAGCACCCCCCTTTCCCACAGGAGGGGGCATGGTGGTCTCCCCAGCCTGTGAGGGCATGGCTGGTTCCCTCCCCCCAGGGGGAGCGGTGGACCAGAGCTCCCACAGGAGAGTAGGCACTGCGGCCAGGCTGCCAGCTACACCCTGACAGCCTGGCCGGGCACACAGCAGTCACTCTGCACACACTGCTGCGTGGGGAAGTGGACTTGCGGCAAGCCCTGCGGAGCCCCAGGATGCGGGGGACAGATTCCATCCCGGCTCAGGGCTTGGGGCCTCTGGGCCCGTGATGTGACCCCAGGGGGGCACTCAGGTCAGAGGAGAGACCGGGGATAGTGAGGCCTCAGGCTGGTGGCCGGGGCTCCGGGCAGCCTCACCTGTGCAGTGTACCCCCGGCACCTGAAGCAGAAAGGGCTCAGGCTGTCTGGGTGCTGAGAGCTGGGCTCTCAGACTCGGTGTGTCTGGGCTGTGGGTGGGCACTGCCTGGTGTCTCAGAAGGACGGGCCCTGCTCCAGGGCTCCAGCTGCGGCCTGGCCCGGACCCTGTGTCTGCAGAGCTGGGCGCCCTGGCTGCAGGGTCCCCGTGCTGCGTGGCTGGGGCCTGCTGCCTCCCTGTCCCTGCTGGTGTCGAAGCGCTGCTGAAGCCCGTGGCCTTGACACCCTGGCCCACCGCCCGGCTTCCGCGCCCTCTGGGGGCCTCGGGCTGTGTGCCACCTGTCACCTGGTTCTTGGGTCTCTGAGCTGCCAGGCCGAGGGTCTGGGGGCAAAGATCACCCCCTAACTAAAGGAGCCGCCTCACTGTGGGTGCCTCTGGGTCTAATGGCGTCATCTGTTTAGGGAAGAGGGGCATCCGATTCGGGTAACATGCCGAGCACCCGGGCGCAGATGCTGGCTGAGTCAGCTCTGGCTGTTGCAGCCTACAGGTGCCCAGTGGGCATCACCCATCTCCGTGGTCAGGCGGGGACCGGGGCCCTGGGCCAGTGGGGAGGGGCCGGGGCCCTGGGCCAGTGGAGGGGCCCTGGGCCAGTGGAGGGGGCCGGGGCCCTGGGCCAGTGGAGGGGGCCGGGGCCCTGGGCCAGTGGGGAGGGGCCGGGGCCCTGGGCCAGTGGAGGGGGCCCGGGCCCTGGGCCAGTGGAGGGGCCCTGGGCCAGTGGAGGGGGCCGGGGCCCTGGGCCAGGTGCTCCTGGAAGGGCCCACGCTGCCCTTCCCTTGTCTCCTGGAGACTTGTGGCCGCCAGGCCTCGCTGCTCGGGGCAGTGGCCGGACGCCTGTGCAGCGTGTTCCGTGAGTCCCACTGTGTGTCTGCACACTTGCCGTGCTTACAGCAGGCTTTGCTCCCAGGAAGGGCCCTGTGCCCTGCCGTGGTGGGTGCTTGTCAGTGTGCTTAAGTGACTGTGACGTTGCGCTTGAGAGAGAGGGCTTCCAGATTGGGCCTCTCGGCCTCCCCAGAGCCGATGGGACGGCACAGGTGGGACAAGGACCTCCAGGCAGAGCTGGGCCCACGCAGAGTTAGTGTCAGCCCCAGACAGGCACGAGCCCTCACGAGCAGACTGCAGGAGGGGCCGCTTTGCCCTGGCCGAGGCGTCTCTGGACTCGCCTGGTGAGCTAGCCCACTTCCTGGGGGCCCTTGGTGCCGCCAGAATTCTGCAGAGGCTTCCAGCTGACCCCGGCTCCAGCTGCAGCCGTCAGCTCCCCGGATGAGGCCACGGCCCGGAGGGTCTTGCCTCCTCGTCCCTCTGACCCCCAGACTTGCTCTGGTGCACTGTCATCTCCTCCAAGACCCTCCGTTGGCCTCCAAGCAGGCCCTGGACTGAGCACCCTCCCCAGATGCCCAGCCTTTGGCCTCCCCTGGCTCCCTCCAGCTCAGTGACCAGGAGGACTGTGCTCCACGCAAGGCTTGGCCCTCGTCATGCGTGGACCCCGCCTGTTCTTCAGAGCCTGTCTCTCCTGGCTTCCGAGTGAGGTTCCTCTGAGTGCAGGGTTGGGGCTGGGAGGGGCACTGAGGGTGGGTTTTCAAAGCCTTGGCTCCTGTTTTCCCAGAAAGAATCTTGAAAAGCTGTCATGCCGCTTGTAGATTTTGAAATTGACATCCATGGCTTTGAAAAAATAAATGTAAATCATTGCAAAGAATGTAATTTCTGTTGTGGTATAAATATTGACATTTGGCAATAAAGCTGTTAGTCATTCTTGTAAATGTACCCAAGGAGCTAAAAACCAAAGTGGTTTTGATACCCGCTATCAATCAGTTAGAAAAAAAAAGTAAAAAACCACATGAACATGTTTTTCTTCAATAATCAGGCATCTCCACCATAGCATTTTCCTCAGACTCATTACAGGCATCTAACTTCGGCCAGAATTTCATCCTACTGTGGCAAAGTTTTATGCTTGAAAATTTCTGTAGATTCTCCATAATACGTTACAACAAGATGCATGTAAGTTTTGTTAAGTTGAATACTTCTTAGATAAAAAATTTTAAAACATTTTTGTTTTCAGTGACTGTAAGACTCCTTTTACAGTATCAAAATTCTGACCACACTTCTCCCGAGAGAGACGCGCACTGAGGACCTGGACGGCCGACCAGCTCTGCTCGGGAGGCCTGAGCTGGGCCGGGGCTCGGTGGCCGTCACTCCGTGCCTGTCGCTTTCCCTGTGCTTCTGGCCTCTGGGGGGCGGGTGAGGGCCTGGCCAGCAGGAGGAGGCCCCCTCCACTGCTCTTCCCTGGGGCAGGGCTGGTCCTGATTCCAGCTCCCCCAGGACTCCAGCCCCACGGCGCCCTCCTCAGAGGTCTGCGCCCCCCTGCCGTCCCCCCACAGGGAAGCCCCTCCTGCAGGTTCTGTCCACGGGGACCTGTGCCTGGCTCCTTCCAGCCTTGGTTCCCCGCACGTGGACTCTGTTGATGTTACCGGTGTGGCGGACCCCGCAGGGACCCAAACCACTTCCTTTCACTCACGGATGGCGTATGCCGTTGCAGTCACATAGCGTGCATCACGCTTCCCAGGAGACGGCGTGGCCAGGCTCGAGGGCGCGCACCTCAGGGCTTACGGCCTGCGGCAGAGTGCCTTGCCTTCCCAGAGGCCATGTGCCAGTGCTGGGGGACAGGATGAGGTCTCTGTCCACAAAGTTCCCCATCTAGCTGAGCCAAGCTGGAACATTCCAGATGGGAAGCATTCGAAGACCCCAGATGCGACTTCTCACAGCTAGGGAGCTTGTGGGAACCTGGGGTCCCCTTATGGATGGAGCCGGCAGGACGCCTGCTAGAGGTGGGCAGACTGGCAGGGAATCCTGGTCAGGAAACCGTGTCTCTAACACACTCTTCCCTCCCCAAAGCTGTGCGTTTCTGACGCTAAATCAGCCATCCCTTTAAATCTGACCATGGATGTCCCCTGGCCCTCTCGCTGGGGGTCCTTGCTGCCCCTGTGAACATCCAGGGGAAGTCTTGGCCCCAGAGCTCAGAGCTGGGCTGGAGTGCTGGGGGCCCACCTCGGAGCCCCTTGGTTCTTGCGCGCACACATGCCCAGCACCAGGTGTCGGCAGCGAGCCTGCCTTCTACTGGGACACAGATGAAGGCGCCAGCGTGCTGTGGGGGAGCAGGTCCCGTACAAGAGGGAGCCACAGCCCGCGGAGGGCACGTCCTGGGGCACCGGAGAAGCGGCTGCAGGACAGCGCACGGTCACGGGCGAGGGGTCCCCCGCGGTGAATCAGGAGGAGCAGCAGCGACCCCCTCATCCCCGCCCACCCCGAGCTGCGATGGCAGCCGCCGTCCCGCCTTGCAGAGGTGTTTCCTGCGCTCTTTCCTTCAGAGTTTCACCAGTAAGCATATGTTGTTAAACACATAATTTAGTTTTGCTCATTTTTTTTTCTTTTTGGTAATTTGTGTAAGTGCAATCACACTGCACATTTTCGTTTTTTGTCTGGATTCTCTCCCTTAGAGTTATTCTGGGAACAGGAATCTCGTTGTTACTGAATTGTGTTAAGTACGTGAAACCACCGCTGACGGACGTCTGAGCCGCCCTAGGTCTGGGGTGTCAGCTGGGACACATGCTGCTTGAACTGTGCAAGCAACCTGCACGTGTTCTGGCCGGGTCAGCCATGACGCTGGTGTTCAAGTCCATGCGCGTGCCCAGCCTCCTTCTGCAGGAAAGACTCTGAGTGTGCACACGTGTGAGTCTGCGTCCCGCGGTCTGCGGTCAGCCTGGCAGAGGCGCCTGTGGGAAGTCCCCACGCTCTGACTCCGCCCCCACCCCTCCTTTTCCTCCTGAGCGTCTCAGCGTCCTGGCCCATGAGAGTGGCTCCCGGCCGAGCCGTCCTGGTAGGGTCTGGCTGCAGTCTGCACGCCCCCAGGCCTGAGGGGCAGCGGATGTCCCAGCCCCCGACGTGGGCACCTCCCTGTAGAATCAGGCTCCCTTCTCATCTCTCATTTATATTCTGTGGTTTCCAGTGGGAGGACTGGCGTTTTTTTTACTGGATTTATCATGAATGTCGGATGTACTCTGGTTCTGCTGTAAATTGTTATCTTTGTAAGATTCTGTTTCCTGTTTAGCGCTGGCCTACAGGGGTCAGACTGGCTCTTGCCCACGACCTTGTGTCCAGCAGAGTGCTAACCCTACCGAGTAGTTCTGATCGGAACCGACCTGGGCTTCCTGTGGCGATCACACTCCCTGGGAGTCAGCTCAGCTTCTCTGTCTCCCATCTTCACCACGCCTTCCACCTGAGGACCGTGGGACCCAGCACAGCCTCGAGCAGGCTTGGCGAGATCGTCCCCTGCGCTGAGCTCCCAAGGTGAGCGGGGGGCCTTCACTTCATCATGGTCCAGGATACTCTTGCTGTCGATTTTGATACGTCAGTGACGTTCGCTTTTACTGCTAATTTGGCAAAAGCTCTGTTTTGTTTGTTTAAAAGGGGCTCCTGAGGTGGCCCTAGTGGTGAAGAGCCCTCCTGCCAACTCAGAAGGTGTAAGAGATGCGGGTACGATTCCTGGGCCTGGGAGGTCCCTGGAGGAGGGCATGGCAACCCACTCCAGCACTCTTGCCTGGAGAATCCCACAGACAGAGGAGCCTGGCGGGCTATAGTCCACGGGGTTGCAAAGAGTCAGGCATGACTGAAGCGACTTAACAGGCACACTTATTATTATTATTTTTTAAAGGAAACACTTTTCGGCTGAGTCTCCACTGCAGTGGGCGGGCTCCTCGCTGCAGCTCGGGGGCTTAGTTGTCTGGCAGCAGGTGGGATCTTAGTTCTCTCACCAGGGATTGAACCCATGTCCCCTGCATTAAAAGCCGGATTCCTAACCACTAGACCACCAGGCAAGTCCCCGCCAAATCTTTTAACATCACAAGCGGATGCTGAATTTTATCGAGTGTGTTTTCTGCGTCTGTGACGGTGACGGTTCAACCCCCTTTATTCTGTTAGTGCTCATGTCTCAGTCAGACTGGTCCTGTGCTCGGGAAGCGGACCCACCCGCCTCTGACACCTCCTGTCTTGCAGGTGTCCCTCATCTCTGTGGCTGATATTTTTTGTGGGGATTTTTGCATTTATTTTCACTGGCCACAGATTTGTTTTTCCCATGATGCCCTTACATCAAGGTTATGCTCACCTCATGAAGCAATTGGGATGTGCTTCTTCTTTTTCTATTTTCTGGAAGGTTTTTGTAAAATTCACATGATTTCTTCCTTAAATGTTTAGAGGAATTCTCTGTGAAGCCATCCAACTGTCTGGACCTGAGGCTTTTCTTTAATGGGAAAGTTTTAAATGATAGATTCAATTCTTTAATGGTTCAGTTCAGTTCAGTTCGGTTCAGTCGCTCAGTCATGTCTGACTCTTTGCAATCCCATGGACGGCAGCACGCCAGGCCTCCCTGTCCATCACCAGCTCCTGGGGTTCACTCAGACTCATGTCCATTGAGTCGGTGCTGCCATCCAACCATCTCATCCTCTGTTGTCCCCTTCTCCTCCTGCCTTCAATCTTTTCCAGCCTCCAGGTCTTTTCAGATGAGTCAGCTCTCCATATCAGGTGGCCAAAATGTTGGAGTTTCAGCTTCAACATCAGTCCTTCCAATGAACACCCAGGACTGATCTCCTTTAGGATGGACTGGTTGGATCTCCTTGCATTCCAAGGGACTCTCAAGAGTCTTCTCCAACACCACAGTTCAAAAGCATCAATTCTTTGGTGATCAGCTTTCTTTATGGCCCAACTCTTACATCCATACATGACTACTGGAAAAACCATGGCCTCAACTAGATAGACCTTTGTTGCCAAAGTGTCTCTGTTTTTGAATATGCTGTCTCGGTTGGTCATAATTTTCTTCCAAGGAGTAAGCGTCTTTTAATTTCATGGCTGCAGTCACCATCTTAGGTGATTTTGGAGCCCCCCAAAATAAAGTCAGACACTGTTTCCACTGTTTCCCCATCTATTTGCCATGAAGTGATGGGACCAGATGCCCTGATCTTTGTTTTCTGAATGTTGATCTTTAAGCCAACTTTTTCACTCTCCTCTTTCATTTTCATCAAGAGGCTCTTTAGTTCTTCTTCACTTGCTGCCATAAGGGTGGTGTCCTCTGCATATCTGAGGTTATTGATATTTCTCCCGGCAACCTGGATTCCAGCTTGTGTTTCTTCCAGTCCAGCATTTCTCATGATGTACTCTGCATAGAAGTTAAATAAGCAGGGTGACAATATACAGCCTTGACGTACTCCTTTCCCTACTTGGAAACAGTCTGTTGTTCCATGTCCAGTTCTAACTGTTGCTTCCTGACCTGCATATAGGTTTCTCAAGAGGCAGGTCAGGTGGTCTGGCATTCCCATCTCTTTCAGAAGTTTCCACAGTTTATTGTGATCCACACAGTCAAAGGCTTTGGCATAGTCAGTAAAGCAGAAATAGATGTTTTTCTGAAACTCTCTTGCTTTTTCAATGATCCAGTGGATGTCGGCAATTTGATCTCTGGTTCCTCTGCTTTTTCCAAATCCAGCTTGTCCATCTGAAAGTTCATGGTTCACATATTGCTGAAGCCTGGCTTGGAGGATTTTGAGCATTACTTTACTAACGTGTGAGACGAGTCCAATTGTGTGGTAGTCTGAGCATTCTTTGGCATTGCAGTTTTGGGGGATTGGATTGAACACTGACCTTTTCCAGTCCTGTGGCCACTGCTGAGGTTTCCAAGTTTGCTGGCATATTAAGTGCAGCACTTTCACAGCATCATCTTTTAGGATTTGAAATAGCCCAACTGGAATTCCATCACCTCCACTAGCTTTGTTCATAGTGATGCTTCCTAAGGCCCACTTGACTTCACATTCCGAGATATCTGGCTCTAGGGGAGTGATCACACCATCGTGGTTATCTGGGTCTTTAAGATCTTTTTTGTACAGTTCTTCTGTGTATTTTTGCCACCTCTTCTTAATATCTTCTGCTTCATTAGCTCCATACCATTTCTATCCTTTATTGAGCCCATCTTGGCATGAGGTGTTCCCTTGGTATCTTTAATTTTCTTGAAGAGATCTCTAGTCTTTCCCATTTTGTTTTCTTCTATTTCTTTGCACTGATCACTGGGGATGGCTTTCTTATCTTTACTTTGCAACTATTCTTTGGAACTCTGCATTCAGATGGGTATATCTTTCCTTTTGTCCTTTGCTTTTCACTTTTCTTCTTTTCACAGCTATTTGTAAGGCCTCCTCAGACAGCCATTTTGCTTTTCTGCATTTCTTTGAGTTTCTTTTCCTTTAATGGTTGCACAAGTCCTAAAGCTGCTCCTGCGTTTTCATGGGCCAGTCTTGGTGAGCGGCGGTGTCCTGGGGCTTTGTCTGTCTCCTCTCGGGTCTCAGGCTCGCTGGCTCCGCGCTGCGTGCACCCCCCCTTATCTTTCAGGGTCTCTGGGACCTGCGTTTGCTGCTTTATTTTGTCTTGATTAGATTTGCCAGGGCAGTGCTGATCACACTAAGTTTATTAAAGAATGTATATTTGATCAACATTTTACTTTCATTATTTCATTTAATTTACTTGGGGGAAAGTTCTAATTACTATTATTTTTCAAAATTCTTGAGATGGATGTGTGACTCACCAGTTTCCAGCCTTTTCCTATGCTGTTTTGAAAATCGTGTTGATTTTGGCTGCTCAGGTCTTTGTTGCCTCCTGGGCTTCCTCTGTTGCGGAGAGCGGGGGTGCTCTCTGGTCGTGCCAAGGGCTCTCCCTGCAGGGGCTTCTCCGGTTTCGGAGCATGGGCGTCAGGAGTTGAGGCTCCAGGCTCCAGAGCGCAGGCTCAGTAGCTGTGGTGCCCGGGCTTAGCTTCCCGGGCCAGGGAGCAAACCTGTCTCCTGCCCTGGCAGGCGGATTCTTCACCACTGAGCCACCAGGAAGTCCAGGCTTTCCCTCTTCTATAGTTTATTTAACGCTGTAACTTTTCTCTAAACACAGTTTCAGCAAGACAAGGTTTAAATTGTTTTAACTGAGGTAATTGCCTATAACGTCATGTGAGTTTCGGGTGTGCAGTATGGTTACTTTATATTTGAATGTAGCAAATGATCAGCACAGTAAGTCTGTCACCTCACGCAGTTACAGCTTTTGGGGAGGACTTTTAAGGTCTAAGGACAAGGCCTTCCCGATGTGCAGCCTTCTTGATTGCTGATCGGGCCGCGTGTCTGTGTTTCCGTTGGTGCTGCTGCAGAAAGCAGCCTTCCCCCTGTTGTGACCACCTGCTGCAGGGCCCAGCCCCAGGGACCTCTGTGCCCCCAGGCTGGGGGCTCGTGAGGGTCCTGATTGTGCCCCTGCTAGACAGAGATGGTCTTCTCACTGGGTGGCCAGGTAGATCTTCCCACTGGTTCACGGGACAGGCCCGGGTGTTGGGGGCCTCCAGCCCGCCTTCCCGCAAGCCCTCCCACGCTGGGCGGCTGCTGCCCTGACTGAGGGTTGAATGACTGCGACCTGCTGTGCCTCCTTTCAGGCTGTGAGTAGCTCCTGCCGAGGACAGCAGAGGCCTGGCACTCACGGTCGGGCTCCACTGCTTTCCTCCTGGCCAGTGGCCAGTGGCCTGGGGCCTCTCACTGGCCGGAACCGGGACCCTTCAAGTGCAGAGTCAGCCTGCCACCCGTGGGTGGGGCATCTTCCCACTCTACCCCCTCCATCCCCCCACGCCCACCCCGCACTGCTCTGGATTCTCTGCAGGCTTTCTGCTTCTTTGCCTAAGCCTAACCCCTTTGTGTTAATAACAGGCAGGGGGTCCCTTCATCCCACAGGCTCCACGGGCAGGCCCAGCTGAGACTTTCTTCGCCCCTAGACTAACACTGATCCATCATAAGCAAATTTTGATCATTAAAAACAAAATTACAGAATAAACTCAGTTAAACCCAGTTTAAACAAGACATTGCCAAGACACAGAGCTTGTTGGCTCTTTTCCCCACGTGAGACACAGCACTGACTTTATGCTGTGGGTCCCTGTGAGCAAGACGCTGGAATACCACCGTCTTTCCTGGATGGGTGTTGATGTCTCAGGTTTCTTGAAAAATAGCAGAGGCTCCATTTCTTTCACTTCGATGTGGTACATTTCTCAAAAAAAAAAAAAAAAAGCCGAGGCTCAGATTCACAGGAATGTTTCCCCTATTCTGCCTGTTTCTGCACGTACTGAACGCAACGGCCTCAGGGCCGTGGTGCGAAGCAGGACTCAGGAACCGTCTGGGGTCTGTCTCCCCTTTGCTCCAAACTCCACCCACGTTCCTGCCTTTGGGGGCCGCCCTGTCTGCTCTCAGCTTCCCCTCCCCCGGGTCTCCGCAGGGCGAGGCTGTGGAGGCTCCCACGCAGCCGGGGGCCTGGGCGGGGCTCCCGGGCCCGCTCAGGGGTCCCCGCCACTGGTCACTGCTTCCCACCATCCGGCTTGTGCGCTGGCTTTTCCCGTTTTCCCGGGGGTTCAGTTCCATTGTTTTCACTCAAACCCTGGTCGGGTCCTCCCCAGGTGGGGCCTGCTCGGCCTGCTGGCCGTGACCCTCCTCTGGTGGGGGTCGCCCTCCCCTGGAACCTGAGGCCGACGTTTCCTGTGCAGGATGTGTTCTTGCAGCTCGTGGAGAGAAGTCCACGTTAGAGAACGTTCCAAAAGGCGCCCCTTCCGGGCGTTTGCACTCACTGCCTCAGTTTCTGGAGCCTTTGTAGGAAACGAGAAGACTGCTTCCTGCCCGCCGGCTTCATCCCAGGAGCTCTGTCTGAGGCCTTGAAGAAGTCCTCACTTGGACATCCCCACCCATCCATCGATGCCACTTCCCTGGTCCAGGAGGCGCCCTGTGACATCCTCCCGTGAACGTGGCCCCCAGGCCCCTGTCCTGCCCTTCCGGGTTCCTAGCCCTCTCAGAGATGACTGGGGTCCCACAGCCCCCCACCCGCTTTGAAGCTCTGAGGACATGGATCAAGCAGGAAACAGCCGTGGACCGTGGGCCACAGGCGGTGAGCCGAGCCTGCAGCAGGCTTGCCGTGTGAAGACGGAGGGTCTCTGGTGGGGCCAAGCAAGCATGCTGTCTGAGCTGACGCCCCGGGGCCTCTGGGACAGTGGGTGGCAGATACTGTGAGATGCTGGAAGTCACTTGACTTCTCTGAGCCTGCTCCCTGGGCTTGATTCGGGCAGTTGACAGGTGATGCGTGAAGGGCTCTTGGCCCACGTGTTGGGTTTGGCAGAGCGGGGAGGACAGGTGGGGCGTGGAGTCTGTGGGTGGAGACGGGGTGGGCCCTGGAGGAGGTGGGAAGTGGTCCCTTGTGAACCCTGGGGGCGTGCTTCCTCCGGTGGGTCCTGAGTGGAGGCGGGGGGGAGAACAAAGGGAGGAAAGGGAGTCCCTGACCCATCCCGAGGGTGGGGTGGGAGGGCCGCTGTCCTCCATGAAGCCCATGTCTCCTGCACGTGCGGGGCTTGCTGGGACCCTGAGCTGAGGGGTTGGAAGGGGCTGCACACCCGTGTGGGCCCCCTCCTCCCCCAGGGCGCCCCCCTGCCCTTTATAAACTGTGGAGTGCAGTGCACACTTCCGGCCCCTCGCCCAGCCATGGGCTGCCTCTGCTCTGCAGGTTGATTCTGGCGTGTCCACCACATTCTGTCCACTGCGTCTGGCTCGGTCCGTCTCTCTGTCGGCTCCGGGTGGTTCTGTCCCTCTCCCTGTGGCCGCGTCGGTCACTGTCTGGGGAGGCCCTGGTGGATGCCGGCGTGGACTGTCCTCTGAGCAGCATGTCAGCAAGGCTTTCCCGACGCCCACACTGGGACCCCTGGGGCCCACCAGCAGCACTGATTCTGGCTCCTTTAAGATTTTGATGCTGGTCATCATGAATTTTTGCATCTTTTTTTTTTTTCAAACATTGTATCACAACCTTACTGGTCTTGATTACTGAGTGTGGGGGCCTCTGAAATGTTGCCCCGGGCATCTGCTCACCCAGGCCCCCAGGAGCTGGCTGCTTCTGGCCTGTGCTCCTCACTGGCCCCGCCCTCTCGGCCCCCCGGGGAACCCCCGCGCCCCGCCCCCCCCACCGCGCCCGGGTCTTGCCCCCGGGGCTTGCCCCCGGGGCTCTGGGCTCCTGGCCCCATTGGCCCCTCAAGCTCTGCCCGCTGCTTTGGTCCCCAGGCCTCCCCACCCTCTGCTGACGTTCCCGCGTGCTCCCCAGGGGAGGTCTCGGCATCTGACCAGCCGAGCGAGTTCTCCTGCTTCTGCGGGCCCCCCAGTGCTCATCCAGGATCCAGTGGTGACTGTGTAGACAGGCCACACGGAGCCCACTGGCTGTGCCGACGCCAGCAGACCCCGAGGTGCTCCAGGGGCTGGAACGTTCAGAGGTGGCTCAGGGGCTTCTGGAGAAGCTGGGGGATCAGCAGGGATCTCTTACTGAGCGCCAGCGCTCCCTGCAGTTGCGGGCTAATGCTTCCCGGGCCCCCGGCAGCTGGCTCCCCAACAGCGGACACTCGGGACAGACCTTGATGCTGGGGGTGGACTGCGATGCTGGGGAGACGGCAGCTGAGGCACCCTGAGGCCCCGCCGGCTGACGCTGTCAGAGCTGCCCTGAGGGGCAGTTAGACAGCGGCCAGGCCAGGGCAAGGGTGCTGCACACGCCCTCCGTGACGGGCATGTACCTGCACACACACGCCCACATACACGTGTACTCTCCTGCACTCACGTGTACCACACAGCCCTCTCCATGTACACACGGTTCACACACACGCACACGCATGCACTCACAAGCACACACACATTCACGCGTGCATATCTGCACACGCTCACTGCTGTGCTCTCACGCACACACCACACACTCAGACGTGCACACCCACCCAGCTCTCAGCAGCACATTCAGGAGCATGTGTTCTCACAGTGTACACACGCGTGACGTGCACAGACACACGTGCACACACACCAGTTTGAACGATGCACAGATGCACTCGGCACACGGGCACACGTGTGCGTGCTCTCACACGCATGCAGGAGGCACACTCTGGCTCCAGCCCTGCCTGTATGCCCTCCCACAGCGCTAAGAAGTGGCGACCCAGGGTTAGACCTCAGACAGCGGTCTGCAGCTTTGACCTCTGACTTCGCATCCCCTGGGGGGATCGTCCATGTGGGGTGCCCCCGGAGGTGGCTGTGTCACAGACTTTTATTCCTGGAGAACTTCACTATGGACTGTGTCACCACACTGCCCAGTGGGCTCGGGAGGCTGGCGCAGCCCCGGGACCCACGAGGTTCACTGGCTGCCATCCAGTCTCTTTGGTCTCAGGGATGAGCCGCTCTCTGCTCTGCTGGGGGCGGCAGGGCAGGAGGGTGGGGGATGCCTTCTGGAGGGGCTGGGGGCAGCCTTGTGGCTCCCCGGCCTGCCCTGAGCTGGGCACCAGGGGGCCTGCCCCTCAAGGGACAGAGAGGCTTGCAGATCTATGAACCAGCCTCACAAAGCACCAACGAGGGCGGCACAGAGCTGCGTCCACGGCTCTGCGTCCACAGTGAGTGCCCGGCGCTGCCCCGGGGCGCTGGTCACGGGGGCCACGGGCAGGCACCAGGCTGGGGGTGGAGACAAGAGCCACCCCGCGGGGGTCATCGGTAGCTTGTCTGGTTGTCTTGTGAGGATGCAGGTACTGGACACCAGGGTCTATTACAAGGTCACTGTTAGGTTTACAAGAACCCCGGGAATCGAGGCCCCTGCGCTGATATACTGGGCAACCTGCCTGGGACTCTGGGCACGCCCGCCCCTCCCCACCCCTCCAGCAGGTGCGGGGAAAGAGCTGGTCCTCCTGGAGCCCCCCGCCCCACACAGATGCTAACAAGCCTGGTGATGAGGCTGCGCAGGGCGAGGAAAGCTTGGCGCTCGGGGGCTGGAAAACACGCGTGTGCGTGGCTGCGCAGCAGCATGTGCACGTGGGCGGCGTATGTGCTGTGCGCCGTGTGAAGGGCATGCAACGAGCACACCGCATGTGTGCGCCCATGGCGTACTGTGCACACGTGCGGCGTGCGTGCATGCGGCCGTGCACACGCGTGTGCAGTGCACCCACACACGTGGGCGTGGGTGTGGGTGTGGGTGCACGCATGCACAGGCCCGGGGGGGGGGAGTCCAGGCTGCGCACACGCTCTCCCCTCGGGCCGTCCGGGCGTCTGCCTCTGCAGGGACTTGGAGCCCCTCCTGTGGGACACGCGGCTGCCGTCACAGGACTTTGGTCATTGGCATGTGTCCTCTGAGTTGGACTTTGCGCCCACATGTTCACGGAAATGCCAGACCCTCTCTCTCTGTGGCAGGGACTTTATTGTTCCCAAACGCCATGGTGGGCAGGCCCCGGTCCCGACAGTGCCCAGCTTCAGAAGTCAAGCGGACATCAGAGGGTGTGCGGTGGGCGTTTCCAGGGCACAGACCCCTCAGAGGCCCTGCTGGCCTCGGGGGAGGCTGAGGGTCCCCGGAGTGAGGCAGCTGCCCGGGGGCCTGTGATGCTCTCCGGCCGGGGGTGAACAGAGAGCCAGCCTGGGCTGAGGAGCGGGCTGAGTCCTCTGACGCTCCAGACCGACAGGCAGGCTGCCCGCCTCTAAGAACAAACCTTATCGGAACGCACACGTCAGGTACTGGGAGGCGGTGGCGGTGCCTCCTGCCGCAGCCAGGGCCATTGAGGCAGCAGGGGTCAGACGGGTGCACGCAGGCACGTAGGGCGGGTCCTCCGCCTGGCTGCCGGGGACGCGGCGCTGTGGGCTGGAAGCAGGTGACTGTGGGCAGCTGGTGCTCCTGAGCGTGGGCTCCGTGGAGGCAACCGCGGCCCAGAGCACCTTCCCGCTCATGTCCTTCCCGGGCAGGGGTGAGTGGGGGGTCTGCCAAGGCTGGGTCGAGAGGCGACCCCCACCCACCCCAGGGGCAGAGGGCTCTGCTTTGGGGCAGTCCCGGCCGCTACACCGTTGTCTCATTCCTCCAGGGGCCCGTGCGGATGTTGCCTGTGCTGTCCGAGCCGAAGTGGGCAGCATCCCGCACGTCGCCCTTGAGCAGCCCGTTCTGGCCGGGGCCACCGAAGGGCAGCGACTGTGTCCGGCGGAGCATCTCCAGGCGCGCCGGGCCGCGGGCCGCCTCCCTGCCGGGCCGCGGCGGACAGCTGTACAGCACGGGGCTGGGGGCGCCGCCCTCGGGTTGGCTGACCAGGGGGAAGGGGTCGCCCTGGGCACAGCAGGCCAGCGCGTGAGGGCCCACGGGGCCCTCTAGTGAGCTGGGCGGGCTTTCCGAGCGCGAGCTGTGTGGGCTGCCGTCCAGGCTGGACGGGATGTGGTAGGCGTACTCCTGCTCGGCCGCGGCTGCCCGGTGCCGGCTGAAGTAGTGCGGCTTAGTTCTGCCCTGGACACACGTGTGCAGGTGTGTGTCGTGCTCGAAGGCGTCCCCCGCGTGCACGTGGGCTGCCTCCTCCGTGAGCTGCTCGCAGTGCGTCTGGGCACAGCAGGGCGTGGCTGGCGACAGGCAGCTGACGTGGCCTTGGCTGGCCTGCAGGTTGGTCATCTTGCAGTGGCTGGAGGATGGGTGGCTGAAGCCCAACGCCTTGCCAGGACACGGCGAGTCCTGCAGGCAGGCCACGTGGCCCAGCGCGTCCCCGTTGGCGTCGAGGGCAGGGCGGGCGCTGAGCTTCGCAGAGTGGGGGTCCCGGCGGGCGGGGCAGCAAGACCACCAGCAGTGCCACACGTCATCACGCTTGGCACAGTGGTGGATGAGCACGAAGAGCCCCAGGGTCACACAGAAGGCGCCGTACAGGCAGCTGAAGACCATGTCCAGGAAGTTGCCCTGCGACACGGCCAGCGCCCCGAAGGCCCACGTGGCCGCGAACAGGAAGAGCGTGAAGGCGGCGGCCCGCAGCTGGGCCCGGAACGAGTGCTCGTTCTGCAGCAGCGAGGCGGCCCGGCCGTCGGGGGCGGGCGGCGCGCCCCCCGGGGTCCCAGGGCCACCCTCGGGGCCTGCCAGCCGCTGCTGCTCCTCCGTCCGCTCCCTGAGCTCGTACCTGCGCTCCGGGTGGCGCCGGAGCTGGACGTAGGTGCCAAGGAAGTACACGCAGGTGACGAGAGCGATGAAGGCCACCGGCCCATAGAAGGCGCCCAGGCTGGGCTCCCAGGCCATCCAGCAGCTGCGGGGGAGAAGGGGTCAGCAAGGGGGCGCTCCGGGCAGCCTGCTGGGCTGGAGCAGGGCTCACTGCCTCCCCGCGGTCACGTGAAGAGGAAACACCAGCATGGCTGGGCTGGGGCTGGGGCGGGGGCGCAGGCGGGACACAGCGGGGCCCCAGGGAGGGCCCAGGAGGCGCTGGGCCCCCGAGAGCAGGACGTGGGGCTTTGCCCCTGAGGGCAGCTGTGGGAGGAGCGCGGGGGACGGGCGGCTTTCTGGCCCCCCAGGAGGCTCTGCTGAGGAGGGCGGAGGGACCGCTGGGGCAGCCCAGGGGACCAGCCCCGCAGCCTTCGACCCACAGAGGTCACCGCCGGGTGGAGCTGACAGGCAGCCCCACCCTGCAGGGCCATCAGGGCGAAGGGCCCCATCCCGCCCCCGCCGGCCACAAGGGCCTCGGGCAGGCCGGGAGCGCTGGAGGGCGCGGGGCGGGGCGGGGAGCGGGGCGGGGCGGGGGCGGGAGCGGGGCGGGGCCGGGGCGGGGCGGGGCCGGGGCGGGGGGCGGGGAGGCGCGGGGCCGGGGCGGGGCGGGGCCGGGGGCGGGGGCGGAGCTGGGGGCGGGGGCGGAGCTGGGGCGGGGCGGGGCGGAGCTGGGGCGGGGCGGGGCGGAGCTGGGGCGGGAGCGGGGAGGTGCGGGGCGGGGCCGGGAGCGGGGCGGGGCCGGGGGCGGAGCTGGGGCCGGGGCCGGGGGCGGGGGCGGAGCTGGGGCCGGGGGCGGGGCCGGGGGCGGGGCGGAGCTGGGGCCGGGGGCGGGGGCGGGGCGGGGCGGGGCGGGGCGGGGGCGGAGCTGGGGCGGGGCGGGGCGGAGCTGGGGCGGGAGCGGGGAGGCGCGGGGCCGGGGGCGGGAGTGGGGAGGGGCAGATGGCCGCGGGCGGACGGCTCTGTCGGCCGTCTGGGCCCCGCACGCGGCTGGGGCCGCTCAGCCGTCCTGTGCCGTCCTTCGCAGCCCCCACCAGGCCCTCCCTGTGCGGCCAAACCAGCCCGTAGAGCGGGCGGGGTTGCGGCGGCGCCCGAGCCGGGGGAGGCGGCTCTGGGCCCCTGGGAGGCGCGCGGGGGACTGCGGCCCATCCTGCGGCCCCGCGGGGCGCCCGGTACTCACTACGCCGCATCCTCGGCCTCCATCCCGTAGTTCCTGATATTCGTGGCGGCCGTGACGCCGCAGATGACCAGAGGGGCCCCGCCGCCGACGAGGTAGAACCTGCGGGGAGGGGGCGCTCACTGCCCTCGGGGCCCCCGCACCCCAGGGCAGCCCCGCTCCCTGCGCCGCCCGCGGGCAAGGCAGGGGGAGGCCCTGCTCTCCGCTGTCCACGCGGCAGCAGCCCGGCCTAACTGAAGAGCGCTGCCGCTGTCCGGCCGGACCTGGCCTCCCCCGCGCCGCAGCCCCCACACCCCCTCCCCACGGCCCTCCCCCACTCATGTCCCCCATGCCCCTCCCCCATGTCCCCCGTGCCCCCTCTGCTCCCACACACCCCGTCCACGTGTCCTCCCTTCGCCTCTCTGCCCGCACAGAGATGACCCTGGCCGGACCCAGCGCGTGTGTCTGGGGGCGGGCGGGCGGGCGGCGCCCTGGTTCAGCAAGAACAGAAGGACGTGAAGGCCCTGGGCGGCGGTGGGCCGCGGTGGATGGGGCGGGGCCGCGCACCCCGGCGGACGGCCTGGCGCTGCGGTGGGTGCTTGCTCAGGTGCCCCCCTTGGGTGTAGGTGTCGCTGGGCAGCGCTGGACGCTCTCAGCAGGTGCCCGCCGAGTCGCCCTCCGCCGGGGTCCAGGCCACACCTGTCGGCAGTGTCAGTGACCCACGGGTGCGTGCGCTGGCCGGACGCCTCTGGAGGAAGTGCTCGGAGCCGCAGTTCCTCGAGCCTGGCAGCCGAGTCTTCTGCGGCCTGGGGCAGGTTCTGGCGTGTGACCCTTCCGGAGGTGCAGGGACTCATCCGGGTAGGTCCTACCTGCGGGGCCTTGGCCAACAGCTCCTCCCAAGGATGCTGCCCCACGTGGGATCCTGGGGATGTGAGCGTGGGTGCTTGGCCATAAGTATGTGGCTGTCACACACACGCACAGAGAGCAGCCTTGGGGAAGCCCGGGGGACAGTGCTGGACGACCCCCACAAGAGATGCCATTCTCAGGATGCCACAAGCACCCACATCACTTCGACGGCACCAGGCCCCCAGTGACAGGAACAACTCCGGGTCCAAGGAGGAGAGCCAGGAGACCTGCACGCAGTTACCCCGGTGATGGCTGGGCCCCTGCGCCCCCAGAAAGTCTACTCCAGAAGAAAGGGCAAAGGAAAACACGTCCCAGACAAAGACAAAGCCCGGAAGGGCCCTTGTTAGCTGACCTACACTTCAGGAAATGCCAGATGAAAGCTTCCAGGCTGGAGGCGCAGTGCACAAATATGGGCTTGGAGGAGCGGAGGCCGCAGGAAGCGCTGAGTATTTGGGTGAAGAGAAAACATCCCATTTCCTCCTAGCTTCTCTAACATATATATTACTGATGAAAGAAAGACCTTAACACTGCCCTGTGGAGTTTGCAGGACTTCCCTGATGATGGCTCAGAGGGTGAGGCATCTGCTTACAATGCTGGAGACCCGGGTTCACTCCCTGGGTGGGGAAGATCCCCTGGAGGAGGAAATGGCAACCCACTCCAGTATTCTTGCCTGGAAAATCCCATGGACAGAGGAGCCTGGCAGGACACGACTGAGCAACTTCACTTTCACTTTTACTTGTGGAGTTTACAGTATATGTGGGGCAACATTGATGATGTCTGTAGCGGAAAGAGTGGGGGGCACAGGGTCGCAAAGTTTCTAATTTTCATGGTTTTTACATGGAATAGTGTGACTTTCAAACTATAGAGATGTGAAAAGGTTGTGGTCACCCGTAAAGCAGCCATGAAAAGTAATAAGCAAAAAGCTAATAGATAAAATGAAATATTAAAAATAACTCAAAAGAAAAAATAAAAAAGGAAAGGAGGAACAGAAGAGAAAAAGAGAAAAAGTAAAAACAGAAAACAGAGAAATGGAGACAAAATCAAAATGCCACTAAATTTTAATGGATTAAGCATTTAATCGCTGTAGTTCAAAGGCAGTGATCATCAGAATACGTCAATACCAGCAAAACACCAAGACCCTGTTATATGTTGTCTACAATAGGAGAAAACATTTTAAACAAAAAGATATACAGTGGCTGAAAATTAATGGATGGATAAAGCTATCCACACGAACTGACTCTAAGAGGCCAGAGTGGCTGCGTTAATACAGGACAAAATAAACTTTAAGAAAAGACAGAAAGGATGGCATTTCATAATGACATCCATGTTGGTTCGTAGGAAGACATTCAACTGTAAATGTGGGGGGCCAGAGGGAAGATTCAAAATATGCGAAGCAAAAATGGACAGAAATAATTAAAGGGAGAAATAATTCCAAAATCACAGCTCGTGTTTTGAACTCCCCTCTCTTAGCAACTGATGGGACAAGCTGGCAAAAAGTTAATAAATAGAAGATCTGAACAGTAACATTAATCATCTTCCCCTAATGTTCGCTCTTTCTAGAAAATCATACCCAAAAATTGCACAGCACGAATTCAAGTGCACACCATCTATTAATCATTGCAGATGATATGATGCTTCATAAAGCAAGTGCTGATAAGTTTAAAAGCATTTAAATCATACAGAATATATTCTCTGAGATCAAAATGAGACTAAATTAGAAATTAATAGCAATAAGGTAACTAGGAAAACCACACATATCTGAAAAAATGAGATGTTATACTGCTAAATAATTCATGGATGAAAGAAGAAATTATAAGGAAATCTGGAAAATATTTTACCAAAGTGAGAAAGAAAGTTCAGTATAATATTTCTGGGATGCAGCTAAAGCTGGGCTTAGAGGGTCACTCACAGCTGTGAACACTCCCATGAGAAAAAAAGGAAGATTTAAAGTCCAGCGACTAAAGATCCCACCTCAACAGGGCAGAAAAATAAAAGAGCAAAGTGAACTCAGAGTAACCAGGAGAAAGGAGATGATAAAAACAGGGGCAGAAATAAATGAAAAAAGAAAACAAAACCAAAGTCCAAGAGCCAACTGCACAGCACAGGGAAGCCCACTCAGCGCGACGCGGCAGCCTGGGTGGGAGGAGTGTGGGGGAGGACGGACGCCTGTGTGTGCGGCCAGGGTCAAACGTCAGAGTCAGCTGGACGTGGGTGGGCAGGAGGTGGCACGAGTGATGTCGACCTTTTAGGCGTCAGTGAGCTAAGTGGACAAGAATGGGTAAATCTGACTCAGATGACCGCTCCTGTGGGAATTCCCAGGTGGCACTAGTGGTAAAGACCTGCCTGTCAGTGCAGGGGATGCATGAGATGTGGGTTTCAGCCCTGGGTGGGGAGGATCTGGAGTAGGAAAGGGCAACCCACTCCAGTATTCTTGCCTGGAGAATCTCATGGCCAGAGGAACCTAGGGGCTATAGTCCATAGGGTCACAAAGAGTCAGACACACTGAAGTGACTTAGCATGCTCTGTGGGCAAGAATCCCTTAGATGAAATGGAATAACCCTCATAGTCCACAAAAGGGTCCGAAATACAATACTTTGGTGCGATCTCAAAAACAACAGAATGATCTCTGTTCATTTCCAAGGCAAACCATTCAACATCACAGTAATCCAAGTCTATGCCCCACCCACTAATGCCGAAGAAGCTGACGTTGAACAGTTCTATGAAGACCTACAAGACCTAGAGCTAACACCCCGCCAAAAAAAAAAAAAAAAAAGATGTCATTTTCATCATAGTAGGTTGGAATGCAAAAGTAGGAAGTCAAGAGATACCTGGAGTAACAGGCAGGTTTGGCTCTGGAGTACAAGCAGGGCAAAGGCTGATAGAGTTTTGCCAAGAGAATGCACTGGTCATAGAAAACACCCTCTTCCAACAACACAAGAGAAGAGTCTACACATGGGCGTCACCAGATGGTCAACACCGAAATCAGACTATCTTCTTTGCAGCCAAAGATGGAGAAGCTCTATACAGTCAGGAGAAACAAGACTGGGAGCTGACTGTGGCTCAGATCATGAACTCCTTATTGCCAAATTCAGACTCAAATTGAAGAAAGCAGGGAAAACCACTAGACCATTCAGGTATGACCTGAATCAAATCCCTTATGATTATACATGCTTATACAGTGAAGGTGACAAATAGGTTCAAGGGATTAGATCTGGTGTAGACAAAGTGCCTGAAGAACTATGGACAGAGGTTTGTAAGACTGTACAGCAGACAGTGACCAAAACCACCCCAAAGAAACAGAAACTCGAGAAGGTAAAGTGGTTGTCTGAGGGGACCTTATAAATGCCTGAGAAAAGAAGAGAAGTGAAAGGCAAGGGAGAAAGGGGAAGATATATCCAACTGAGCGCAGAGTTCCAGAGAACAGCAGGGAGACACAAGAAAGCCTTCTTAAGTGAACAATGCAAAGAAATAGAGAAAAACAACAGAATGGGAAAGACTAGAGATCTCTTCAAGAAAATTAGAGATAGCAAGGGAACATTTCATGCAAAGATGGGCTCGATAAAGGACAGTAATGGTATGGACCTAACAGAAGCAGCAAATACTAAGAGGTGGCAAGAATACACAGAAGAACTGTACAAGAAAGGTCTTAATGACCCCGATAACTGCAATGGTGTAATCACTCATCTAGAGCCAGACATCTTGGAGTGTGAAGTCATGTGGGCCTTAGGAAGCATCACTATAAACAAAGCTAGTGGAGGTGATGGAATTCCAGCTGAGCTATTTCAAATCCTAAAAGATGCTGCTGTTAAAGTGCTGCACTCAATATGCCAGCAAATTTGGAAAACTCAGCAGTGGCCACAGGACTGGAAAAGGTGTTTTCATCCCAATCCCAAAGAAAGGCAACAGTTAGAACTGGACAGGGAACAAAGCACTGGTTCAAACTTTGGAAACCAGTATGTCAGAGCCATACACTGTCACCCTGCTAATTTAGCTTACATGCAGCGCACGTTATGCGAAACGCTGGGCTGGAGGCAGCGCAAGCTGGAATCAAGACTGTAGGGAGAAATGCCAACAGCCTGAGATGTGCAGATGGCGCCCCTCTAATGGCAGAAAGTGAAGAGGAGCTGAAGAGCCTCTTGATGAGGGTGAAAGAAGAGGGCGAAAAAGTTGGCTTAAAGCTCAACACAAAAAACTACGATCATGGCATCCGGTCCCAACTGCGGTGCTGGAGAAGACTCTTGAGAGTCCCTTGGACTGCAGGGAGGTCCAACCAGTCCATCCCAAAGGAAATCAACCCTGAATATTCATTGGAAGGACTGGTGCTAAGGCTGAAGCTCCAATACTTTGGCCACCTGATTCGAAGGACTGACTCATTGGTAAAGACCCTGATGCTGGGAAAGATTGAAGGCGGGAGGAGAAGAGGGCGACAGAAGATGAGATGGTTGGACAGCATCGCCCACTTGACGGACACATTGCTGTCAGTCTCCCAGTCCCGTCTGACTCTCAGCAGCCTCTCCGACTGCTGCACCCCAGGCTGACCTGCCCTTCACCGCCCTTCACCATCTCCTGGGGTTTGCTCAGACAATGGACACGAGTTTGAGCAAACTCTGGGCTTTCCTGGTGGCTCAGATGGTGAAGAATCTGTGTGCAATGAGGGAGACCCAGGTTCGATCCCTGGGTCAGGAAGATCCCCTGGAGAAGGGCATAACTACCCACTCCCGTATTCTTGCCTGGAGAATCCCATGGACAGAGGAGCCTGGCGGGCGAAAGTCCACGGGGTCGCAGAGTCAGACGCGACTCAGTGACTGAACAACAACAAGAAGCCAGTCTGTCCCCGGACGGTGAGGGGGTGAAGGTCCCCCAGGGTCAGGCAGGGGCAAGGTGACCATGCCTCTGGGCCTCTGAGCATCTCCCGGATGCCAGCACGTGACGAGGAAGCAGAGGAACAGACGTGCCAGTGAGAATGCCGTCAATGCCCTTCCGTCCGCAGGCGCCCCGACCGGCTCCCCGAAAACCGCTGCGGCGGCTCCAAGACAACACCTTGGAATCAGGAGCGAGTCTAGACGGCTGCCAGCCTATCGCACAGAGACCAGTCACCAGCTTATAAAGATCAGTCACCAGCTTATCACAGACATCAGTCACCAGCTTATCAGAGGCATCAGTCACCAGCTTATTGCACAGACCAGTCACCAGCTTATCGCAGAGATCGGTCACCAGCTTATCGCAGAGACCAGTCACCAGCATATCACAGTCACGGGGGAGACAAAAGTGCTGTTTGCAGTGACATCAGGTCAAAGCCTTTGACTGTGTGGATCACAATAAACTGTGGAAAATTCTGAAAGAGATGGGGATACAGACCACCTGACCTGCCTCTTGAGAAATCTGTATGCAGGTCAGGAAGCAATAGTTAGAACTGGACATGGAACAACAGACTGGTTCCAAATAGGAAAAGGAGTACGTCAAGGCTGTATATTGTCACCCTGCTTATTTAACTTCTATGCAGAGTACATCATGAGAAACGCTGGACTAGAAGAAACACAAGCTGGAATCAAGATTGCCAGGAGAATTAGCAATCACCCCAGATATGCAGATGATACCACCCTTATGGCAGAAAGTGAAGAGGTGCTAAAAAGCCTCTTGATGAAAGTGAAAGAGGAGAGTGAAAAAGTTGGCTTAAAGCTCAACATTCAGAAAATGAAGATCATGGCATCTGGTCCCATCACTTCATGGGAAATAGATGGGAAACAGTAGAAACAGTGTCAGACTTTATTTTTTTGGGCTCCAGAATCACTGCAGATGGTGACTGCAGCCATGAAATTCAAAGATGCTTACTCCTTGGAAGAAAAGTTATGACCAACCTAGAAAGCATATTCAAAAGCAGAGACATTACTTTGCTGACTAAGGTCCGTCTAGTCAAGGCTATGGTTTTTTCTGTGGTCATGTATGGATGTGAGAGTTGGACTTTGAAGAAGGCTGAGCGCTGAAGAATTGATGCTTTTGAACTGTGGTGTTGGAGAAGACTCTTGAGAGTCCCTTGGACTGCAGGAGATCCAACCAGTCCATTCTGAAGGAGATCGGTCCTGGGTGTTCTTTGAAAGGAATGATGCTAAAGCTGAAGCTCCAGTACTTTGGCCACCTCATTCGAAGAGTCGACTCATTGGAAAAGACTCTGATGCTGGGAGGGATTGGGGTCAGGAGGAGAAGGGGACGACTGAGGATGAGATGGCTGGATGGCATCAAGGACTCGATGGACGTGAGTCTAAGTGAACTCTGGGAGATGGTGATGAACAGGGAGGCCTGGCATGCTGCGATTCATGGGGTCGCAAGGAGTCAGACATGACTGAGCGACTGAACTGAACTCAGGTCAAAACCCTGGAGGCTCTTTTTTCTAAATTGAAAATTTATATGGGGGCTTCCCTGGTGGTCTAGTGGGTAAGAGTCTGCCTGTCAATGCAGGGGACATGTGTTCAGTCCCTTATCTGGGATGATCCCGTGTGCTTCGGAGCAAAGAAGCCTCCGTACGGCGGCTAAGCGCACCTGCCTGGAGCCCACGCCCCACAGGAGGCCATTGCACCACACCTAGGGAGCAGCCCCGCCCGCCGCAGCTAGGGAAAGGCTGTGTGCACAGCGGTGAAGACCTGCTGGAGCCAAAAATAGGATAAAATAAAAAATAAATAAAATTTAAAAATAGCTTATATGGAAACATTAAGGGCTCGGGCTATCTGAAAAGCAGGCAGCGTGCCACACCCCTGACTGCAGGGACGGACCCTGACGGCCCAGCATCGGGACCAGAGGGAAGGCTGACAGCGGGCGGGGCGCTCAGCTCTGCCCCATCAGGCTGGCGAGGGGTCTCCCGTGGAGACAGCAGCTAAGCACGGCCCCTTTGCTGGGAGCCTCCCTTCCTGGGGCGAGGCTGGGGCTCCTCACAGGAAGACAGACCACCTGGCAGGGGCCTGTGGAGGCGGCACTTTCAGCCTGGTGACAAGCAGTGACGGGAGATAAGCCCCCAGCCCCGGCCTGGGCCGGGCCCCCCGTCGCTGCCTGTAGCCCCTCCGGGCCTGCTCCCACCTGGACGTCCCACTGTCCCTCTCCTGAGCATGGTCCCTCCCATTGCTCTGTCGCCTGCAGCTCCAGGTCCAGCCTTACCCACCGTTGTGTGATGCCCCCCAATCCGCTGCCCGCCTGGCATGACTGTCTGCACACGGTCTGTGCTGCTGCAGGGCAGCCGCCGTCTGCAGGTGAAGGCGCCGCGGTGGGGCAGGGCCCACCCTGGCCCAAGCTCCTCCGGCCATGAGCTCCGAGGGCCTCCTCTTGGGCCCTGGGTGTGAGCACAGGCCACGAGACCAGCCTGGAGGGAAGGAAAAGGGCAGCGACGGGCCCTGAACAGGCCGGATTCGCAGGATCTGCTGCAGGCCAGCGGGGCCCGGCCGACTGAGGTGGGCCCACCCTGGTCCCACCTGGGGGCCGGACGCTGGAGCTGCCCTCACCGGGCAGGGCTGCGCGAAGGAGGGGCCTCTGCAGACCCCTCGGGTGCAGGGAACAGCCCCCAGGGCTCCAGCTCAGCGCCCACCGGGGCCACGCCAGGCCAGACGGAGCTCCAGGGACAACGGCTGGGCGGCCTCAGGGTGTGGGGAGGCCTCAAGAGAGCCAATTCTGCTCTGGGCGCACAGCAAACGGACCCGCCTGCCGGACCCCCGCCCCCTCCGCTGCCCCGCCCACCACGTCCCCCAATGCCGCACTGGGCCCAGCATGCCAACACGTCCACGGAGGAAGCCCTGGGTTTCGATGAAGAGGCTCCTTCAGCACGTGGTGAGGTGACGTTGCAAGCGTGCAAGGGGCCTCTGCTCAAGTGTGCAACCCACAGCGGGCCCAGGGCCCAGAGCCCCTCAGAGGACCCCAGCCACCCAGGGACAGCTCACCAGGAGACCCCGCTGCCGGCTTCACCTTGGGCAGGTCGGTGACCCCTCCTCTCCCTTCCCCGGCACTGCCCATGGGTCCAGATGGGTCCCCCAGCTCGCCCAGGAGGAGACCCAACCCAGCGGGGGTCTGGAGCGCTGGGCGGGCTTGGCCCGCCTCCCCCCAAGGTGGACAGTACCCCCAGCCCCCGGGGAGGGGCTGCCGCCTGGGCCAGGCTGTGCGCCGGCCCTGGGGTCCTGCAGGTGGGCTCTCACAGCCTCCCGCCGCCCCTGGTCGGGCCCCTGCAGCCCGCCGCCGCCCCCTCTGCGGGGAGCCTCGCCCTTCTCCGGTGGTTCGGCTCCGCGTCCAGCACCTGCGGGACGGCGGCCGGCAGAGGGCGCTGGAGGCCCGGGGCGCTGTCCTCGCGGCAGCCGCCTGGCGCCCGGGCCGGTGCGAGGCCCTGCCCTGCCCCCGCCGCCCCCGTGGACTCGCCTGCTCCGCCTCAGCTCCCGCCCCCGGTGGACCCCCGCCCGGCCGCTCCAGTGAGGGCGTGACCCCAGGGCCGGGGCGGCCGCTGCAAGAAGCGGGAGCGTGGAAGCCCGGGTCAACCCTGGGGGCTCCGGGAGGGCCCGGCCCGCGCGCCTGGGTTAGCCCGCTGGCTGGGTTCGGATTCCAGCGCTGGACTGCGTATGATACATTTGCCTGCTGCTAACTGTCTGACTGACCGTCGTGTCTGACTCTTTGCGACCCCACCGACTGCAGCCCGCCAGGCTCCTCTGTCCATGGGATTCTCGAGGCAAGAATGCTGGGGTGGGTTGCCATGCTCTCCTCCGGGGGATCTTCCTGACCAGGGGCAGACCCGGGGCTCTTACTTCTCCTGTGTTGGTAAGGGGGTTCTTAACCACCAGCGCCACCTGGGAGGCCCTGACGATAAATTCATGGCGTTTCAACTTGTTCCCATAGGAGCAGGAAACTAACCTGGTCCCCAAGCTCACACTACCCGAAAGTCATGTCCCAGCAGAAAGCACAGAGTTGTAAGTGGAGTCACAGGGCTGAACCTGCGAGGCACGTCACCGGGAAGGGTGGGTTTGTAGGGGGTGCAGTGTTGGAGCCCAGGCTCCTGCTTCCGGCTGGGGGAGTCGGAAGGACACCCGTGACAGGTGATGCGGGGACCTGCCTACCTAGTCCTACAGCAGCGGACGGACGGACGGATGGACAGACGGCCCAGAGGGGGACGGGAGGAGGCTGGGTGCTCAGCGGGGAGCGCAGATGGGACCCCAGAGCCCTGCTCCCAGGAAAGATGAGCAAAACCTGGGGGGATGGTGGGGTCACAGGCCCCCCCGCCGCCCACCAGGAGCAGCGTGACTACAGCGCCTGGCCACTTATCCGCACCACGAAGCCAGATGGTGACACAGTTTCAGACACGGGTCTGGAAAGCACGCTGGGCAGTGAAATAAACCTGATAAAAATATAAAATGAGCGAGTCCATGTGTATACGGCCCCAAATCAGTGCAGACAAATTTGGGTAAAACTATAAAAAAAGGCGATAGAAGTCATGAGTCAGGACGGGGGTG
The DNA here is from genome assembly GCF_016772045.2 of Ovis aries. Classification (NCBI taxonomy): domain Eukaryota; kingdom Metazoa; phylum Chordata; class Mammalia; order Artiodactyla; family Bovidae; genus Ovis; species Ovis aries. The sequence goes on along the minus strand of NC_056075.1, from coordinate 50,977,450 downwards.
GGGCATGGCCGAGTTTCCTGCAGAGGAGGCTTCTGTTTCTTCCTTTGAAGGGCACAGGACTGTTTCATAAACCTGCATTGATGTTTTCGGCTTTTGGGGGGGTATAAATGTTCTATTTCTCAAAAAAAAAAAAGCTTTTTTAAAAGGAGGAAGGACCAGCCCTCCCCACCCCGAGCCTGGGGTGGAGGGTGGAGGTTCCGGCAGCTCTGCCCACCCGCCCAGGCCCCTGCCCGCCCTCTGTTCTGTCTTCAGGGCCTGGGCTGCTCTGCACACTCCCCTGGTTGCTGACTGGATCCCACGTGCAGTCAGGGTGCACCGCTCCCGGGACAGGGAGCCCTGGTCGGTGGGCGCAAGGCCCAGGTGGAGGGTGCTGTCCCTGCCGAGGCCCCTGGGCCCTGTGTGGGCATGCGTGGTGCCCGCCGGGCGTCCCTGTGGGTATCGGCCAGCTCCACAAGCCCCAGCCGCCCTGGAGGCCTCACAGAGGGGGCTCCAGCGACCTCTGGGTGCTGGGGTTTTCTGACTGTGACCCACGGGCCCTGTCTGCTCCAGCTTCAGTGTTCAAGTGGGGCATCTGTTTACCGACCTCGCGTCCTGAGTTTAGGGCCCCTGGGAAACTTGACTTTGAAATCCCAGCAACCGCCCCCGGTGCCTGTCTTGTGTCAGCTGAGCTGGGCAGGCCCTCTTTCCAGGTCACGGAGCCCATGCTTCCCTGACTGTCCGAGGGGCCACAGGAGAGGACAGAGGACTGCAGAGGCCAGATTCTCCTGCCACGGCTCAGCGACCGGAAGGGACCAGCAGGGGGAGATGCCCACAGCAAGAACCCGGGAGGAGAAGCTGCGTCAGGCTGTGAGGAAGGACCCGAGGGCCTGCTGGCCGCTCTGTCCACTGTCCAGGCCAGGCAGGCCCGCCCCCAGGATGGCCTGAGGAGCTGCCATCAGCTGGCAGACGCCGGCTGGTCCATGCCCTTGTGGAGCCTGGGTCTCTGTGGATGAGATCTGCTGACGTGAACGGAGGGGTCGCTGCTCCTGGGCCCCCGTATCCTCGAGGAAGGGGGGCTTCACTTGGAGGAGGGGTGGGCTGGAGACCTGGAGCAGTCCAGAGTCGGGGCCAACTGCCTGTGGACCATGGACGAACCAGGCTGTGGGCACCACCAAGTGGGCTTTTCAGGCCTTGAGACAGGAAACTATTCGGGGCCGCTCCGTCGGGAAGGCGGGGCAGGCTGCACGCAGCTGAATCAGCCTAGACGCCAGCAGTCACAGCCAGAGCTGTTTGATGCTGATGTTTCGGTGGAGTCCCTGGACCCGAGTTCCCCCGTTGAACTCTCCCCCCCGCTGAGATGGCGGTCTCGGGAGGGGGTCTTGGTTGTAGGGGGGAGCCGTCCGGAAGCGCTTTTCCAGAGACGGCGGAGAGCCTCCTCGCACCTGGCCTGGCGCTGTGTGAGGACACAGTGGGAGATGGGCCCCAAGGCCAGGAGGCTGGTCCCAGCTCCGTGTGCTGCTGGTTCCCGCCGCTCGGTTGCTGTCAGATCAAGTTTCCAAAGTCCCCTGCGCGACGCCCTCGAGTGCGCCCCTGCCCCGCCAGGCCGCCTGCATGCAGGCCAAGCCCTGGGCCGAGTCCGTGTCCCCACACGGCCCCCTCGTGAGCGCGTCTGCATTTCCTCCCGGGCTGTGCCGACCGCTCACCCAGCACCTGCCCTCCTGGGAGCCCCTCCCCTCCTTGCGAGCCTGCACGGACTGTCCCAGACTCAGCCTGAGGGTCTCCTCCCCCTGCAGCCCCTGGAGGTCCTCCTGCAGAGCCAGCCACCACCTCCTCGCTGAGCACTGGGATGGGGTGGGGGGGTTACCCTGAGGATCTCGTGATGACAGCTGAGCCTTGGGTCTACAGCCACACAGCCATCATCTCTGTGCTGAGCACTGGGGTGGGGTCCCCTGGGGGTCCCGTGATGACGGCTCAGCCTCTGGGCCTCACGTCAGAACACAGTTAGCCTGCTTTCCGCCAACAGCAGCTCAGATCAGCATGGACGTTGCGCACACCAGGCCCAATTAAACAGTATTTACTGACTTGGCGTCATCTCTCGATAGTGGTTTCCACGTTTAATGAAAAGGAGCTGTGAGCCCAGGTCTGAGGACACAGGGGCAGGGCAGCCCCCCAGGTCCTGCGGGAGGACGCAGCGAAGCCTCCCTTGGATGAGCTGCGGAGGCTGCTGACAGTGTTCCCCAGGTGGGAGAGCAGGGAACCCCTCCCGCAGGAGCAGAGGGAAGGCCCGACCCGCTAGGCTGAGGGGTGGCACCCCTGTATCCCAGGTAGTGATGCCCCAAAGGAAAGCCCTGGGCTGGGACTGACAGGCCAGGAACCCAACTCAGACTCAGGTCACAGCCATCAGGGACCCACGAAGGCCTCGACTCTGCCTGGTGACCCCTGGGAGGCCCACGGCCCGAACTGAGATGCTTCCTGGAGGCCCCTGGGGCCACGCCCACCCACCCTGCTGCCCGTCCCCCACAGAGAAAGCAGATGCTGACTCGGTCCCGCGCCCGCAGCAGAGCCCGCAGGGCCGCCTACCCCAGCCCGGACCCTCGCTGAGCCCCAGCCCTGCCCTCGGAGCTTTCTAAACACGGGAGGGATGAAGTGGCTCATTCCCACCCCTGGGATCAGGGCCCTACCCTCAGCCACGTGGCCCTCCACTCACGCAGAGCTTCCCCGCCTCTAAGGGTCTCAGCATGGCCCTAGAGCAGACATCCCCTCCCTCCACCGCCTCCTGCTGAAAGCCTGATGGTCTGGGGGACACAACACGGTCACAGACAGTAAGCGGGTGGAAGGAAAGACCTCACGATGAGTGAAGTGAGCCCACAGCACGCAGACCTCTGGGTCAGCAACAGCAGTGCCCAGGGGGAAAGTCACGCCATAGGTTCTACAGTCAGAACAGACAGATCTCAAATTGGGAATCTGACTTGACACTGTAAAGAACCGGGAAAGAGGAAGAGAGAACCGAACTCGCATCAGCAGAAGGGAGGGAGCAATGGAGACCGAGCAGAGATGAGTGCGGTGAGGCGGCCATAGTCGGCTGCTGGCGTGTGCGCTGGGGCGGCTCGGAGATCTCTCTGTGCCCACGTGTCCTTATTTTGTAAAACAGAAAGTCACCTTCCCTCTGAAATGTGTGAAAGCACTTTGTAAACTATGAGATCTTATTAAACTTACTTTATGTCGGACACCTTTTCTGTTCTGAACTAAGTGCCAAATAGCTGTAAAGCCCATACCAGCACTTGGGCAGAGAGCCTGATAGATATGTGCTCAGTAAGTCCCCGATTTCAAAAAAGAAAAAAAAACACAGAAAGTCAATGAAGTCAAAGTTAGTCCTTTAAAAAGCTTAACAGAATTGGCCAACTGTTGGCCAGACTAAGAGAAAAAGAGAAAGGGCTAACGCAGTCCTGCAAGTCCCCACCAGGGCGATGAGGCGAGAAGAGAAAGGAGAACGTCCAGGCGGAACACGAAGCAATGAAACCCCCGACGTGGAGAGGAAACCACGTGTGCGTGTGTGGTCCCAAAGGGCCCCCTGAGAGTCCCTGGGGCTAGCAAGCAACGTGAGCCGCCTCCAGGACACACACCAGCAAACAAGGTCAGCCGCGTTTCTGTACACAAGCGGGCTTCCCTGGGGGCTCAGATGGTAAAACAATCTGTCTGCAGTGCAGGAGACCCAGGTTCAATCCCTGGCCAGGAAGGTCCCCTGGAGGAGGGCATGGCAGCCCACTCCGGTCTTCTTGCCTGGAGAACCCCATGGACAGAGGAATCTGGTGGGCTACAGTCGACGGGGTCGCACAGAGTCAGACACAACTGAGCCACTAACACACGTACGTAAGCAATGAACAGCCTGAATACGAGATTAAAGAAACAATCCCATTTACAACAGCATGGAAATACTAAGGAAATAATTCAGCCACGAAGCACAAGATGCGTGCGCTGAAAACTGTGAGCATTCCCAGGAGGAACGAAAGCCCTTCGTGAATGAGCGACATCCTGTGCTTACGGACTGAAGACTGTTCGCAACGTTAAAATCCGCTGGATCACAGAAAAAGCTAAAGAACTCCAGAAAAACCTCTACTTCTGCTTTACTGACTCTGCCAAAGCCTTTGACTGTGTGGATCACAACAAACTGTGGAAAATTCTTCAAGAGATGGGAATACCAGACCACCTGACCTGCCTCCTGAGAAATCTGTATGGAGGTCAAGAAGCAACAGTAAGAACCGGATATGGAATAACAGACTGGTTTCAAATAGGGAAAGGACTATCTCAAGGCTGTATATTGTCACCTGCTTATTTAACTTATATGCAGAGTACATCACGTGAAATGTTGGGTTGGATGAAGCACAATCTGGAATTAAGATTGCAGGGAAAAACATCAATAACCTCAGATACATAGATGATACCACCCTAAGGGCAGAAAGTGAAGAAGAACTAAAGAGCCTCTTGATGAAAGTGAAAGAGGAGAGTGAAAAAATCTGACTTAAAACTCAACATTCAAAAAACTAAGATCATGGCATCTGGTCCCATCACTTCATGGCAAATAGATGGGGAAACAATAGAAACAGTGACAGACTTTATTTTTCTGGGCTCCAAAATCACTGCAGATGGTGACTGCAGCCATGAAACTCAAAGATGTTTGCTCCTTGGAAGAAAAGCTATGACCAACCTACACAGCACATTCAAAAGCAGAAACAGTACTTTGCCAACTAAGGCCCATCCAGTCAAGGCTATGTTTTTCTCAGTGGTCATGTATGGATGTGAGTGGTGGACCATAAAGAAAGCTGATGCCAAAGAATTGATGCTTTTGAACTGTGGTGTTGGAGAAGATTCTTGAGAGTCCCTTGGACTGCAAGGAGATCCAACCAGTCCATCCCAAAGGAAATCAGTCCTGAATATTCATTGGAAGGACTGATGCTGAAGCTGAAGTTCCTATCCTTTGTCCACCTGATGCGAAGAACTGACTCACTGGAAAAGACCCTGATGCTGGGAAAGATTGAGGGCAGGAGGAGAAGGGGACGACAGAGGATGAGATGGTTGGATGGCATCACCGACTCAATGGACATAAGTTTGAGTAAACTCTCGGAGCTGGTGATGGACAGGGAGGCCTGGCGTGCCGCAGTCCATGGGGTCACAAAGAGCTGGATGCGACTGAGCGACTGAACTGAACTGAATAATGTTAAAATGCCGACACTTCTCAACGTGCTCTCCAGATTCAGTGCAGTCTCTGCCCAGAGTCCAGTGGCCGTTCGTGCAGAAACGGAGAAAACTATTTTAATGTTAGTGTGAACCAGTGAAGTTGCTCAGTCGTGTCTGACTCTTTGCGATCCCATGGACTGTAGCCCCCCAGGCTCCTCTGTCCATGGAATTTTCCAGGCCAGAATACTGGAGTGGGTAGCCATTTCCTTCTCCAGGGGACCTTCCCAACCTAGGAATTGAACCCAGGTCTCCCACACTGCAGGCAGACGCTTTACCGTCTGAGCCACCAGGGAACAGTAATGTTAGTGTGGGATTTTACAGATGTTTTTAGTTCTCATCAGAAAGCCGCGGAACTGAGTTGGGAGAACTCAGGGCTCTGCCCAGCGCGGGGCCTTCCCCAAGGCCCCGCAGGATGTGGCGTGCTCTGCCCGCAAGGGGCCCCGCAGCACGCTCCTCCCAGGAGGTCCCAGGCGCTAAATCCTCGCTGCAGTGGGTGAAGCACAGTTGACTTTCCCGTCCTGGGGGTTCAGGATGCAGTGAAGCGACGCCCCCGGCGGCCCAGCGGGGAAAGCCCCCTGACAAGGATGCTTCTGGGTGGAGGAGAGCAGGACGGAGGCTCCAGGGCAGAGTTCAAGCCCCAGCGGCCCTGGAGGGAGTGCCTCCAGCCCCTGACAGTTCCTCCTGGTCTCTGCGGTCCCCGCCGTCAGCCTCTGTCCTCTGGAGAAGGTCCAGGCCCACGGCACCTGCTGCCAGCCCCAGGCCAGGCTGGGCCAGAGACAGCGGCCGGGCAGGGGGGCAGGTAAGTCTGAAGCAGATGTCCTCCCCCTGACAGCCACACCCGTGGGGGTGCGTGCCGATGACCGAGGGACCCTCGGGGCCACCGCACTGGGTGGGCGGCCTTCAGCACCAGGCTTCTTGTCCCAGGGGCAGCAGACGCAGGCGGGTGGGCGGCAGAGGTCCCCAGGAGGCACTGGGGGGAGTGAGCTGCGGGTGTGACCTTGGGCCCCTGCCGCCATGACACAGAGCCACAGGGCCAGCCGGGTTACGCGCATTCGAAGCCACCGCATTAAACCACAGCTTGCTCCACCCCATTCTTCAAACCACCAGGCAGCTCTGCAATCAGTTTCAGCTCCGGAAACGGAAACACATTTTGAGAGTGATTTTTAAACCTGGGGGCCTCCCTGGCAGGAGATAAGATGAAGAAATCTTATCTCCCTGGCCCAAGCTGCAGCAGAAGCCACCAGCCCTGGTTGCCACGTGGCAACGTGTCTGCTCCACGTGAAAACCAGACAGTGTCGGGAATGGGGGTGGGGGCTGGGAGTCACAATACTCACTTAAACAACAGCGTTTTTATCTGCCTCACCGGACGCCTCTGCGGGGCGGACGCTCACGAGGACAGGCCAGTGGCCCCTCAGGTTCGGAGCCCGCTCCAGGGGGGCTGGGCCCCACGTACCCCCAACTCCCGCCCTGCACAGGCCACGACCCCAGGAGCCGCTGCCCCTCACGGGACCACTTGGGTGCGGCCATGCCCAGGATCCCAGGCCAGGGCCCCAGACACCCAGCACCATCCCACTCAGGAGCTCGGGCAGCCCCTGGCGGGCTGAGCGCCTCACGGCGGTCATCAGGGCGTCCAAGGCCCTCTGAGCTCAGGCGATGGCCTGGAGACAGGCCAGGTGATGGTGCTGGGCAGCGGGCACCCAGGATCTGGCCACACAGGCCGATCTGGGCCTGGCTCCTGCCAACGGCCGATTTGGATTCAGTCTTGGTTCAGGAAATTGGAGGGCAGAGGCCAGCAAAACATGGATTGCTGTGCACCGCTGCCTGGGTGGAGCGGGCCCGTCCTTGCCTTAAGGGGCCGAGCCGCGCTGTGGAGTCTCCCGAGAGGCACTCCTACTGCGGCCCAGATAGGATGCTCCCAGGCGCCCCAGGCCGAGTTCTGGGAGGACATCTGGGGGTCCCACTGGCCCCAGGCCTGGTCCCACCATGTCCACCCCAAACCCTCCCAGTCTGAGGAGGAAACAGGGACGACCAGCTGGAGCAGGGGCCCCATTCAAATCCACGTCCAGCCGTGTGGTCACCTTGAGGTCAGGTTCCCCCCTGCTCACCGAGACCCGTGAATAAACCAAAGCCGAGACCAGGACCCTGGCCCAGCGCAGAGCTGTGTCCACCTGCCCACCCACGGCGGGCGCCGGGGGCCTCCCCACACTGACTCGGCGGCACCAGAGGGCAGGAACCCCACAGCTGGGCGTCGACCCCATCCCGGCTCCCCCGCCCTGGCCGCCCCAGCCCTGGGCACCTGGGCCTTCCATCACCCCTGGGCCCAGGCCTGCCCATGGCCAGCTTGCCGAGAACCCCCAGGAAGCCCAGGGCTGGGGGTCAGACGCGCTCGGTACCTGAGCAGGGGCTGCCTGGGGTGTGGCGGCTGGCCTGCCCCCGGGCACAGCGGGGCCTTCCTGGTCACCTGCTTGTAAATGTTCCTGGCGGTCACCCCGATCCACAGCAGAGCAGACAGGGTGGAGTAGTGCAGCGCGATGCCCACCTGGGGGAAGAGCCAGTGAGAGCCCGCCCGCCTGCCAGCGCCCCCGCCCCGAGTCTGAGCCCGACCCCCACCCTGTCCCCCAGCGCCCCCGCCCCGAGTCTGAGCCCGACCCCCACCCTGTCCCCCAGCGCCCCCGCCCCAAGTCTGAGCCCGACCCCCACCCTGTCCCCCAGCGCCCCCGCCCCGAGTCTGAGCCCCGACCCCCACCCTGTCCCCCAGCTCCCCCGCCCAGAGTCTGAGCCCCCTGACCCCTACCCCGTCCCCCAGTGCCCCTTCCCCGAGTCTAAGCCCCCTCCCTGTCTCCCTTGCCAGCACCCCTACCCTGGGTCTGAGTCCCTCCTCGTCAGTCCCCCAGCAACCCCCCCCCACCCCCCCACCTCCGCGCCCTTTCCCCGAGTCTGAGCCCCGCACCCTGTCCTGCTACCCCCTCCCACACCCTCAGGAAAGAGCTCAACAGCCACAGGAAGCGGGCCTGGCAGGGGCCCTGGGGTCCTGGGGCAGACACCGGGCTTCACAGGGACTCAGAGCTCAGGGAAGATGCGTGGGTGGCCGGGACCCTGAGCCAGCTTGGCCTCCCGCAGGGAGCTGTGGGCAGCCCCCCCCCCCCCCCCCGCCCTGCCCCCCCCCCCCCACCGCCTGGTCCTAGCGGGGAGACTCCTCCTGCACAGGGGGCCATGTGGTCAGCGAGGCTCAGCTCCCGAGGATGCCGCAAGAAGGGAGGGGCGGAGGCACGGGGGTCTCCGGGTTGCTGTGCCTCGGTGATCAGAAGCTGAATCACTCCTTGCCTGTCGGAGTCGCTCTTTATTATGGAAAGAGCCCCGAAGCCCCTGGCGGCTCTGCTTTAGCTAATTGGGCGTTCATTCCACACCCCATCATCGCCATCCAATTCTGTAGAATGAGGCTACCTTTGAAGTAATGACCTGACGTTTTGCGATGACAGGTAAAATATGGTTGCGATTGTAAGGATGTCAGTGTTTAAGGAATACAGAGATTTTCTAAACAAAGGTAACATCGCACCGTTGTAAGGATTTGCCACATGCAGAGTTCAGCTTCAACTTATGAGAAAGCCCCGTAAGGACGGGTGGGACTGTCGTGAGAACGCTGGACTGCGTTTCGGTCGCTGCCCGCGCGCGGGAGCGTCCAGGCCTTCTCTCTGCCCGGCCTGGGCCTCTTGCCTGGGAGCCGGAGCCGCGACCCCCGCCTCCGGCCGAGAGGAGGGGGCGGACCTGAGCCGCGTCCTCGGGGTGGGGCCTGGGCCGGCCCCGCCCCCGCCCGTCTTCCCCGAGGCCCGGGACGTGCCAGCCTGCGGGTGACGGGGAGGCCGAAACAGCAGGACCTGCCGGACGCCAGCCTCAGGTGGACACGTGCAGAGGTGCCAGCCTCAGGTGGACACGTGCAGAGGTCGCCGCAGGGCCGTCACGCCGGCGTCCACACGGCCCTTGAGCCGCCCCGGCCGTGCCGGGCTTCCGCGGGGCCATGGAGCCGCCGGCGCGCGTGGTGTCGCAGCCTCCGCGCGGCGCGCGCGGCTCTGGTCCCATAACGACCACCTCTCCTCTCCAGCCCCCAGCTCTGGGCCCGAGGGCCCATCACGGCCCTGGGGCGCGTTTCCCTGTGACGCCCGCTGGGGTGGGGGCGCCGCTGGCTGTGGGGGCCGCTGTTGAGCCCAGGTGGTGGTGAGCTGGGGTTGGGCACGGTGGGCCAGGCTGGCTGGCAGGGGCAAAACCGCCCTGGGGCTGATGAATCGTACCCCGTGGCGGGGGCAGCGGAGCGCCCAGAGTCTGCAGCCCGCAGGACGGCCAGCTGTGCGGATTCAGTCTGAGCGGGTCTGGAGGCGGGAGGTCCCTGCCCAGAACACTCATGGCTCTCCCTGCTCAGACGTCTGTCCGTCTGGTGCACGCTCTTGGGGACCGACAAGGCTGACATTGGGAGGACAATCCGCTCTCCTGGGCCGCCGCTTGAACGTTCATTTCACACGGAAGCACCCTCACAGACGCCCTAGGAGGATGTTTGACCGGATGTCTGGGCACCAGGGCCAGTCAGCTTGACACTGGACAGCGAGCGTCACACCTTCCAGCCGACCCGGCTCTGAGCTGTGCCCCGGGGTCCCTCTCCTCCGGCGAGTACGGGGTCCACGGTCACGGCCTCCTAGCCCTGCACCTGTCCTCTCTTCTGACTGTCCCTCCGGGCGAGCCTGGCCTGGGGGCCACGGGCCCTCTGCTGGAATCTTGCCCTCTCTGCCCCGCACCAGAGCCGACGTTCGTGTTCAAGTGAGCGAGTGGGGCCGCAGTTCCTTCTGGAAACGTGGACTCGGAGCTGAGGGGGGGCTGTCACCACGAGGTGACCAGCAGGACTTCTGAGGCCCTCCAGGCATGTCTGCCCCTGCCCGTGACACACTCAGGGGTCCAGCCTGCTGGCCTAGCCTGGCCGTGGCTGCCACAGGGATGCCTGGCCCCCTAGCCTCTGTCTGGGCAGAAGGCTTGGGGACAGTTCCCGGGTTGGGGGCCCCCGGCCGGGCTCTTGGGACTGTAGGGGTCGTGGTGCTGAGGGTAGCGGCCCCAGGTCCCAGGGCTCCCCGCAGTCCATTCTGCTGCTTCCAGACGGCTCCGCGTCTCAGCAGGTGTTCAGAGGCGGATGGCAAATTCGATTTCCCGGGGCTCCCCCGCGGGTGTTTCTGCAATATCGAGAGGCCTCCGGGAGCGTGTCTGCCCTGCGTGCGGTGCAGGGGTGTGCTGGTGAGTTTTCGGCCAGGCACCAGGAACAGGTGCAGAGTCGGCCTCCCGGTGGGACGGTTGGCATCCACACGCGTTTGTGGAAAGCTGACCTCTCTTCTGTACTCAGGAGCCTGGGGACGCTGGAAACTGGGCCCTTACATCCTGCCGCACAGGCCTGGCACCTTGTTTGCAGGGGGAGCGTGTAGGGGCAGGAGCTCACAGACAGTTCCCCCCGAGGCAGCCCTGCCCAGTGGGAGCAGACTCTTGCCCTCTGACACCCAAGAGTTGCCAGCAGCTGCCGTTGGTGCAGGACAGGTCAGTTCGTGTGGACAGAGGAGCTGAGGTCAGCAGGCACACACGGGAGCCAGGGAGTTGAGCTGAGGCAGCCTCCACGGCTGTCGCCACGCTCTTGTTGAATTCACACAACCAAGGCCACAAGGGGGGCCTGTGACCTCGTGTGCTGGCCAGGACACTTTCTCCGTGTGGTCCTGGCAGATAGACACCCACTAAATGAGTCCTTGGTGAGGTGCCCTGTGGTCCATGGGGAAGCCCCCACCTGGCCCCGGATGAGTGCTGTAGGTGTCTGCCCGCCGGGAGGGGACTGTACCCCCAGAGGGGACTGTCCATCTAGAGGGGACTGTCCTCCTGGATGTGTCTTCCTGCAGGAGGGGACTGTGCCCCTGGAGGGGACTGTGCCCCTGGAGGTGTCTGCCCACCAGGAAGGGACTGTGCCCCTGGAGGGGACTGTCCGCCAGGCTGAGCCGAGGCCAGGTGTAGGTGGGCTGTTGAAAGGCTGGGGGGAGAGAGCAGAGGGTCTCGATGCCCAGCTGCACGGACCCTGGGCCTTTGACCCTGACTCGCGGCTGACGGAGGGGCCTCTCTGGCTCTGTCAGGACCAGGGGCTACCTCATACGCGCCCTTTCTTTTTTGGCTTCGCTGCGAGGTTTGTGGGATTATTTCCCAACCAGGGATCAAACCCACAAGCTCTGCAGTGGAAGCTTTGGAGTCCTACCCACTGGACCACCAGGGAAACCCCTTTCCCCTCTTTCTAAGAAAGGCCAGGCGGAGCCACGGGGTGGGAAGAAGACCCCCCCGGACTTCTCCCAAAGGCCCCTTATCACACAAGAGGGCCAGACCTTCCAGTCAGTGTGAGAGCACTGGGTGCCTCGTGGGGGTGGGCACCCCCAACCCCTGGTGACCCGGCAGTGAGGGCGGTGTCTCCCTGGTGAGGAGCTGAGACCCCTGGGCCAGGACTATTACCTGGGCCCAGGGAGCAGGCCCCGCCCCTGAACTCCTGCCCACCCATTTGCAGGAGAGGCAGGTCGAGTCCCTACTTCTGTGATCAGCCAGTTTGTTGGAAATTGACTGTCTCGTTAACATGTCACCAGGGGCTTGGAGAAAACTAGTCCAACTGGAAAATAAACTAAATAACGTGATCAGGCGCTGAGCAGATCGGTCAGACTCACACAGGGGAGGAACTGTGATACAGGCGCGCTGGGTGCTAGAGTGCCCGGCGGGAGAAGCCCCTGGACAAACGCTCGGATGTCGTTTCACTCAGGACGATCATCACAAATCTCCCCCTTGGCTGGAAAGTCGATGAACCCTTCAGACCTGGCAGCAAATGAAGACAGCACTCACCGCCTGGCACAGGGTCGGGAATCTGGTGCGGTTGATGCCGCCGGCGAAGGCGGAGAAGGTCAGGGCCGCGTGGAGACAGAAGTTCAGGAGGGTGTGCCGGCCCAGGCGGCTGATCCGGATGGCGCTGCGGGGCGAGACCGCGGTTAGCAGCGTCTCCCGGGGCGGGGCGCGGGCGGGGCGCGGGCGCGGCGCGGGCGCGGCGCGGGCGCAGGGCGCCCTCTGCTGCACAGGCCGCGCTCTGTCCTGCCGGGACCGGGACCGGGCTGGAGGCCTCGGGTGGACCGGGATCGGCTGGGAACAGCACGCTAGGGAGAACAGGCCGGGGGTGGATGGACAGACTTGCTGTCCACTCTAGTTTGTGGCCTCGGGTGCTTGGTGTAAAGTCACCCTGGGATGCTGGGCCTGGTCGTCTCCAGTCGTCATATAAACGAGGACCTAGAGGCCCTGGAACCTCACAACTTGTCCGAGGTCCCCGGGGAAGGTGCGGGGTGTGTGTGTGGGGAAGCCGGTCTGGCTTCCTCATTCCCCGGGTGGGGTTCTTTGCATCTGATTGAGTCTGCACCTTGGGAGAAGGCTGTGGCTGACTTACGACCCCACAGCTGTGACTGCCGCAGAGGACGCTGCTTGGGGTGGAGTCCACGCCCAGGGCCAGCCCGGCAGGGCCCACACTAGGCTTCTCAGTCTGTGCCTGCAGCCGTGACTGCAACCACAGCTTCCCTGCAGCCTCGGTCACGCTCAGGCCTCCACCTGTGGCCCTGGCCCACGACGTGCCCAAGCTTCTCCCCTGACCACAGTTATGCCTGTGGGCCAGGCTCTGCCCACGGCTCTGCCCATGGTTTGGCCCCTGATGGTGGCCAGGACTCCTCCTCGATTTTCCCAGGTCATCTTTGAGGGACGTAGAGAACCCACTGGACTCCCCTGTGGCCGGCCAGCCCAGGGCAGGGCTGCTCTGAGGGTTGTGCGGCTACTCGGACCTCCTCGGGGCGCGCCCTGTCGGGGCCCTTGGAGGAAGAGCGCGTGTCACCTGACGGGATGAGAACGTGAGGCCTGGGACATCCGTCCCCCAGCACTCAGCCACCTGCGGCCGCCAGGGCCACCGGGGCCCGTGAGGCACCTGCCCGGGACTCCTTTCTACATGAGGACGGAGAGGGGGCTCACCTTTGGTGGACGACGTAGGTGGCGGCGGAGGCCAGCAGACACAGCAGCATGACGGCCGTGCAGGCATACACCACGGGGTGCAGGAGCTCCCCTGGGGACGGGGGCAGGGAGAGGACCGTCCTCAGATCCTGGAAAGGACACGGAGCGCACGGCGTGACTGGCGTGGCCGGGCTCTCCCAGGACCAGCGTCCGCCCTGCAAGCTCCTGGAGGCCATTCCTGCACCAGCAGACGTGCTGGGAACGCCTAGGGCAGGGGCAGGGCCCCTAACCCGGGGAGCGCTCAGGGCCGAGGTGCCCAGCACTCGGCTCAGCCGCCGGTGTCCCCGTGGGCTCTGACGGCCGCCTCCCCAGGGACAGCGCCCTGCTGGGCTGGGGGTCGGCCCGCCAGCCTCCCTCCGTCCCGGGGGCGCGGGTCGCCCGGAGCCCGCTGCCGTCAGAGGCACCTGTGTGACATTACCGCCCTGGGAGGCTCCTGTCTGGTTGCCCCCAGGTCCTTCTGTGGGCCGCACACCCACTGACGCACTGCTGGGAAGGTCTCCCAGGAGAGTCTGTGCCCAGTCTCAGTGGTCCTGCTGGGTGTGAAGCCGCCCCAGACCCTTGTGGCGCCCTGCCTCCTCTGCACATCACACGAGAGCCCTGCCGCGGGCAGCGGCCCCACAGTCCAGGGGCGCTGGGCTTCAGGGACCCAGCTCAGGTCAGACACAGTCCTGGGGTGGCCCTGACCCGAAGGGGCCAGGGTCTTTGTGAGAAGGAGGATCAGCAGGAGAGGCCACAGTGGCATGGGGGGGGGGGTGTCTACACGGCAGGGAGCGGCCCCAGGACACCAGCCTCCTGGGGAGGAGGAGGAGGCGCTGTCTACACGGCAGGGAGCGGCCCCAGGACGCCAGCCTCCTGGGCTGTGGTTTGAGCCTCCTGCTCTTGGGGCTTTGCCACAGCCCTCCAGGGAGAGCCTCTGCCTGTGGAGCGGGCGCTCTGGTGCCCACTGCCCAGGTCAAGGGCGGGGTCCGTGCTCCATGCTCTGAACCCGCTGCTCTGCTGGCACAGCTCCAGGGGATGTGCTGGGCTCTGGAGGGCACACTGGGGGCCAGGCTGAGCCTGTGGAGTACGGTCCAGCGGCCCTGTGAGACCGCCTGAGCTGCCCTGGCGTGCCCACAGGGCTGGTGCTCAGGGTTGGGCTCTGCCCTGCTCCCCAGACCGCAGAGTGTCCATGCTGAGGCGCCTGCCCCAGCCGAGCGGGCAGCAGAGGCGGCTGATGGAGCCTCCAGGATGCAGTGGTGGGGGATGGAGGGGCACCCCGAGAAGGCCTGGGCCTGTCCACCGCGGGAGGTAGGAAAACTGCTGTCCTCAGGCTCAGGCTGCTTGTCTCCCGATGGACGTTTCTCAGCCCAGAGGACACGAGGCCTGGCCGGCCAGGGGCGAGCTCAGAGATGCCACTCTGGGTCCAGCCTGGCCTCTGCTCCCTGACTGCTCTGATGCAGACTTGGGTGAGAAGGTTTCTGTCACCGTGGCAACGGTGGATGGAATTCAGTCCCCTGGGAACAGGCACTGCGTGACCTGGACGCCAAGGGGTCCTGAGCGTCTGGCTGCCCAGGGGCCCAGCGGATGAGTCAGGCAGGAACAGCGCCCGTCCCAGAGTGAGCGGGAGGCCAGGAAGGCGCCGTGCTGCTTGCAGACCCCAGCCGGACACGCGCTGTCCACCAGCCCCAGTCCTGACCATCCACCAGCTCCAGTCCTGGCCATCCACAGGCCCCGAGGGCCCCTGTCTGATGTGCACGGGCTCAGGGGAGAGGCAGGCAGGGGACACGGGCCTCAGGACGACTGGGGAGTTGGCTGTGTGTGCCGGGGACCCTGCTCCAGCACCGGGAAGGTGGTGCCCCGAGGGGCTGCGGTTAGACCCTGGCAGGACTCAGGCCACATCCCGAGGAGCCCCTTCCGAAGGCATGGAGGCCGTTGGGCCCGTCCTGCGGCCAAGAGTCTGCGCCCTGGTGACGGGCCTCCCAACAAGGGCAGGATGGGCTCTGGTGGAGAGCAGATGCCTCATGAGGGGGCGGCGGGGCGGATGCCAGCGCTGGGGTCTCGCTTTCGGGGTGTTGGGCTACCGCAGCCCACCCCCAGGGCCCCGCGCATCCCGAACTCTGAGTGTCTCCGCCGGGCAAGGGTGGGAAGGGGTCTGGTGCCCAGGAGTCCCGTGGTGTTTCTGCACCTGCCAGGCTCCACGGGCACTGGCCTCCTGCCAGACACAGCTCACCGAGAATGTTGAGAAGAGACAGGTCTTCTCAGTCAAGTCCTGATACCAAAGGGTCTTTTCTTCCTGGAGTCCTCGGCTGTGACGGTTTGGCTTCAGGTCTGACGGGGCTCTGGGGGCGTCCCCAGGCCTGCACATGAGGCTCCTCTCACGGGAGACGACAGTTTGGCTCTCTGGGGACAGCCTCATGGGCTGGGGCCGCCTGACTCACCGTGGGGGCACGCTGGGGCCTGTGTTTCTGGTTTACATCCACGTGCGAGGGCCACTGCAGGTCCGGCCCGGCCCGTTCTCCCAGGGACCCAGTTGGGACCCACACCCTCACATCTCGCCTGGAGCTGAAGGGCCAAGGGGGGGCCAGCCTCCCCGGGGGCTCACAAGTCCCTTCCCCACCTTCTCCGGGCACCGTCACTACCCCTCAAGACTGAGGTCAGACCTCCGACTCTTGTCTAGGGGGGCAGGGACGTGGGGGTAGGGGTGGTTGAGCAAAGCAAGCCCGTGCTTCCGGGTGCAGTGTCCGCCTGACGACTGCGTCTGTGGAACGCCGGCCCAGCGGGGCTGCGACGGGGGAGCCTGTGCAGGGCCTGGACCTGTGGCGGAGAGCTCCCCTCCAGCGCACGCAAGCTGCCGGGTCTGTCCACGCAGGGAGACCGCTTTCTGCTGCGCCGAGGAAGAGCCAGTTGGTTCTGGACACAAAGGTGCTTCCTGGGCCTGACGCCCACGTGGCCTTGGAGCGCGCAGGGTCACCCCACCTTCGCACCCCCTCCTTTCCATCCACGGGCCCACTTTTGAGGCTCCGTGTGGTGGTGTGGGGTCTTTGACCGCCAGCAGCAGCACCCACAGTATATGCTTCGGGAGAGACAGATCGGATTCCACTCGGGCTCCTGTTTCCGTTTCCTTCTCCAAATCAGACTTGTCAACAGCGCTTTCTACATTTTTAGAGGTGACATTTAAAATTCAAACTAGGTAATGCAAACGGCGATGCATTCCATATTTTAAAGTTCGCACATGTACAAGCGCCTCAGAAGAATCCACTCTGCAAACATTCCACCAGCAAAACCCTTCTGACGGTCCAGTACCTGTTCAGATGGCACCCGCTGAATAAGGCCCGTGGAGGCTGTGGGGCCAGCCATGCGCTGGGACCGGGGACCTCGGGTGGAACATGGGCCTCCGGACCGAGAGGCATCCAGAGAGCCCAGGGAGGAAGGGAGGCGAAGCAACCCCGGTCTTCTTGCGAACGAGGCAGCCCACCAACTGCTGAGAGCCGCGGGCCTGCCCCAGCTCTGGGGCCAGGGCTAACGATCCCACTCACGTCTTCGCTCACAGGACGGCCAGTTGAGACCACAGTGGGGTGTGTAGAAGCCGCGGTGGGGTGTGCAGAGGCCGCGGTGGGGTGTGTACAGGCCGCAGTGGGGTGTGTACAGGCAGCGTCGGAATGTGTATAGGCAGCGTCGGGGTGTGTACAGGCCACGGCGGGGTGTGTACAGGCCACGGCAGGGTGTGTCTTGTCCTGAGGACCTGGGCTTCGCCGCCCCGTGGCGCCCGCAGGCTCTGAGCGGCGGTCCCGGGGCAGCGGTCTGGCTCGTGTTTCCCCTTCACGTGCGTCTTGTTGTGATTTTCTTGGATGTGTCCTCTCTGTTATGTTCTGCAACCACATCAGGATGTGGAGAAAGATAAGAAGATAGGAGGACGCCGTCAGGTCAGGCATCGCCTGTCTGATCACACGAGGCGAAGTGGCCTCTCCGGGCTGTGGGTCGGACTGTCTCTGGGCGTCCATCCTGTGTGCTCAGACATCCAGGCTGGGCCCGTGGGCAGCTGGAGGCAGGCAGGACAGGCCCTTCCGCCCGAGGTCGTCCCGACCCAGACGCTCCCGGGGGCCCCTCGTCTGCCGACCTCTCCCTCCTCCCCGAGGGAGTCCGGGAGCACAGACACACAGGGCAGGAGTCTGCCCGATCGGGGCACACGCCATCCTGACAGGGGGATGCTCAGGGGTGTGCGGCATCAGCTTTTGAGGGTGTGCGAGCTGGCTGCACGACGAGGAACTCTGAAGAAAATACATTGAGAACTACCACGGGCTTCCTTCCGGACCAAGGGTCACGTGCGTGAAACGGTCCCCACCAAGGGGAACCAGCAGGGGGCGACACGCTCTGAGACACAGGCAGGTGCCTCAGCTGTTGGAAGGTGAAATACTGGCCCGAAGGGGACGGGACATGGCAGGCGGGAGGGACCCACTGGTGCTCTGGGGAGCTGCAGGCGTGGCGGGCAGGTCAGGTCAGCTGAGCCAGGGCCTGAGCCCCTCAGGTCTGGCCGGGTCTCCCTAGCCTGGATGGAGCCCCTGGATGCCCTGTGGGCCCCCTACCTCCCGCTGCCCCTCGGCTCCGGCTTCCTGGCCCCTGCCCTGCTGGTCTCTCTGGGGTTTTACCTCCATCCTTCTCGGGGGAACGTGGGTGCTCCTGTGTGGATCGGGGCCCCCACGCACGGTCTGGCCTTGGGGGGCCTCTCACCCTGTCCTGGCCCCTGGGGACGGAGCAAAGGTCAACGCCGCTCAGACCCAGAGGGGCTCCACTGGGCTTCCCCTGGGCTGGGCCGGGCCAGGCGCGCCGCTGAGCGGTCCCCGAGGTGCTCGGGCCCCAGGGTCAGTGAGCTCAGCCTCCGGGCCACGCTCGAGGCCACAGGGCTGTGGGAGGCACACGTGCTAGCCCTGCCGCCCGCCAGTCCCCAGAGGCAGGTGTGGCCGGCCAGCCATGCCTACGGGACCGCCGGGCGCCGCACGCAGAAGGACAGAGCACCCGGCCAGGACGGTTTTCACTCCCTTCCAGGCCTGTCAGTGTGCTCCCTGGGAGAGCTCGTTCTCTGTGGTTTTGGTGAGGATCACGGGGCTGCTCGAGGGGAGTGTGGACGGGGCCGGCGCAGCAGCGGTGGGGCAGGTGGCCGCTGTCAGCCTCGGCACGAGGGTCAGGGCCCTGAGGGCTGGCGATGGGGCCCGACTTGGCCTGAGGAGGCCGGGCTGTTAGGTGCAGGCCCCCTGCCCCCAGGGGTGTCCGCCGTCCCGAGGGCGCACAGGAAGCTTGCTCAGAAGGCAGCACGGGCTCCAGCAGGCCTGCCCGAAGATGCTTAGGGCTCAGCAAGGTTCAGACGTGGCCACGGCCTCACTCAGGGCCCAGAGTCGGGGCAGCCGACTGCCAGGCCCAGGGCCGAGCAGGTGGCTGGAGGGGGCAGCCTGGGCGCGGGGCCAGAGCCACTGGCCGGCCAGCCTTCCTCCCCACAGCCCCCAGGGCCCTCGAGCAGCTGCCCCGCGGGCTCCCAGACACGTGCAGGAACATGCTCGCGCCAGAGCCGGAGGCTTGGGCTTGGGTGCAGCCGCTCCTTTCAAAAACGCTCCCCAATGTGAATGTGACTTCTTAGGACTGGAACCAGTGAGCCACTAGGTCCAAGCTCTCTGGACAAGGGCGCCCCAGCTCTTTCCTCCTGTCCTAGACGCCTACGTGGCATGGGTGGGAGCTGGGGGCAGGATGTGGATGGACTTGCCGCGAGGAAGGCGCTTGACAGGTCAGAGAGGGCCAGAGACGAAGGTGAAGACGGGCCTGACGCTGGGGCACCTGGACCGGCAGCTGTGGGGCCCCAGGGCCCACCCCCAGGCAGCTCCGTCCAGCCTTTGCCGACGACGGGACCCAGATTGCAAATGAGGATCTGAACTCGAGGAGGCAGAGCTTCAAACACAGCCGGACTGAAGTCCTGACCGTGTTGGGGTGCACCCACGGGGCAACAGGTGCCTGGCTCAGAGCTGGGGGCCCGGCCGGGGGCCCCGGGACGCACACCGCTGGACGCTCAAGAGGCAGGTGCCACCAGCTCCCTGCCTCTGAGCCCTCAAGATGACGCTAACCTTCAGCAAAAGGCATCGCTCTTGTTTGGACATTTCAGATCCAACCAGAAGGGAACCAACAAGAAGCTTGGATGGCCTCTGCTTGTGGAGGCTCGGGTCTGCATCTTCAGCCCAGACTTGGGGTCCGAGCCCTGGCCATGGGGGTGCCATCCTCCGCCATCGGCATTCTCTGCACGCGCCGGCCGCTGCCCGTCACAAGCGGGCACAGTGTGTCCTTTATTGGAATCCAAACCGGCTGCGAACGCAGGGAAGGGCCCCGGGCCTGCAGGCCGAGCCCCCGCACGTCGGCCGTGCCCCCACACGCCGGGCGCGCCCCCTGTGTTGGCGAGGGGCCTCCATGCCGGCTGCGTGTGCCGCTGAAGCCCACCCACGTCCCCTGCCTTGCGTTCGCCAACTTTCCGATGGGAAGGGCTGCAGTGGGAGGGAGGGCCGTGCGCAGGGCCTGGGGCCAGGAGAGGGCGGGACCCCAGCGCCCCCCGGGGGCCCCCAAGCCTGGGGTCCAAGAGGTTTGCACAGGTGGAGGGCGAGGCCGGGGCAGGCCGCCGCCTGCCCTGACTCGGTGATTCAACATTGCAGCGCGCCGCTAATTAGTATGATCTCCGCGAGCCGCCGCTGGAGAGCCGCGGCGGAGCAGCAGCCCGCGGCCCCCGGCGCGGCCCCGCCCCCTCACGCCCCGCCCCCCGGGCGCCTCGCCGCAGGGCCGGCCGGCGCCCCCCGCCCCGCGGAGCGCACAGCAGCTCGCGTGCCCGCGTGCGGGGCGGGCGGGGGCCTGAGCCCCGCCGCCGGGTACTCACCATGGGCACAGCGAAGTTACTGAAGTGTGAGCAGGGGTGGAACGGCCCGGCCGCCTATGTCGCTCCCTGCTCCCCGCCAGCCTCCATGGCCGTCCGGAAGGTCAAGCTACCCCGCAGGGGCCGCGGGGTCGAGCCCTGGGCGACCGCGGCGATGGGGAGGGTGCAGGCGGGAGAGGCCGCCCCCATCTGTGAAGGCAGGGAAGGCCAGGTGGTGCGGGGTCCTCCCCGCATCTCGCAACCCCTCTCCCCCCGCCACCGTCCCCGGGCAGCCCCGCCTCCCGCGCAGCAGCAGCAGCGCCCCCCGCAGTCTGCCCCGCTCTGGGCTTCTCTCGCCCCAGCCAGCCTGTTGGAGTGTCCGGCTCCAGGCGTCTGGGTCAGGCAGAGGCTCGGGGACGACCCGGGGCCTCAGGGGCCTTGGAGGGATGGTGCCCCCGGGAGCGCTTCCTTCTCCATATTTAAAAATCGGCCTCCGCTTGCCATCCAGCGCAGGACTCTCAGCCCAGTCTCAGGCTGCAGGAGTCACGTAGAGCATGTCTGTCAGCTCAGCCAAGAGGCTCCAACGATCCCCCACGAGCAGCCAGACCCGGGCGGGTGAAGCTTCTGCTGCCTGGATGCAGCCACAGACCCTACGGGCCGGCCTCTCCCCACACAGCTCGGTTTCCCCGGTGGATGGGTTCCGTCAGCAGAACCCAAAGTTGTTCATAATCTGCGTTTGCAAGAGCAGGCACAGCCGGCCCCTGGCAGGCGCTGATGCCCCGGGGGGCGGCCTGGGGAGCCGACGCTGCGGCCGGAGGGCTCCGACCTGCACCCCTCCCCAGCCGTGTCCTGCTGCCTCCCTGGACGGGGTGGAGGGGGGGCACCTGCGTGCAGACCCTGGAGAAACGCAGCCCAACTTCTCACCTATTTTGGTGAAACGAGCTGGAGTGGCCGCAGTCCTGTGCTTCCCGCTGGCGGAGAGGTGGGGCGCGTTCCCGGGTCTGGGGAGCCGCTGTCCATCCAGGGGCAGCGCGCCGGCTGGAGAGTGGAGTTATCAACAGATTGCAAGACCGCAGCCCGGCCAGCCCGGCCAGCCCGGCCTGCCGGGGGTGAGCCGGAGCCAGGAGCGCACGCTGGCGGCCGTTCTCAGCGGGCGGCTTCCCGAACTCCGTGCGAGGATCGCCGGCGGCCGCTGCGCCTGCCCCCGCGGGCGGGCGACGGCCGGGGACGGGCCGGTCGGAGGCAGAGCCGTAACCATGGGGACGGGGGAGGCGCTGACGCGCACGCGGCGGCTCCCTGCGGCAGCGGCGATGGTTCTTCCCAGCCAGCCCGCCGGCCCAGGCTCCGCAGAGCCGATTTAAAGAGACAACCGGCGGTTTCGTCTTCGTTGCCAACAGAAGCGGACAGCTCCCATCAAAACACCCCCTGGGGGAGGCGGGGAGCGGGGTGGGAGCTCGGTGTTTTTCTGGCAGGAAGCCCCTGTCCCTCTAGGGCTCTGGGAGCACAAATAAGAACAAGGAAATTGATTTCGGAGGAGTTTTCACAGTTCTTGTCTTAAAATATTCTCAGATCCAAAGATGGCCACAGTGAGGTCAGCCCACAGCGCATCCCAGCGTGAGTCAGCAGGTGGTCCTGCCCTGTCGGTGGGCTTCAGCTGTGCAGAAAGAACCCCCGACCCCGACCCCAGATCCCTACCCAGTCCAGGGCCCCGGACCCTGCCCAGGGCTAGAGCTGGTGACAAGCTCCCAGCAGAAAGCTGAGCAGGTGAGGGGAGGATCACAGGGGTCCTGCCTGCAGGGCGTGGGGTGGGGGTGCCGCTGGCCAGAGGGTCTCTGAATGGGGTATTCCTACCCTCCTGTCCTTGGTCCCACCAACATCCCCAATGCTTCTGTCCCCAGGGGCCCGCTGATCCTGTTGCCCCTCCGTAATGGGTCCTGAGCTTCAGCCGAGGGACAGAGACCCCCGAGGGGTGAGGGGTCATCCGGCTGCCCAGTGGGTGCTGTCAGTGCTGACTGGAGACCCTCCTGCCCATGCCTGCCCACCTAGCGTCCTGGGGCGGCTCCCTCAGGTGCTGGCGGGCACAGCGGAGGTCCCCAGGCCAGGTTGATGGTCCTGGACAAGGGGGGCAGGGGGTGGTGGGAAGGCCATCCTGGACTGGGGGGATGTTCTGCTCAGACTCCCCAGGGCTGAGGTGGACCCCATGGGGCGTGCGTCCACCTGCAGCTCCGTCCACAGACTGTGCCGGGAAGGGGCTGATGGACACAGGTCAGCTCACTACCGCCTCTGGGCCCCCAGCCCCGAGATGACAGAAAGGTCATGGGGCCAGGCATCCAGGAGGCCGCCGGGGCACCGGGAGGAGGCCCGGGGCTGACCCTCTGTCCCTGGGCCCTGGCCACAGCATGGAGACCCACCCTGGCCTCGGAGCAGGGGGAGCGGAAGCAGAGGTCACTTCCAGGCGATGCTGAAGGGACACAGAGGGCGGGGGGCCGGCCTGGAGGAGCCCCTCCAAGCCCAGGCCTCAGCCCCACGCTGGGGCCCGTGGGCTTCAAGGCAAAGGCTGGTCGAGCCCAGACTCCCCAGGGGTGCAGGTGGGTGCACGGAGTGCTCTGGGGGCGCTTTGGGCAGACGGGCCTGGCTGGCTGCTAACATCCTGACCCTACACTTGCGGCTGGACGCGGTGCAGCCGGCTCTGAACCCCAGCGTCGGCCTGGGTGAGGGCCGGGGTCTCCTCCGGATGAGGCCACCCTGGGAGCCGCATCTGCGGGCTTCGGGCTTAGTGAGGGTTGGGGAGCTGGGCCCCCCACTGCTGCCCCACCGTCCCTCCTCGGGATTGGGCTACCAGTGCTCTGGCACCCAAGCTGCCCACGGAGGGTCACGAGGCAGCGACCCCCCTACCCAGCGGCCAGGCTCTGTGCTGGCCCAGGTCAGAGCGGAAGGAGAGCCGGTGCCGTGCCCACAGCAGCCACGGGCACCTCAGGGCCTCTCCCTGACACGGTGGCCTCCGCTCAGAGGCCCCAGAGGGCCCCCTGACGATGGGTCATGAGCGCGAGCTTTGTGATGGGACCTCAGGCAGCTGGGCTAGGGCCGCCTCGGGCCCCCTCCGTGCCCTGAGCGTCTCTGCCGTCCGTGAGCGGAGCCGAGGCTTCCTGGAGTTTGCAGCTGACCGTGCGTCAGGCTTGGTGGACTCTTGGGCCCTTCCAGTTTCTAATGAACCAAGACTGTCTTCTGAGCAGACACGCATCTGCTCAGGCCTCCCGCAGGCACTGGGAGTTCACTCCCGAAACCTGCGTGGCTTCGCAGGAAAGCAAGGGTCTCTGACAGGGCGGGCTCTGGGCCACCTCACAGCACTGCGTCTTTGCCTCCCTTCGCGAAGGCACGTGTCTGGCACATTCTGTGAGCTCAGGACTCCCCAGCAGGAAGATCTTCCAGTTGCCAACAGAGCGGGCAGCCCCGACCTCCTTCCAGCAGCCCCTCAGCCCTTTATCTGGCCCCCCTGGAGAGAAAGTCACTTTTGATGAAGGGGTGACCACAGCTCTCCGTGGGGGGATAGGATGGGGTGGGAGCAGGCAGGGAGGGGAACCGGGGTGGAGGGCAGGCAGGCAGGAGGGCAGGAGGGCTGGGGCCCTGGCCCCCACGGCCAGAGGATGTCAGGAACCTGCTTATGTGAAGCCAGGAGACAGCCTGCTGCTGCTGCTGCTCCAGACAGTCGCAGGATGGACGGGGTCACAGGTCAGCGGGGGTAGGGGTCAGCTTGAGACGGCGCCCCACCCCACCTCCCTGGGCCTGAGTTGGGCCTAGGGCCAAGGAATCTCAGGCTGGACCTGCCTCCGGGGTGAGTGCTGCAGGGAGCCTCAGGCTGCCGGCTTCCTGGACATGGCGGTGTGGGGGCCACGTGTGGGATGGGGGTGGCGTTGGTGGCGTTTCCGGGCTGGCCCCTGAGGCCGGACGCATGGCCGACTATGTGCTCAAATCCACTGAGCCGAGTGAAAACCATGCTCCAGTTGCCGTGGCAACCAGCAATCTCCCCCAACAGCGTCAGTTTGAATTTGTGCAGAACATTTCTAACAAAGATTTACGTCAACAAACTCACTCTGCCCTGAGGTCAAGCTGAGTCTGAGAATAAAAGCAAACGCAGTGTTCCTGTGGCTGCCCTTCCCCCCCCCAAGGCTCTCAGAGCCCCCGGAGAGCCAGGCCACGCCCGGGGCGACCTCCTGCTGGCCACCAGTGACCCTGGGCAGCCTTGGGGGTTTCACGCTGAGAGCCTTGTGGGGTCCGTGTCCGCATGCACACCCCTACAGGGCTTCGGTGCGTCCAGGGATACAGGCCGCCCCCTCCACAGGGCTTCAGTGCGTCCAGGGATACAGGCCCCCCCTCCAACGGGGCTTCAGTGCATCCAGGGATAAAGGACCCCCCTACAGGGCTTCGGTGAGGCCAGGGATACAGGGACCCCCTACAGGGCTTTGGTGCGTCCAGGGATACAGGGTACCCACGGCCCGCCTGAGCGGGTCCACCTCAGGCCCCACAGGCTGCGGCCCGCGGCCCGCCTCTCTGAGCACCCCTGCTGGCAGCGGGGCCAGGCCTCCCCAGCCCCGAGCTCTCAGCCCCTCACCTGCCTGCGTCCTTCAGGCCCATCAGAAGGGCCCCTGAGAAGACGCCTGAAGGAAGCGGAAGGGTGAGTGGCGGTCGCTCAGTGCCGCCGATGCAGCCCGTCTCTGCTTTCCTTTCTGGCAATCCCTAGCTCACCCCATTTTTCATTTCCTTCCGCCTCTCAAATCACATCTGCTTTCCTCCTTCACAGCTTCAGACCCTCCTGGAGCCCAGACCCTCCCTCCTTCAGGAGCAGGTCCTGGAGCCACCGTGGGGTGCTGGGTGGGGAGTGAGCTCAGCCCCCGCCGTGCTGGGGGCTCCCAAGGCGCCGTTTGCCTGGAGGATGTTCTTGGAGGAAGAACAGTTCAGAGGCCGCTGAGGGCCAGGAGGCAGCTAGAGCCTGAGGATCCCCTGCTGGTTCTGCCGCACGCGGGTCGGGGGTGGTCCAGGCTGGTGTCGGGGAAGCAGCGGGCAGATCGGGCTTGCCCTTAGCTTCACAGTGAGGCTGGATGAACTGCGACTGCGCTGGGGCTCCTGGGGTCAGCCTCCTCATCTCAGTCTGCCTCTCCTGATCCCCACTTCCTCCTGAGGCCACAGCCCCCTCGTCCAGGACGCAGCCTTTTTCCCGGTCTTGGGTGAGCCCTTCAACGGGACAGCCGTGGTGACCAGGCTCTCAGCAACACGGGAGGGCTGTGGGAGCACTGCTTGAGCACAGCCACGTGGGAAGGCCCCTCCCCTGAAAACAGATTTGCTAGAGACAGTCTGGAGGCAAGAACACACACCTGCCCTCTGCCCTCCAGACGCAGTCTGGGACCCACGACTCCGAGCTGTAAACCAGCCTGCGTCCACCGTCACCTTGGGGGCCTAGGCTGGACACCCACATGATGGCCCCGGAGACACCTGGTCCCTCTACATGGGGTCGGGGTTCAACAGACACAGGGGCTCCCCCGCAACGCCTGGTGGGGAGCAGACACCAGCACGCGTCCGGGCACGGCGGCATCCTGACCCCCCTTCCGTGGAGGCCGGCAGGGCTGACCACGGGCAGGGCAGCCAGGGGTCCACGGGGGACACAGCTGAGCCCAGCCCTGAGCCAGCTCTGCAGGCGTGAGGAGCAGGGCAGAGGCCGCGCTCTCAGGAGGAACCTGGGTCCAGGCTCCTCTGCTCACCCCTCCTCCGGAGGGCGTCAGGGCCGCCCACGCCGACCTCAGACCCAGGGTCAGGACAGATGCAGGAGCCGCCGGCGGCCGAACAGCTTCATGCCTGAGGCTGAGTGGGGTTTCCAGACCTCGGTCACCAACCACACTTGGTCACCAACCACACTTACTATTTCACGGGAACCTTTGGCCTCCTGCTGGGGCAGTGTCTGGGGCGCCTGGGGGTCTCTGCAGGGCTGAATTTGCCTGTGGGGTCCCTGCAGGGCGGGAGGGTCTCAGGGAAACCCCTTCAGGGAGGTCCTGTCCCTGCTGTGCCCCTGCAGCCTCTGATCCTGGGGCTGTGGACTGGCATGGGGTTGTGGTAGGGCGGCAGCTGGGCCGTCCTGGGTGCCAGCCTGGCCTGGCCTGCCACCCTCACCCGCCCCCGGGATGTGCCTTCCTTCCTGCTGGAGCCCCTGTCCCCTCTGACCCTCCCGTCCCACACACCCGGCTCCGACCAGCCTCCCTGGCCTCCACTCTCCTCCCCGGGTACCCACTGCCTTCTGCCCAGTCCCTGCTCCTGCTACTGGGGCCAAAGCAATTTTATCAAATTAGATGTGGTCAAACTTGACAATTTTGCTAAAATAATGATTTGTTTGAGAGTTAATCTTCCCCAGCCTCCGATTTTCTGCTTTGGTGCCTGGCAAGACAGATCCCAGTGCCTGTGTCTTGAAACATCTCTCCTCTTTTCAAAACATCCCTAAAAGGACTCCTTACCATTTTGATATCTAGTCACTTCCAGCCAGTTAATCTTGCTTTGAGCTTCTGGAACAACAGAGATCTGGAACAGTCTGAGTCTGACGGGCTGGGCTGGAGTAACTGACACCTGCCGGCTGGTGGCTGGTCGGCGGGCCTTGGAGAGGAGTCCTGCAGATGCTTTCGAAGCCGCTGTTCACAGACGTGTGACAGGACGCCTGTGATGGCACGAGTGTGCACCTGTGCGTGTGCGCTGGAGCCATCTGGGGGCCCGGGGGTGGTGTTGGTGCCCGCAGCTCGGCAGGATGGTGACCGCTGGTCAGCCTACTCTTCTGCATCCCTCTTTCAGATGTGGCTTCCTTGGCCATGCATGGCTTTTTTTTTTTTTGGTAAAGAGAAACCCCAATAAAATCAGTTTAAACAATAAAAGTGTGAACCATTATGAGTAGTGACTTTGGAGTCTTTGATTGACTCCTTAGCTGTAGCCGTTTGGTCTGCTCCACGGTTTGCTTACATTACAAAGCAGGCCGAGCAAAATAGCTAAAATCAGGTGCAAGTGAAAAAAAATCAAGAAATGAGGGGAAAGCAAGCTTATGACAAAGAGAAACAGAAGTTCAAAATCCTTGAATTTTGAAAAAGGATCACAGTTTGTGAATATGAGCAAACGTTTTCAAATTTCCCCTTTACCCAAGCTGGGATCTTGTGGAAATAGCGGGCAGGTGTCCTGGGGTGTGCACCTGTTGTGGGGCAGGGACGCTGCGACTATGAGGCCCGCAGGGGCGGGTGTGTGGGGGCAGGCATCTGCAGGGGCGGTCACATGACAGCCCCCCATCAGATCAGGGCGCCCTGGGCCCCACCACGCCTGCAGGGCAGCAGTCAGCTCCACCAGGGGCTGACCTCCTCAGCTCCGGTCCTTTTCTCCAAAGTTTATAAAAGATCCTCGTTATTTCAAAACAGGGCTCATAGACCTAACCGTCCACCTGCATCACAAACTCTGTCTGCAGGAGCGGCAGGGGCTGGGCGGGGCGAGAGGAGGGGCTTGTGGGCAGCGGGCAGAGGGCCGGCGGAGCCCAGCTGGGAATCTGCCAGGCCGGCCCGCCCTGTCCTGCTGGCCCAGCCTGCCACCTGGAGGCTGGTCCGGGGCCCAGGGGAGCAGACCCTCCCGGCTCCCACCCTGCCCCCAAGAGGCCAGCGCCCCTTCTCCCCTCTCCAGAGCTTGCACTTCCTCTGGGGACTGAGGTCCCACTGGCTGCAGGGTCCTCCCCTCCTCCACCTGTGCCCTGGGGCCCTGCCTGGCACCCTGGGCACCCGAGGGCTCACACCTCCTCTCCCAGCCCAGACTTCCTGGAGCTGCCTGGAGACCACAGTGGTGGGCAGAGGCTCTCGGCCCCGGGGGCAGTCCCGTGGGCCTTGCTGGCGACCATGTGGGCTGTCGGCTCCTCTCTGCTCAGCTCCTTCCAGGCAGGCAGAAGTTGTCCCTGTGGTGGGCTCCAGCCTGAACACCGGCTTCATCCCTGTTCCCTGCACGAGCCCCCTGCGAGCGGGTCCTGGTGGGAAGAAGGGGCGTGTGGTCCTCCCTTGGGACAGCCCCTGGCACCCCCTTGCTGCAACCAACTAGGGGGCTGGCCTGGGGTCGGGGTGGGTGGCAGCGATGGAACCAGAACCCAGGAGGGCGGGTCAGGGCCGGGGCCCCAGTAGTCGGAGCGGCGTCTCCCTGGGCCTAAGCGACCCCGCCTGGTGCCTCTAATTAGAGAGACAGGGACAGGGACGGGCTGCTCAGGGACAGACCTGGGCCGAGCTGGGCTTGGAGCACACTGACACTGAGGCCAGACTGGACTTCTGTCTGCTCATCACCCTGCAGGCCCCTAGAGACACGACCGGCGGGGACAGCCTGCAAGAAGACTCCATTTCCACAGAGAACCCCTTGGCTCTGTGTCTCAATCCGAGTCCCTCCTAAACCACTGACAAGATTCCGGGTGAAGCATGTCCTCCGGGTGCAGTCCGGACACAGCCGGATCCACGCTTCCACGTGCTCCTGCGAACGTCCGCTCCCTTCTGCTCCCCGGAGGAGCCAGCGGCTCCGATGCTGCAGGGGGCTCGCCAGTGGCCTGTGTGGCAGGGAGGAAGCCAACTCCGCCTCCACTCAGAACGTTTCTGTGACTTGCTTTTCGTTGCTTTTGTTATTATAATGATACAGAACGGTTGGCCCTGGAGAATCCTGCCCCTCTGCCTGGCTGCTAAACCACAGGCCTTCGTTCAGAGCCCTGTCCGCCCCGCGGATGGGAGGGAGGAAGACATGAACACACACCCTGCCTGAGGCTTGCCCTTCTAGACGTGTGCGAGGTTAACGGCCCCTTCACTTGGCCTCCTCACCTCCCCTCATCTCAGATCTGTAAGACGACCTGGCACCGGACGGGGCTGGCCTGCCGCCTCCCCAGTACGCCTCTTCCTTGCCTCAACACCTCGTCTCTGGGGCTCTTTGGCCTATCGCGTGGCGAGCAGAGCAAGCTTGGACACAGTGACACCTGCGCCCGTGGGCCCAGGACCCGTGTGTGCAGAGCCAGGAGGATGAGCCGGCCCAGGCCAGTCCCCTGGGTACCCTGCAGGCTGTGTCTCGGGACAGACCCTGAAGAGCTGAGGTCCGGGCCAGGGGGAGGGGCTTGCTCTTGGGGGTCGCCTGGGGGCCCCCTGTTCTCAGCCCCGCCTGTGCCTGCGGTCAGGTCCTGGGACAGCACTGTGCCCCCCGCCCCCTGCGAGGCCCCTGTGCTGCTCCCACAGGGGGCGTGGGCTTGGGGTGCTGGGGGTGGCAGGCCCAGCGCCTGCACCTCGGCAACCAGGCCCCTGGCTTCGGGCAAGGCCTCGGGAGCGGAGGCCCCGTGGGCCCGCAGGGGTGGCCCTGTGAGGATGCAGGCCTGGGCCCTGGGCCCTGCGGTCCCCCTGCCCCCGCTGAGCTTCAGCATACACCCTGGAGGCCCGTAGCCTCCCGAGGGACGGCTCTGGACGGGCCGCAGGGGCCTACCCACAGGTCAACCGCGCTCTCAGGGAGCTCAGACGGAGCCGTAGACACAGGTCGCTGGAGGCGTCTGCCCTGGGAGGCCTTGGTGTGACTGGTGGCCACCTGGCAGCCTGGGCCTCGGCAGCCAGGCCGGGCGCTGGTCCCTCCAGAGCGTCTGGGGAGCCGCGGCCAGTGAGCCCTGGTCTCCCTGTCCCGGGGCTGCCCTCTAGCAGGGTCTCGGGGGCATCTGCCTGGTAGTGCCTGCCTTGTGGCCTTCGGCGGCTCTGCACCCCAGAGGAGGTGGGCAGTGCCCCCGCCATGTGAATGGGCCCGCCTGCTGACCGCTGCCTGGACACCATGGTCCTGTTGCCCCCCTCGCCCCCCTGATGGCCCCCAGGCCTCAGGGCCTGACATCCCCTGACGGCCAAGGGCTACGTCTCCCTCTGGGCCTCCTCGGGGTGGGGAGGCGGGTGGGGGTACAGGTTGGGGATGCCCACAGCCTCTCCCAGGTCAGGGGAGGCTGGGAGGCCCCCGCAGAGGGGCTGAGAGCTTCAGCAGGCTGAGTGGGGCTCCTGCTTGGGTCATAGGAAAGGACAGGACATGTCAGTCATGACTGGAGAATTTCAAGGGACAAACACATGATTTCAAAAATGTGTCCATAAAGGGGGGCTCCCGCCCTGCCTTCCTGTGAGTGTGCACTGGGGAGGCCATGGAGACAGTGGGCATGAGGACCCCCTTAGGGAGCATCCAGGCTAAAGGAGGGACAGGGACCGATGTGTCCTGCAGCCCCGGGGCCCGGGTGACGTAGGCACGACCGTCACAGGGCGGGCAGCTGTGCACTCCCAGCTGCCTGGCGTCAGGAGCGTCACCTGCAGACAAAGTGCGCCGGGCTCCACCGCGAGGCCAGACGCAGAACAAAGGAGCTCGTCTCCACAAAAGCGAGCGAAGAGAGAGAGACGTAGACAGTCACAGCTCGCGGACCTCGGACCCGATCTAAAGGGAAGCTCGAAACTGCACGATGGTCTGGAAGATGGGAACACGGGCTCTGATCGCAACCCGGGCTTTTCTCCGTTTTACAGGGGCTGGTGGAGGCCTTCCTGGGGGAGGTACCCCTGGCTGCCCTTGCCTGGTGGGGTCAGAGCTGCAGCAACCTCACTGTCGTCTTGGGGGCTGAGGGACCGCCCTTCACCCTGGCCCACGCAGTGGGGTGTGTGCGTGTGTTTACAAAGAGCCGCCGTCTGTCTGGACCCCAGCTCTGTGAGTGGGCCCCTGTGAGACCCGGGCTCTGACCTCCACATCTCCTCGAATCTGCGTGGCCCTTTGCCACCTGCTGGGATGGCTCAGCGGCTGGGCGAAGCCTCTGGTGCCGTCTGTCCCACAGTCTGCAGCTGGACCAGCCTCTGGCCACTGACCTCTGCTCAGCAGCCGCAGCCCTGGCCCCAGACACGCCCCTGCGTCCCCATGGCCTCGGGTCGGCCCCAGGCCTCACTTAGTGATTGGTGTGCCTATGTGCAGGGTGTTCGGGCAGGGATGCAGCGAGACGGATCCAAGACAGAAGTAAAAATAACGCTGTTCCCAGAATCAGTCTCCGCAAGTGAGTCTGCAGCCCTGGTTATCTGTTGCCGAGGAGATTCAGGGAAACAAAGACGCCTGTGTCTGAACAGCTGCGTTTCCGCATGCAGGGCCGCGCGCTGCCGCACAGCAACAGCCGTGTCCTGGCCGCGTGTGTTCGGGGTGGGCGCCAAGCTGGCGGCGCCCGAGACTGGGCTGGGAGAAGCACGCTGGATGGATGACGTGAAGCCAGAGTGAAGGTGAAAAGCTTGACACACTATGCTTGTAAATGAGGTCTTTGTGGTTCTTAATTCTCAGTGAGGTATGAAAATGTACATCAGCTCGACGCTCTGCATAGACGCCCGGGCAGCTCCTTGCAAACAGCAGCGGGGAGCCCTGGCGCCCTGAGCTTCTCCCCCGAGGAGGCTCCCTCTGTGTCATGGGTCCCAGCCTGTGGCTGGCGGCCCGTGATCACCATCATCCTGGGGCCAGGGCCCAGCTTGCCCCGCACCGCACAGGGAGACAGGGACGCAGAGGTCAGCGACCCCACTGCCCCTGGAAGGGCAGTGCGTGGCCCTCGGGGGCCTCCCAGGAGGAAACCCTGGGCTGGGTGGTGGAGGGAGCTGTGGGGAAGGCCCGTGAAGCCCGAGTCTGCACTGACCCCCGCCCGTCCTGTCAGCCGCTGCCCACGTCCACGCGCGGTTAGACCTCCGAAGGCCTGGGTGCTCAGGCCCCTGCACTTGGCCTCCCAGAAATGTTTCCCCCGGGGGAGCTGAGGTCGCTTCCCTGGGCTGGGAGGGCCTCAGGCCGCGTGGTCTGCGTGTGTATTCCTGCACTCCCAGCATCCAGGAAACCACCGAGCCATGGGCCCTCAGGGTCATAAACCCCCGTGTGACCTCTGCTTGGCGGTGCCATGCCACCATCAGTGGTTTCCATGGTGATGCATCCATCCTGGCAGGGGGCCGCTCGTTTTGAAAGGGCCAATCCCCAGGGAGACTGGGGAGGGGGGCGGTCTCCTCTTGGGTCTGCAGAGCCGGCGCAGGACGCTTTTCTCCTAAGCTGCTCCGAGGGCCGCACTGTCCTCCTTCTGGGCCTGGAGGCCCATCCAGTGCCTGCAACAGGTCCCACTGAGGATGTAGAGCCCTGCCTCTGGGGGAGAGACAGGGTGGACAAGACTGCCGTCTGAGGCGGGATAGGGGTGAGCCTGGGCACAGGGCTGTCCATTCTGATGGGGAGGAGCAAGCCGGGAGGGCTTTCAGGAGGGGGCGACCAGCAGCCTTGGAGCTGAGCCTGAAAGGTGATGGGGAGCTCACTGCGTGGGAGACTGTGGGGTCAGGGCATGGAGCAGGCCGGGCTGGGGTCTCTGCAAACGAACCTGGCCCGCTTGGGCTGTGAGCATGTCACGGCTGAGGGCAGGCCGGCTCCCCGGACGCCTAGGAGGCCAGCGGGAAGGGAATCTCCTAGGGGCAAACGAAGCTGCCTGACACCCCAGGTGCAGGAGCCGCCGTCAGAGCTGGTCAACAGCAGACGGCCCGAGGCCGGGACTGGCGTGAGGGAGACGCGGCTGGGTGGCCAGCAGCCCTGCCCGGAGCCCTGTGGGGGTCGTGGGCCCAGAGGGGGCCCTGAGGCTCTGACAGCTCTGGCTCCGACTCGGAGATAAGGCCTCCCCAAGCCTCCTTCCCTCCGCACCTCTGCATGCCTTCCCGGGCTGCACCCCTAACCCCCAATGCACCCCAACCCCCCTCAACTCCCCTTAACCCCCCTCAACCCCCAGCCCCGCAACCCCTCTCAAGCTCCCCTTAACCCCCCAACGCCCTCTCAATCCCCCTCTATCTCTACCCTCAACCCTCAACCCCCTAACCCCCCTCAACCCCACTCAACCCCCCTCAACCCCTCTCAACTCCCAACCTCAACCCCCACCCTCAACACCCCCTCAAATCCCCCTCAACACCCCCAACCCCACCGCTCCCACAGCCCAGGCCTGCGTCCCTGACACTGGGTGACCCCAGCCCAGAGGCGCCCCAACCGGCAGCAAGAGCCGCAAGAGGTGGGTCCTCCATGGTGGCCAGGACATGGCCGGGCGGCCTGTCTGCACAGGGTCTCCAGGCGCACGGCCAGCCACCCACAGAGCTGGGAGCCTCCTGGCGGCCTTCCCGGAAGGCGCTCCAGCGGGCCCTAGGGGCAGGCTGCCTCCCTCCCTCTCCTGGGTTCCTGGGACGAGGCCCCAGGCCTGGACGGTCCCTGGGGTGGGGGGCGGGCAGGGCCGCAGAGGGTCTGGACGCTCGAGACCACAGTCCTGGCTGCTGAGCCTGGACCCACCATAGGGCAGGCTTCCCTATGTTGCTTCGGGGAGATTTCAACAGCCCTTGGTAAATGCAATTAAAATCATCAGGTACGTTTCTCACAGTTGTAGGAAAACCTCAGACCTGTTTCCAGCCCTCTCATGCTCAGCAGGTGTCTGTTGACGGTGCTTTTGGTCGAAGTGGGACACTTCAGAGTCCCCCCTTAGACCCCCAAGGATGGCCGACTGGTGAGCTGTCCGCCCTGTTCCCTGGCCGCAAGAGCAGCAGCGGGGCCCGGAGTTGTCTCGGGCCTGGTGGAGGTCACCTTCTCCGCTCCAGGCAGCGGCCCTGCCCGGCTCTGGTGCTGAAGGACAGTTGGAGCCTCTCAAGACCCCGGGGCTTCTGGCCGCATCACTCAAACGTAGACGGACAAGTTTATTGGTTCCTGTCAGAAGCAGGTGAGAAGCACCCTGGGGTTCTGCAGTAATTAAACACCAGTGGTGCTGGCTGCCGGTGTGACGGAGAGGAAACATCTCTTCCACCTCCCGATGGGCCCCAGGCCTGTTTTCAGAAAAGAGCCAGGAGGGTTGCCGTTGGCACGACAATTAAAAGAAGAGTGCCCGGAGCTCGGGGCGTCTGGGAACACAGGGAACGGGCAGGCCGGGGGTGAGTGCCACGCCGCGCCTCAGGAGGACGGCTCCTCTGAGCATCTGAGCCTGCAGGGCTGTGAGTCGGGGGTGACCTGGGGCCAGGAGGCCGCCTCGCGGGAGGCCCAGGTGGTCCCAGACCCCACGCAGGGTCCAAAGCCACCTGCGTTTCCCCAAGGAGCACACCATGACCTCCAACCTCTGCGGTCAGCTCTCCTTCACGTCCTGAGCTGGAGCTCATAGGGGCCGAGTGTGTAAAGCAGATCTGAAGGCCGTGAGGTGCCCCGGTGGGGTCTTCAAGGTCTAGAGCTGGACACGAGTGGATGGCCAGCTCTCCAGTGACCCTGAGAAAGGCCACACTTATCCCCTCTGGGTCTTGCAGGGGGAAGCTACCCCTGAGCAGTGAGGGGGGCTGGAGGCCCATCCCCAGGGGGACACCGGGCCCACGGCCATGCCCCTGGTCAGAGGCACAGGCTGGAGCTGAGCCCAGCCTGAGCACGAGGACCCCCTGGCCTTTTCCTAGCTGACCCTCACTAAGAGCCCCAGCCCCTCACAGGGGTGGGGAGTGATGTCCTGGAAGGCCTGGCTGCCAGGCGGGCCCCTCCTACTGTGGGGGCCTGTTGGAACGGGGCAGTGTGCACAAGGGGCTCAGGGTTGGGGGTGATGGCGTGCCCACGGTGCCCTCCTCGTGGCCTTTTGGGCCTGTAGGCTCCTAAGCCCTTCAGAGGAACTGCTGCCCGGGACCACCTGACCGACACGGTGCCTGCTCTTGGGGCTCAATGTCCGTCAGGACAGCGGGGTGGGCTCGGGGCTGCTCCACACCGCCCTCCCACCCCAGGCATTGCTGCCGCGCCACCAGGGACAGGTTGGGGACATGGTGGGGGGCCCCATCCCCCGAGTCCGAGGGACCCTCCATCCTAGGAGGCGGGGGCTTGGCCACCCCACGGCAGGGGGCTGGCAGGGTGGGCAGAGGAGGAGGGTCTGGGGGGCAGGGGCTTGGGGGGATGAGGGGAGACGGGGGTGGCGGGCCCACGTGGCTGTGAGGGCAGACGCGGGGGCTGGACTCTCACCCAGAGTCAGGGGTCCAGCCCGTCAGCACCAGCTGTCTGGAGCCGCCTCCAACCAGAAGGCCAAGTGCTGGGCGCACCTCCTCCCCGAGGAGCTCGAGGCACGCGGTCCGCAGGGCAAGGCCGTGACCAGCTGAGCTCGGCCCCGCCTGCCGCAGTCACTGCAGGCCCAGCCTGGAGGGCAGAAACCCGCGGCGGGAGGGCCCGGGGGTGGGAGGGCTGACGCGCATCCTGAGGGGTGAGGGCTGGGGGGTGAGGGAGCAAGTGGGTGCCCTCCCCGCCGCGCCCCCCGCTGGCCGGCACCTGCTGCTGTGCTGTGACGGCCGTGCGCCCCGTCCCACCGCGAGGACCGTCCCGTGTGTCTGCGGGGACCGCCTCTCACGCACACCGCCTGCGACCAGCCCCGGCCCCGGAGCCCGCCCTCCTCCACCCGTCGGCCCGTCTGCGTCTGGGTGCAGACCGTTTTCAGAACCAGCACAAAGCCTGTAATTTCTCTGTGTAAAGCCGGAGCAGTTTCCATGCGGTGGCTGAGGAACTCCAGAACACGCATGGTTCTGTAAAGTTAGTTTCTATGTTTGGACACTAAGTGTTGCTTGAGAAATGTTTCCCGATGCCACGCTGTCTGCTGCACACCGGGCCTCAAGCCACCCTCTCCCAGTGGCTTCCACGGAGGACGTGCGGCCCAGCGTCTGTGTTCCTGAGTCTGCAAGGCAGACGCTGCCCCCAACCCGCAGCCCCTTGGAAAACTGCTTCTCCGCAGTCAGATTCGGCGTCTGGCTGAGAGGAGGGTGTAAGCGATACTTTTATGTCCTGAAATTTATCATTGCTCAGGAGCCACTCTTTTTCTGTCGGGGTTTGAAACATGATTTCTCTTCATTATATTTCACCCAGTATTTGAATTTTTAAAGGACAGTTTCCCTGTGAAGCGGATCGATAAAGGCCCTCCCCTGTGTTGCCAGTGCCCACAAAGCTGTAATAAATCCCAGGAGGTGGCTGGCTCACGCAGAGATGCTGGTCTCTGGAGAAGGCCCCTCTGCTGGAAGGTGAAGCCTCCTGGGCTCCTGGCCGCGGCCGCCGGGTCCTTGCTCCATCCTGTCTTGTCCAGCCCCGCCTTGCACCCCACCCCGCGCATCCACCTCCTTGTCCGTGTGCCCACATCCTCTTCACCCACCCATTCACGCGTGCTGCAGTGTCCCAGGGCTGCCGAGCTGCAGGTCACGGTTGTGGGCTCCTGGTTCCTGACGCCCTGGGTGCCGAGAGGCCCTGGGGCCTGAGGCCGGGTGCCTCCCGCTCTGTCCTGGGGTCTGGCCTCCCACAGGGGCTGAGGCGGGGCCACCAGCACTCAGGAGCCGCCCTGGAGCCTCGTTGGGGCCCTCTTGACCTGACCAGCTTGCTTGCTCTGCAGGCCATGTGACCAGCTGCTTAACAGCAGGAGATTAAAGCAAACCAGTGTAAATGAGACAGGCCTCCTGAAGATGTGTGAACTGGCTTCAAAGGAGAGCTGCTCCTCCTTCGGCATGCAGAGCCGGCCCCTCTCAGGGCAGGGAGAGCAGGACCTGTTGGGCTGAGTCAGCACAGCCACCCCCTCCTTGTGCTGAAACAGGCCTTGCAAGGGCCACAGGTGTGCAGGAGGGGAGTGAAAGTCACAGGTGTATCAGGTTCATAGAGGTCACAGGTGTGTGTGTGTGAGGGGCTTGGAGGTCACAGGTGTGTGTGTGTAAGGGGCTTGGAGGTCACAGGTGTGTGTGCCCAGGGGTGCAGAGATCAGAGGGGTGTCCCCAGTGGCTGTGCCTATGTTTCTCCTTGTCTGTGACTGAGCAGGTAACACGGCCCCAGTCAGGCTCTGCACACCTCCCCGACCTCCCCTGTGATCACACCTGTCCTGATGACTCACTGTGAGAATCACACCTGTCCTGACCTCCCTTGTGAGGATCACACCTGTCCTGACCTCCCCTGTGATCACACCTGTCCTGACCTCCCCCGTGAGGACCTGCACTTGGGACCTTAAGGAGGGACCCAGATGCCTTCTGTCTGGAGTGAAAGCCCCCTCTCCCGCCGCCCGCGCTGGTGGGATGGCGGGGCCGCATCGCGCCGACCTCCACCCATGAGAAGGGGGCCGCCTGCCATCCTGTCCCAAGACCCGGGCTGTCAGCGGCCCGTCCTTGCGGTGGGCTCCTCGTCAAGCCGGGGGTCCGCTCGGGTCCTCACTCCTGCTCCCGCCCACACCCGATCGTACCTGTGCCTGGACCGGAAGCCCCGCTCCCTCAGCTCAGCGGGCCTGGGTCTGCACGCCCACCCCTGCAACCAGCTCCATGTGGGGCCGCGGACCTTCAGCGCCACCAGCAGGCCCCAGGTTGGCGGGGCCGGGTGGCCGAGCGGGCAGAGGGCTGCGACCGGCAGGACTGCAGTCTGAGGGGCACCCACCCGTTCCGGGTCTCCCAGGGCCCAGCGACAGGCCCCGGGAGGGAAGGCATTTCAGACAAGGCTTTGGCCAAGGTCGACGAGTTCATTAGATCCGCTCTAAATCGGCTGTGGGCTCGAGGCCCTGGGAGGATGCCCGGGACTCGGGACTGGTGCGTCTGCTTTTCCTGCCCCTCCCCCGCCCCCAGGGCCTCTGCTCCATCGCAGACCAGGTGGCGGGGGGCGGGGGGCGCACGCGACCCCCGTGCGGACAGCATGTCCCCTGACCTTGGCCCCCAGGCCTGTGTCCTCAACCACTGCCCACCCCCAGCTCTTAGACAGCTCTCCAGGTCTGCAGGGCCATCTGATGGCCTGGGCTCGGCGTGAGGGGCCTTTGCTCTCAGACTCGGAGGAGGCTGGGCGGGACACAGCTCACTGGTCAGCCCGCGGGTGGGCGCCCAAGGCCAAGGCCAAGGCCAAGGCCAGGCCGCCCGGCTCCCGACCGCTCCCAGGGCTCCTCACCCCCACAGGAATCCGTGTTTGACCCCAGCCTGAGGCCCTGCAGGTCAGGAAGGCCTGGAAACCAGGCCCCCTCGCCCCTGGGTAGGGTAGCCCTCCCACACCTTGGGCGGCCAGGTCACCGCCCGCGCTGACCCTGTGGAGAGCAAGCGCCCGCCTGCCCAGTGGCGCCAGCCCTGGGCTGACCCGCTGCTCCTGGTGCCCGCTTCCCAGGCCCGCCTTGGCCTCCTGGCAGGCCCAGGCACGGCCGTGGCCAAGGGCACACCACACTTCTCAGCCATTGCAGGCACCCCCGTGGCCAGCACCCCGGCCTCATCTGCAGCCACCCCTGCCCTGTCCTGCCCACGCCTCTGCAGCGGGAGCACTGACCTTGGCGGCACTGCCTGGCTCCCTCCTGCCCCCTGCTGGTGGGCACAGGCACTCTGGCCGCTGGTCCTGGGGCGCAGGAGGGCGGGGAGATGGTGCATGTAGACAGACAGGACTGCTGGCGCCATCACAGGCTGGCCGGGCGGCCTGCAGAGTGAGCGCCCGGTCACAGGGCGCAGGCCCTGTCACCCAGAACCAGGCAGGGGGGACCCTGACCCCTGCTCTCCCCACCTTGAGCCCCCCCCACCGAAACCCAGCACGTGAGACCATGATCCAGACAGCTCGGCCAGCCCCTGCAGGCCTCAGGCCCTCCATTGTCTGAAGGACAGTCCAGCCCATCCATCTCGGAGGCAGGAAGCCCGGCTCCTCCAGGATGTGGAGCCCAGGGCTGTCTGAGGGCTGGTCTGCAGGAGCCCCACGGCCTCTGGCGGCAGGAGCTCGTGGAAGCCACGGCCCCAGGTGGGAGTGGAGGCCCGGTCTGCAGCGAGACCACGTGCAGGGGCTGCAGCCCCCGAGCCGCCCTCCGTCTGTGAGCCTGAGGCCGCTGGTGCCTGGCCCCAGGCCCGCTCCCAGGGCCCACGGTGGGCAGGGGCAGGGGTGCCCAGATCAGCTGGGAGCCTCAGCTCAGCGTCTCCAGGACTGGCCGCCTGTCCCGTCCACGCCCCACCTGCGCCTGAACTGCACACCCCGCTGTGGGCCCTCGCGGTGCACTGCTTCAGGGGCGGGGCTGCCGTTTGTCTCAGGAGCAGCAGGCAGACTCAGGGGTCTTGCTGCGCTTCAGCCACGAGTCCAGCGTCCCACAGCCCGCTGCAGGGCCGGCTGGGGTGCTCCTCCGCTCCCTTCGGAGACCAGGGTGCCTGCAGTGCCTCCCAAGTAACTGGGAATAATCCTGCTATCAATCAGTGTACTCACAGACACTGGCAAAGTCTCAAGAGGAAAATAACTCGGCTCCCCTCCCCAAACCTGCACTTGAATGGAGACACACCTCCCCCTGCCCCAGGGCTGCAGTCAGCACTCAGGCAGAGCTGGGTGAGGCAGGCCGCAGTCTGCACGCTCACCCACCTCCTCGGAGGAGACACGTCTGCCTCTGGCCCTGCCTCGGTGCCCACCAGGGTCGTGTGAGGATAGAATGCACCGTGTGACCTCCAGTGACACGGGAGGAACTCCTCGTAAAAGGGTCTGGGTGCTCCAGAGCGGGGCCCGGGTGCTCCCCACCCCAGCCATAGAGCCGCGGAGCCCAGGCCAGGGCGCCCAGGGACCCAGGGACACACGGAGCTGCGGAGCCCAGGCCAGGGCGCCCAGGGACCCAGGGGCACACGGAGCCGCGGAGCCCAGGCCAGGATGCCCAGGGACCCAGGGACACACGGAGCCACGGAGCCCAGGCCAGGATGCCCAGGGACCCACGGACACAGGATGCTGTGAAACCAACCAGGCCACCGGAGATCTCCTGGCGTCAGGACACCGGCGCTGCCCCACCCCTCAGCAGCAGTGGTCAGGCCTTCCAGACGGGCAGGTGGGGGACCCGGCTGGGTTTGGGGCACCAACCGTGTGACGCTGTCCATGTGGGGCTGGGCTGGGAATGTGGGGGTGATCCTTCCCCCCCACGAGCACTTCCCACGGTGATCCCCAGAGTCTCCTGAACCCTCTCCCTAGGGGGACCCTTGCCTGCGAGCAAGGGTAGGGTTTGCACCAAGCCCTTGCTGATGACCAACCTAGAAAGCAGAGATGTTACCTTGCCAATGAAGGTCCGTCTAGTCAAAGCTATGGTTTTTCCAGTAGTCATGTATGGATGTGAGAGTTGGACTGAAAGAAAGCTGAGTACTGAAGAATTGATGCTTTTGGACTGGGCTGTTGGAGAAGACTCTTGAGAGTCCCTTGGACTGCAAGGAGATCCAACCAGTCCATCCTAAAGGAAGTCAGTCCTGAATATTCATTAGAAGGACTGATGTTGAAGCTGAAACTCTAATACTTTGGCCACCTGGTGTGAAGAACTGACTCACTGGAAAAGACCCTGATGCTGGGGAAGATTGAAGGCAGGAGGAGAAGGGGATGACGGAGGATGAGATGGTTGGATGGCATCACCTACTTGACAGACATG
The DNA here is from genome assembly GCF_016772045.2 of Ovis aries. Taxonomy (NCBI): domain Eukaryota; kingdom Metazoa; phylum Chordata; class Mammalia; order Artiodactyla; family Bovidae; genus Ovis; species Ovis aries. The sequence continues at coordinate 50,936,894 of NC_056075.1, read as the reverse complement.
AGTTTGAACAAGCTCTGGGAGCTGGTGATGGACAGGGAGGCCTGGCGTGCTGCGGTCCATGGGGTCCCAAAGAGCGGGGCACGACTGAGCGACCGAACTGAACTTGCTGGTAGCCTCCCACCCGCAGCTCCTTCTGCCTTTCAGCCGGACGTGGGGGCTGGGGGGAGACTGGTAAGCCTCCTAGCAGGGCTGTGAGTTGGAGGATGGGGTCTCTTCCAGCCCACGGCAGCATGGTCCTCAGGGGTGGGGGGTGGCCCCGAGCTAAGGGGGCCCATGTGGGCCTTGTCCTGACTGGGGCTCAGCCTCCTGTGGTGCCAGCCCCTCCCTGCGAGGCCTCAGGTGACCCATGAGTGACCTGGGCAGTGACCTGTCAGCGTCCCCCACGCTTGGCACCCAACAGCCAGACAGAGGCTCCCCCACCCCGCCCCCGGCCCTGAGCCTGACTTCAAGGTGTCTACAGAGGACGAAGGGTGGGCCTGGACTCTCCCTGGGCTCTTCTGAGAGGAGTCACCTGGACAGCAGGGTTGGAGGCTGGTACTCCCGCCCCAGCCCTGCGGTGGGAGGGGGCTGAGTCCCAGCGGCTTGGAGGGGTGGGCGGGACTCGACGGCTCCTCTTGCAGATGGCGAGCGGAGGGAACCACTGGCTCTGGTGCTGGGGCTGCAGACATGGCCACGCTGCTGTCCAGCCGTGAGGAGCGCCGGGAGCTGGCCGCTGATCTGGCAGTGTCGCCTGAGGGCATCGCAGGGCTGAGGGTGGTGGACGCCTCTGGGTCCACAGTCCAGCCCCGCAGTGGTGCCGGCTCCGTGCTGTCCCTGGGGAGGGGCCAGGCCTTCTGGCCTCTGGCGGGGGGCAGGTGCCCTCAGGAAAACTAGGGCAAGCTTGCCCTCCCCGCTCCGGGCTCGGTCCTCACAAACCCTTATTCTCCGGAGACTCAGACCAGATGTAGGAGGGATGCCGGTCGCTCTCCTCCTCCATCCACAAGCCGCGGCCCGGCTGGCAGGAACTGAGGCAGCTGGTCGTGGGTGCGCTTTCTCATTTCTCACGCGGAGTCGCCTGGCCTGGCCCTGGGCAACCTGATGAGGCTGAGCCGAGGGGTGTTCACAGGCACAGCCTCTGAGGGCCTGGAGGAGCCTCGGGCCCCGAGGCCAGAGTTACGCTGCCTGGAGGCTCATCCTCTCGGTCCATGTGAGGGCTGCACCCTGCAAGCCCCATCTCGTCCTCCACCTGCTTCTGCCAGCGGCTCTTTGACCAAGGACCTGGGAGAAGTGGGAATGTTGTCTTTCTGTTGTGGTGTCCTTGGTGGGGGAGTGCCCATGGGCAGGGTTTCTGGGTGGAACACCTGGAGGAGACGCCTGGAGGGGGCACCTGGAGGATGCACCTGGAGGGCGCACCTGAAGGATGCACCTGGAGGGAGACACCTGGAGGGTGCACCTGGAGGGCGCACCTGAAGGGCACACTTGGAGGATGGACCTGGAGGGCACACCTGGAAGGGGCACCTGGAGGGCGCACTTGGAGGGAGACACCTGGAGGGCGCGCCTGGAGGGAGACACCTGGAGGGCGTGCCTGGAGGGGGCACCTGGAAGGAGACTTCGGGGGGGGGGGTGAACTGCTACTCCCCAAGCACAGCCCCGCTCTGCCCTGAGGGCCTGGGTCACTCTCTGGAATGACCTCCCCCCGAGAAAACCAGCCCAGAGTGTCTGCCATAGACCTCCGGCCTCCGCTGAGGGCCTGACCAGGTTCCACTTCGCCTCCCCGAGCCGGCAGGCCCCCCTCCCACCAGGAGCACCGATCAGAGTCCTGAGGACACGGCTGCAATCCCATTAGTCTGGGCATCGAACAGGAACACACAGATGACATAAGGAAAATTAATTTCCAGTTTTCTTCCTTGATTTGGATTCAATTTGCTAAGACCGTTTTCATTTGAAGAGGCTCTCTTCTCATCAGAAAAGCAAAACCAAGGGAAAGAAAGGCTAAATTTGTCTGTGTGCTGTGAATACCTCTGTGAAGCAGCAGTGCGCCCAGCTGGTGAGGCGGTGGTGGGGGGCGAGCGGCACCGTGCCTGTGGCCGGGGCCCCGGGGCCACAGTGGGGTCTCCACGGTGGGGTCTTTGCAGCCACACAGTTTTGATTCACTTCAGTTTCAGAGCAGACTCACTTCACTGCCCAGCGCAGTCCTGTGGCGTCTCCCTGCCTGGCAGGATGACCCATAGCAGCGGGTGAGGGAGCACTTCCTTCTGCCGGGCCCGGGACGGCCGAGCGCAGAGCCGTGATCGGGGTCGGGGGTGCCGGCAGGTGGTGGTGCGTGCACGCAGCCTGGCGTGCGCGCACCCGCGGGCCCAGGACTGCGTACAGCACACGGTGGGCAGACAGCACGGGCGACCCGGCCACGCACTGCGTCCACACTCCCTACCCTCTCGACACCCTCTGGCTCGGCGCGCCAGGCGGCCAGGGAGTGGGTCTGGGACCAGCCGTGGCCCTGAGGCTCTGAGTCTTGCAGTCCTGTCGTCTCGACACCTGCAAGGCCCCCAGTTTGGGGAAAACGTGGTGATTTTTTTCAGTCATCAGAGAAGAGCGAATCTCTTCTGCTCAGGAATGGTGATCCTGACTCTGGGCCACAAAAGGGGTGATGTTCCCTGGGGACCTGCTGTGGGAGCCGCTAGGCCTGGTGGAGACGCCTCCTCAGCCGCTCAGAGCAGGAAGCTGGAGCGACGGTTTCACTCCCTGAGGGATGCGGTAGAGAGGGATCCCACGTAGACCATCTGGATGGGGCTCAGAAGACAGACGACCCCCATCAACCACAGCACCACAGACAGGACGGCCTCATGTCCAGACGCGCGGGGCCGCCTGCCAGGCACTGGTGGACACGCGGGTGGACGATGTGCCGCCCCCTCGCCCCGAGACTGTGATCATTTCATCATTTTTGATCCAGCCCTCCATGAGCTTGTGGGGCGTCTGGGGGAAGACACCCTGACCACCAGGGAGCAGAGACCCATCAGACCTATGCCCTGGATGGCGGTGGGCTGGGGTCACGGCTGGGGCCCCCGATCTGGTTACCATGGAGACCAAGGGCTGAGCCCGTGGGAGGCTTGCGGGGGACACCTCTGAGCTCACCTGGCTCCCGTCTGGTCAAGGTGACCCTGCCCAGGTCACAGCCCTCTGCTGAGGGACGAGTCTGCCAGGCCGTACAGCAGTGACTGAGGCTGCGGGCCGGCCGAGTGGGGGCCGTCATGCAGCAGCGGACCTGCCACAACATGGGGAGGGGGTGGGGGGGGAGGGGGAGAGGAGCGTGGGGGAGGGGAGCCTGGGGAAGGATCCTGGGGGGAGGGGCCCCTGGGACAGGCGTCCTGGGGTGCTCTACCATCTCCTGGGCATCTCTATAGCACCCCTGTGGACCCTCTGCTCTCCGCACATACCCCAGCCCTGCCCGCCCCTTAACCAGGGGCTTCATCGTCTCTCTCCCCTCCATCCAGAGACCTTGAGGGCAGGCGCGGACCCCGCCTGCACCCAGCAGACCCTCAGCGAATCTTCGTGAGGGAAGGAAGCCCTCCTCCCACCGTGGGTCACCCGCGGAGCCCAGTGGCCCCAAGGCCTCCCAAGGGCCGCAGGACCCCCCCCAGAGCCCCCACACTGCCTGGTGGCCCCCACACACCAGCTGCTCTCTGCAAGCCGGAGCCCTCCCCGAAGCCGCCCACAGGGTGGGGGCAGCGTCCAGGCCCCTCAGCGCTGACCTGCGCTCTGGGGCTCCTCGGTGGAGGCCGGATGGAAGCGTTACTTCGGCACCCAGGGCTCCTGGTGACCGCGTGGGTGGGGCCTCCCCGAGAGGCACTGGGCCTGAGCAGCAGCTGCAGAAACGAGCCCCCTGCCGCGTCAGCCCCCTGCCGCCGCCCGGGATGGGCAGAGCCGGTGTCCCGAAGCCTCCTGAAGAGTGGGCCGGCGCCAGCCTAGAAGCTTAGTGCCAGTGACGCGCAGGGAGACGAGGCTGCGCCCCAGGAACCCACAGTGCTCCCGTTGCTCCTCTCCCCTGCCTCTTGGCTTCCCTGCTCCTCCGGCCCCTGGCGACTCCCCACCTTCTCTCAGCACCTGCTTCCCATGCCCACCCCTGGAACGCTGCCTCGACGGAGACTGGAGCCTCGCCCAGGACCGCTGCTCCGGCCCCGTCTCTGCAGACTGCCCAGGGGGGAACAGAGACCCCACAGAGGGGGGCACCCTGCACTCACCCGGGCGGGAACGCCCTGCGGCTCCGCGTCTGAAACGCACCCTGGCCCCGGGGGAGCTGGCCCGCCAGGCGTCCTGGGCCCGGTGGGGTGATGATCTGTCCCGCCGCCTGGACCCATCCGCCCGGACTCGTGCGGCCACCACCGCCGTCTCCACACCCTGAGTCCCTGACCCCAGCCGCCAGGACCCTGCCCAGGGTCTCCATGGAAGTCTGGGGCCACTGACTCGGGCTCCCCTGGAGGACACGTCCCAGGACCACAGGCGCACCCACTGTGGGGAAGTGATGGCAAGCCCTCCAGCGGGTGCGCTTAACCCCCGACCCCCAAGCTCCGTCCCAGGCCTGCAGGGGGCTGCACCTTGGATGAGGGTCTTGAAACCCGGCCCGGGCTCCCCGCACCCACTCTGACGCGCTGTGTCTGTGGTTGGGGCCTTCCCGAGCCGGCTCCCCATGCGGCAGGGCTGGCACCTCGCTCCCCCATCCCCACGAGTGGCCTCAGTGCTGTGCCAGCACGGTCAGCGGCGCAGGGTCGGCCTCAAAGCTGGACACGACCCCAGGCTGCCCCTGCCCTGGAGGGCGGACTGCCAGCTGCCACCTGGCCAGAGTCACCTTGAGCAGGCCTGTGTCTCTGGGTCCCAAGTCCTTCTCCAGAGACGCCTGGTGGTAGCTGGACTGAGTCTGGAGGCTGCGCCAGGCCGGGGGCAGGAAGAGAGTCTGGTCCCAAACCCGGAGCTCTCTGCCCAGTTAAGGTCAGCAGCAGGATCCCCGTGAGCCCCTGCGGTCATCAAGGCGGCTTTCTCCCGAGAGGCGTGGGTGTGCTGGGCTGGAGAGACGGCAGAGGACTGTCAGAGGCTTTGTTTACTGGTGGTGCTCTCTGGACGCAGCCTGAGGCCTGCGAAGGCTCCACCCCTGGACAAGGGGCGTCCGGCCGCTCACCACAGACCCAGGGTGGCTTGACCTCTCCTGTCAGCAGGGATGTCCAGGGGCTCGTGGTGCGGTGGGGTCCTGTCTTCCCTGTGCATCCACTCTGTCCCTAAGCGTCAGGCCAGCAGCCTTCCCGGTGGGGCTGATGCATGGGGGTGGGTTTGCCTCCTGAGAGCCCTGGGCTGGGAGGGGGCACAGCCCCAGACCGGGACCCCACCTCCAGCTCCAACCCCAGGGGCGGCTGATTAATCACAGTATGCAAATTACCCATTTAAAAAATCAATCACACCAGGACGTTTGATTCATTATTCAGGACCTGAGTTGTGTGCACAGAATTCCTAACGACCCTGGAAATCAAGGATCAGGATGGTTGTTTCGGGTAAAAGCCCTGCTTGCTGGCCGCCTGGCCCCTCCTCCTTGGGCTTGCTTTCAGGGACAGGACTTTCTGGGCACCAGGGCAGAGGGGCCAGAAGGCCTCCACCCACGAGCCCAACCCAGCACCCCATCCTGGGGGGCCCACTGCACCCAGCCCTGCCTGGCCCCAGGGGGCGCCCCACAGTGCCTGCCTGCTGAGGGCATCTCTGCCCCGCAGACACTCTACAGACCCAGGACTCGCTGTCCCTGCAGATTTCCCCTGGAGGGAGGAACACGGCCTTGTCGGGGAGCAGGGGCCGGGACAGCAGGTCACCGCGGACCAGCCCTGCAGCCCTGCCCTGCCCGGGGCCCCGTCCTGTCACGGCCCGTGGGTGGGTGTCAGCTGCCCTGGGCTCGGAGGGGGCTGGGGGCCTGGGGGGGGGGGAGCAACACCCCCTCCCCGGATTCCTCCTCGGCCAGAGCCCCTCCAGGCCGTGCTGCGTCGCGAAGCTTTCCGTGCGCCTAGCGTTCTGGAGTCGTCAGGCCTCCTCCTGAGCACTCAGCATCCTCTGCACCCCGCTGAGGACCACGCTGAGGACAACACTGAGCCTGGGTGGAGGCCTGGGGCGGACCCCACACTCCTGGGTCGTTGTGACCACGGGGAACTGGGGAAGGGCCCCCCAACTCAGGAAACAGTCGAATCTGACCAAAATACCAGCACGGGTCTCCCGTTCCCATGAATGGCTGGGTCAGTGTTTCTGGCATAAAATCATCCATCACATCCTCACTGTTTATTTGGATCTTGTTTTGAATCTGAGGATTTGACGTATTTCTTGGAAAAAGAAAATGCTCCTTTTTAGTTAAAGTTACTCCAAATTTTTCTACTTACTTTCTCATGCTTGGAACTGGGGTGTGCAGATGAAATTCTACAATGCAACGTCATCGTTTTATACTAAATATAATTTTAAATGTTATACAGCGGCAGAAATGGAAAGTTTATCATAAAAGGTTCTCCTAAAATACTTTGAAACTGCATTTACTTGAAACTAAACTGATTAAAGATTTATTAGCTTTATTTGAAACCCTTAAATCTTAAAGCCCTCTTAGATGGGGCAGGAGACTTTCCCTACCTCGTCTCCATTAAAAAAGAAAAAATTAATGCGCTTCTTAAAACAGTAAGTTCTCTCTACAAAACAGAAACGTGCTTAGTCTGTTAACAATGTACATCCTGAGTAATTTGTAAAGGCTGCCTGGGCGCTGGTTGGGTGTCCTTCCCCGTGAACTTCAAGGTGTGTTGACTTGACGTGTTCACTTCAGGGGGAATTGACTGGCTGCCGCCGAGCTGCCAGGAAGCTCTGACAGCTGCTTACTCTCTCTGCATCTCTTTTACAAACATCAGCATCTCATTTGAGTTTAAACAAAGAAAAGAAAAATCCCTGGGCAGGGGAAGGCAGGTGTTACCAGTTGCCTTCGCTCTGGGGGAGGAAGGGGCTGGGCTGCTCAGGGCCTGGGGTGATGAGGTGAGGACCCCTCCGCTGCACCCACTCCCCCAGGGATGGCACAGCCTCATCCCTCTCACCTGACCACAGGGATGGCACAGCCTCATCCCTCTCACCTGACCACAGGGATGGCACAGCCCAGGCCCCACCTGACCACAGGGATGGCACAGGCCAGGCGCCCCGCACCTGACCACAGAGTTTTATCCACAGGACATTTGCTCTGCTTTTCTTGATCATCTTGTTCCATAGTATGTTTCATTATAATGATTTAGGTGTTTTTGTAAACTATGATTAATTCCTTATTAAGAAAAAAATCAAGCTACACAGAAAACCCCCAAGAGAGTGAAAAGATAGCATTGGTCAGTTGCTCAGCTGTGTCTGACCCTTTCCGACCCTTTGGACTCTAGCCCACCAGGCTCCTCAGTCCACGGCTTTTCCATAGGATTTCCCAGGCAAGAACACTGGAGGGGGCTGCCAGGCCGTCCTCCAGGGGGTCTCCCTGACCCGGGGATCAAACTCGTCCTCCAGGGGATCTCCCCGACCTGGCGATGAAACTCGCATCTCCTTTGTCTCCTGCATGGCAGGCAGACTCTTCACCCGCTGAGCCGTCAGGGAAGCCCAGGAAGAAAAACCTACCCCCGAATCCAACAGTCAGTGTAGACTCCTCTGCACGCATTTATAGCTGAAAGATAGAGTCGCATTCTGATAATTGGGCTGATACGCATGTGGTATTGTAACAAAACATTCTTGATCACTTTTACTTGAAACTCACCAAAGTCCGCTGAAGTGAACCTGATGGAGCCGCGCATGGGATAAAGCGAGCTTCCCCCAGGGTCCCCATCCCACCCTGGGAGCCACGGGGCCCACCGGCGCTCCGGCTGAGCCCCTAGAGTCTTGCTTTCCTGGCCAGACGGGCGGGGGCTTTAACAGCAACTTTCACAGCCAGCGGTGATTTCAACAAGAAGCCGAGGTGAGACGGTGCTTCCTCGGTGGTTCAGCAGTAAAGAGTCCGCGTGCAGCGCAGGGGGCCCGGGTTAGATCCCTGGGTCGGGGAGATCCCCTGGAGAAGAGAATGAAAACCCGCTCCAGTGACTTGCCTGGAGAATCCCATGGACAGAGGAGCCTGGTGGGCTACCGTCCATGGGGTCACGAAGAGTCAGACAAGACTGACTGAGCGTGCACAGACGGTGACAGAGAGTCACACGAGACTGAGCGTGCACAGACGGTGACAGAGAGTCACACGCGACTGAGTGAGCGTGCACAGACGGTGACAGAGAGTCACACGCGACTGAGTGTGCACAGACGGTGACAGAGAGTCACACGCGACTGAGTGAGCGTGCACAGACGGTGACAGAGAGTCACACGCGACTGAGTGTGCACAGACGGTGACAGAGAGTCACACGAGACTGAGCGTGCACAGACGGTGACAGAGAGTCACACGCAACTGGGTGAGTGAGTTTGCACACACAGCGTGAGACCAACTGCCCTGAGGAGAAACGCTGAGTGTGCAGAGCCTGGGACAGCCGCCCTTGGGCCACCCCCGCCTCCCGCTTGTTCTAAGACCCTGCGCGCTGGGCTCCTGGCCCCCTGTCCTTCACCCTCGGCTTCTGAGTTGCCATCACCGCTCTACCTGCGAGGTGGGGAGGCGGGGAGGGTCCATGGGCCGCATCCCTGCTGGGGCCACGTCTCAGGCAGTGAAGAGCATAGGCCTGTGGGCATCACCGGGGGCGCGGGGTGCTGATGGGGGCAGTGGCCCCACTCCCGTCTCTTGTCTGAGCCCTGGACCCCGAGTTCCTGCTGCTGGAACCGCCCCGGGGAGGGTAGGCTGGGCGAGGCCCTTCATTCCCAGGAGCCGAGTGCGGGAGTGACCTTGTCCCAGGAGGGGGAGGCTGCCAGATGTGGGTGCACAGGAGCCCGTCCAAGCCCCATCCTCAGAGGTCCTGAGTCTCGTTACCCGGGAGCTGGGGCCGCTCGGAGGAGGCAGTGGGTGTGGGGGACCCCGGCCGTTAGCCTCCCAGTGTCTAACTCACGCTGCGCTGGGCCGGCGGGGCCTTGCCTCCTGTATCCACACTCTCCGCTCGCCCCGTCTGCCCCCACTTGCTGGGGCGGCGGACCTCAGGACCCCTGACCACGGGCCGGCCCGCAGACGTGCCCTCAGGAGCGGCTTCTGGGGGAGGGCCTCATGGTCTCGTGGTCCAGACGCCGGGCCTTTGGCAGTCAGAGGACGCAGGGAGTGTCCACAGGCGGCCCCGAGGCAAGGTCCGCAACGAGGGCCAGACGCTCCTCTCCTGTTGACGACCGCACGGTGAGAGCACGTCCTTGGCCTCCGTGAGGGGCTGCAGCATCTGAAACAAACCATTTGGTGCTGAAGCCAAGGCGAGTCCTGGCTGGCCCCTGGGCTTGCGTGCGGGCGCCTAGCTCTCGCTGCCACTCGAGTGCTGGGCTTCAGAGTTGTATTTCAGCTAGAACATCAATACCTGAGCCTGGGGGCTGGGTGAGGGACAGGGACCCCAGGGAGACGTCCTGGCGTTGGAACCACAGGCTCCAGAGTCCAGCCTCGGCTGCTTCTGCCTGCGTGGCCTAGCCCTCCCATCGCCGAGGTTGCGTCTGGGGCTGGGGGTGCCATCTCCATGGAAACCACTTACAGATGCCCCAGCACTCGGGCCTGGGGGCCTGCTGATCCAGGGGGCGCTGCTGATCCGGGGGACGGCCACACACAGGCCTGACAGCAGCCTTGGAGGAAGCTCGCGGGCTCTGTTATAGGAACTGGGATGTTGGAAGCCGCAGGTGAGAGGTGAGGGACTGTCTGGGTGACCCACTGGGGAGTGGGGACACGGGCCCCCACATCTCCGTGAGAACCCTCAGTGTGGGTGGCTGACACCCCGTGTGTCTCCGAGAAGCGACCCCCAGCCCTGTGCCACCCCTGTGCTCCGCCAGCTCTCTGCCAGCTCAGGGCAGGGTGAGTGCCCAGGGGTCCAGCCAGCCTGCAACCTGCAGGGCAGAGGCAAGGGGAGGCTGGCGCCAGACCGAGTGCCGCCCCTGCGTCCATTGCCTGACGCAGCAACGGGCCACGCTGTGCGCAGCTCCGCATTCTCACTGCAGAGAAGAAGCAAGGCTGGTCTGCGGGTCCATCTCGCATGTTTTATTGAGGAAGCTTAATTATTCACCAGGCCCAGGCGGGCCCCCTGCGGCTGCGGCTGTGCGGCACCTTGTTCGGAGATGCGCCCTGTGTTGCTCAGACTGCTCTGGGAAGCACAGCGTCTTCAAGAAACTCAGAGGCTCCCCTGCCTCCGCCCCCATGCCTTGGCCCTGCCTGGTCAGGGGCAGAGTGGGACTGGGGGCCTGGCTGGGGTCAGGCTGCTGGGGCCTGGCTCAGGATCACATGAGCTAACGTGATTTTCTGTGCTGTAAGGCGGCGTTGACCGTCCTGTGGAGCAGTGTTGCTAATACGGCCTGTCCTTGAGCCCTGACGGAAGCGGGGGCGGTGGACACAGCTCTGGTGCCTGCTGAGGTCGGGACTGGCTACCAGGTGCTGTTCCCGTTAAGGGTCACACGGTCAGATGCCCTTGAGAGCAGCCCTGGTGGGGGCCCGGTGGGCCACGTCTGTCCTGCGGAGGAAGCAGGATTTTGAGACTGAAGTGTCCATGTGACCTGCCTTTGGCCCTCGAGGTGACAGCCTTTGGCAAATTTCTTGCCAAGCAGCCCCGAGCCTCAGCAGATTCCTCCTAAATGTCGTTGTCCCCATGACTCGGGAGAGGGGGCTAGTCTTCTGACGATTCCTGATTATTTGATTAGACGCCAGGGGGAATTGGGAGGAGAGGAACTCCCCAACCCGTACTCAGAGCTGATGGCCTAATGGATTGTTCACAGAAGTCATTCTCAAGCTCAGAGTCCAGATATTTTTAGCTGCCAGAAGCCCAAGGTCACCCAAGTGACAACCGAGCGTCTGGATCTGATAGACAATAATTCAAAGCTCGCTTCTGCAGCAGTGGTTTGAGCCCATTCCTGCTCTCAGCTCTGCACCCACAGCTGTGGTGTTTAGAACCAGAATTCCGAGAGGAGTTTAAATGTCCATCCACACTCTCCTTGACCGGCATACGTGATCCAGAAGCTTCCAGGCTCACTGACACTGCCTTTGAAGGGCTACAGAGAAACATGTTTACTGAGAAATGCTCCTAATTCACGGGGTGGTGCAGGCCTGGTGTGGGGGCCATAAGTCTCTCTGCAGCCTGATGGGGACAGAGCGAGGCTTCCCTTAGGACGCTGTTCCTGGCCGTGGAGCCAGGCGTGGGCCAGGCGTGGGCCAAGATGAGCCAGGTGTGAGTGCCGTGCAAGCCAGGTGTGAGCCAGGGGTGAGCCAAGATGAGCCAAGTGTGAACGGGGTGTGATCCAGGTGTGAACCAAGGTCGGCCAGGCGTCAGCACATGTGAACTGGGGGTGAGCCAGGCGTGAACCGAGGTCAGCCAGGCGTCAGCCTGTGCACGTCCAAGCGTCAGAACCATCTCCTGGTGCAGAGAGGGACTGGAGCAGGTGGACATTTTCCAGGTGGTGCTCACAGGGTTGATCTCAAGAGGCAGTGGACCCTGTGGTCCCCCAGCCACCATGCGGAGGGAAGGATGATGCTCCACCCTCCGTCCAGGCTGCCCCCGCAGAGCCCACACCAGAGCTGGGTCTTGGCTCCCAGGGGGCATCTGGGTCAGTGTTCCCTCTGGAAACGTTTCTGTTCGTGGCTGCGTCGTTGTGTGCACACATCCGAAGAGGATAAGAACCTAAATCCGGGTGGATGATCTGAGGCGTGGTCTGGGCGGGAGAGAACCGCTGTGTGGCAACCTGAGCGGGACCGACCGGGACAGGGCCCAGCTCCAGCCCCGCCCCTGACCTGTGGCCTCGGCTGCAGCGGCCTGCTCCTGGGGCCCATCCTTGCACCCGTGCGGCGGGCGCCTCCTTGGTGTCCTCACCTGTGTCTGAGGACCCATCCAGCTTGCTCAGCACCCCCGCGCCGAGCCCGCGCCCTGTGCCAGCCGTGGGCGGGCCTCTCCTCTTGGATCACCGGGAGGCAGTGAGCTCCTGCAGCCTCCCTGGCCCCCGCCGCAGCCTGTCCCCGCCCAGCACCGCGTCCTGGCAGAGCGTGCAGTCAGTTCCTTGGCCAGTGGAGGGTCCTGGCTGGCCACTTGCCTGACGGCATTCAGACCCGAGCTTTGGAGCCTGGATGCTGCAGGGGAGGATTGGGGTTAGGGGATGGCGCACATTTACACAACATGAAAAGAGAAAACGTTTCAGAGACTCAAACAGCATCACTTTTTATCTCAATCTGTAAAGATGTATCTTTTCATTTGTTCAGAAAGAGCATCTTGCTGGGGCAGCCTCAGCTGTCTTTAGACATTAAACTGTCGGAACGAAGCTCCAGCCTCCTGGCTCAATAAAATGCATGGAACAAGGAATCACAGGGCTCCTCTGCCGACTTTACAAAAGCAAAATGATACTTTTTAAGGGTAGAAAATCCTTTCATTAAAAAAAATCCCACCCTGGATAAAACCATAGAGTTAAAATCAGATCATCAGTCTGGGCTGCAGCAGGGAAGGGTGTAGACCAGGTCAAGAAATCCTTTTCTCCCCACACAGGAGCTGCTGCAGCAGAGTCCTGAGGACACTGCAGGGCACCCCCGTGGGGCCCCCTCCCTGCTCACCTGCCTGTCTGCCCTCTGGCGCCGGCCACCGGATGAGCAGACTCTGGGGTGAGCTGCCCCGAGGTTTCAGCTGAGAAACTCCAGCCAGGAGGGTTGGCGCAGGTAGCAAACGAGTCCAGAGGACGCCCGGGGATGGCGTGCGCGTGGGTGAGTGTGAACATGTGCAGGTGTGCACCAAGGTGGGCATGCGTGTGCGTGTGGCTGTGCACATGTGTGCATGTGCAACGCACGCGCCTGTGTCCCGCGCCCTGTGAAGGCCCGCTTGTCTCTGACATTTGGAGTAGACAGCATCTCCCAGGGACTCTGGGCCTCACCCGGTCGAGCCCGTCACCGCGTGTGGCTGCAGGGGAGCGGCAGGGCCGTGCGGGCCGCCAGGGACAGAGCTTGGCTCTCCTGAGGGGACCCAGCTGGGAGGTGCTGCTCCAGGTCGGGGTGGGGGAACACACTGGGTGTCAGGCCGTCATGGGGGGTGAGGGGTCCTGCATGGCGACTCCCAAGTGGCATTCAGGCACGGAAGTGGCTGCCCTGGCCTGGGACGGTGCCAGGCACTAGGAGGGGATTGGCCGGAATGGGCAGCCCTGCCTGGGGCCTTGGGGATCACCTCCTCGGCCTGGGGACTGCGCCGTCTGGGAGACACACACACAGGGCAGGTAGGGCCCCGGTGAGGACGCAGCGCTTCCCCGTCCTGCAGGGCTGAGCGCTGGGCCTGGGACCAGCACCCCCAGGGCCAGGGCCCCAAGCCCCCAGGAGGACCCTCCCCTCTAGAGTCCACGGTCCTCAGGGCTGGGCAGCGTCCTTGGTTCTGAACTGAAACCTGCCATGAAGACCCCGCAGGTCGGCGCCGGTGCTTCGTCCCCCGGCCGCTCCTCTCGTGGTTCCCCCCAGCCCTCACTGCACAGGACACCCCCCGGGGCTGATGGGTCTGCTCCCCGTCCCCTGGGGCATCGCCTCTCCCCGGGTGGGTCCTGGGAACGATGTCCTGGGACCCGGGTCAGCTCCTCCACCGCCCACTGGGGACCCTCAAGGGAGACCTGACAACTGTGCGGACTTCACAACATCTGCTGGGGGAGAGCCCGCCCGCGAGGCTGTCTCTACAGCGCTCAGACGCAGGCCTCCGGGAAAGCTCTGCGCTCGCTGTCTCACTGCCGTCAGACCAGACCTGAGCCAAGCAGCACCCTAGGGTGTGCGGAGGCCTTGGGGTCGATGCTCACAGGACCCAACTGTATGGGAGCCGGGCCTCGGGGCTCACCCAGCATGGGGCCCCTGCATGGCGACCGGAGTCTCTCCTTGGGACCCAACCCTGGTTCTGGTTTCTCAGGCCAGGTCCTGGACGGACCCCAAGGCTGCACCAGTGCAGGTGGCCTCCCTCACTGGGGGCTCCTCGAAAGGCAGGGGGGTTGTGCCTCTCAGACCACACAGGTTCCAGAGAGCAGGCTAGGAGGGGCCTCCTCAGGCGGCTGAGAGCCCAGGCCGCCCTCCCCCGGAGCAGCAGGATGGGATGGGGTGGGGGGTGCCTGGAGAGGCGGAGGTGAAACCCTGAAGTGCAGGACGGACGCACACGCTTCCCAAAGGCGCCGCAAGCAGAAGGCTGCCAGGTGTGCTGGAGTCTGGCCTGTGGAGACGACCTCAGCAGAGCCCCGCTCCCTGCCAGGCAGGACGGCCGCTCCCCTCCTGGTCCAGCGAGGACAGAGGACCCAGGACCGCCCTGCCAGCTTGCTCTGGTCGCCTTTACAGCGGATTGTCACGGACGCCCAGGCCCCAACCCAGAGGGCTTCTCACAGTCTCATCGCAAACATCCCGGGGGGTGGGTGGAGGGGGCACGGGCTATTCCCGGACCTGTCACGGTGCGGGGACGAGCCTGACAGTGCGGGGAAGCGGGGGTGACGGGGCGGGGCAGGGCGGACGGTGCGGGGGTCAGGGGTGACGGTGCGGGGGTCAGGGGTGACGGTGTGGGGGTCAGGGGTGACGGGGTGGGTGACGGGGGTGATGGGGCAGGGGTTGGGGGTGATGGGGCGGGGTGTGGGGGTGCGGGGTGTGGGGGCAGGATGACGGGGCGAGGGGCGGGGGGGACGGTGTTGGGGGACGGGGGGACGGGGCAGGGGGCGGGGGGGACGCGGCAGGGGGCGGGGGGGACGGTGTTGGGGGGGCGGGGGTGACACTTTCTCAGAAGCTCTCCTGCAGCTGTGGCCCCCGAGCAGCTCATGCTGTCCCTCCGTCCACTGCAGGAGGGATGGCGTTTTCCGCCCAGCTCTGGGCCGGAGCCGACAGAGGGCCCTCTGCTCCTCGACGCCGGGCCCTGGCCTGTGGCCGCCGCTGGTCTGAGCCGGGTCCTAGGCCCTCAGGCTGCACCCCAGTCTCCACTCTCTGGTTTTATGTCTACAAACACGGGGCAGCTGCCGCCTGCCACCTGGGACTGTGGCCAGCAGCTGCCAGATTCAGCAACCAAGAGGAGGGTACCCGGGGGAGTTTGAATTTCAGATGAACATTGTCTCGGTGTGAGCGCGTCCCGATGCCACAACGGACGAGCTGGAAAGAGTGGCTCTTGTGCATCTGAAGTTCGGATCCGACGGCCGCTTGGTCTCCCACCGCCATCTGCGTGCGCGGATGAGCCCAGCCCCTGCCCTGAGGCTCTGTGGGCAGCGCTGAGGTGTGGACACTGGGTTCTAGCCCCTTGGTCACTCTTGGGGGCTCTTTGCTGAAAACACACAGCAAAGAAGCTCCTTCGCTGAGCTAACACACTGTCTGTATGGACACGCGCTCCTGGGTCTTTAAGATCCACGTGGCCGGAGGCGCGGTCTCCTGGCCCTGCAGAGGGGCCAAGGCACCTGCCCCTTCCCTCCCCACAAAGGCGGCCAGGGCACCGGAGGACAGGGCAGCCGATCCGGGAGACGGCAACGGCCTCTGGGTCCCCCCTGGGATGAGAGCCTGCCCCCGAGGGACCCTCACAGAGGCGGTTCTCTGGGACAAAGAGGTGTCCACAAGGCGGCATCAGGTGGGCAGGGCCCCCAAGGCTGAGCCGAAAGTGGGCAACTCAGGACGTGGCTGCAGCCTGGAGTCTGCCCACCCCAATTGGCCCACACCCTCCAGGACCTGCAGCACCCAGAGAGGGGGCAGCACCCAGCTGGGGCCGAGGGCGCCTCCCAGAGTTGCCGTGACCTGTCTCCTCCTAGCGCCCAGCATGCAGACCGCCAGGTCCCTGAGAAAAGACAGGCTGGCCGCACGGCCTGCCCCCACTGACATCCGTGCTGAGTCCGCGTGAGGCAGAGGAAGGCCCTCCGGCTTCTCACTCTGGAGTCGGCGGGGGAGGCTGTTTCACACTTTAGAGCTTGTTTCAGGATGTTTCCGGGTGGATGTTTCCACGCACCCTCTGAGCAGGGGTGGAGGGCAGGGGCGGGGACTGGGGGTGGAGCTGGAGGAGGGCCGGTGGAGGTTTTCACGGTGACTCCTTGTCCTGGTCTGATTTTTTCCTGGCCACATAAGCCTGGCAGTCCCGACGTGTGCCGTCCTGGTGTCCAGGCCCAGAGGGAGACGCCGGCGAGCTTGAGGCTCCTGGGCCCTGTCGTGGCCCCTTCCATGCACGGTCGAGGCATCTGTGGGCTTCTAGGCATGATGAGATGCCCCCTCAGGTGGCTCCATGGGAAGAGACGGTCCCGGGCATGGCAGCCGGCATGCCCCATCCTGACGTGCCAGCGTGCGCTTCTGCCAGCCGGGTGTCCAGAAACGCAGTCCTGGGGACCTGACCCCACCGTCACCCAGAACTGACCTCCGCAGTGAGCGCTGCCCGGGTCAGGGGGCCACGGCGGGGCACCCGGGGCGCCTCCAGCCACACTGGTGGGCTCCAGGGCGGCTGAGACTCAACAGTTAAAGGCGGCCGCGGCCGGGTGACCACAGTCCACCAAGAATAGAAAGTGGTCACGTTTCAGCAGCGGCTGCACCACTGACTGGACGATGCGCTGCTGTCATTAAATATAAAAGCCCAGACTCAAAAAAGTACCCGTGCTCCAGACACAAGGACGTTTCCTACAGTCTGGCGGCAGCGGGACGTCTCACAGAAACGCGTCGTTCTGGCCCCAGCGTCTCTGCAGGGGCTGCCTTTCACCCTCCCCGCCTGCTTCTCTCCCCCAGGCTTCACAGTCCGCTGAGTCCAGGCGTTCCTCCGGATGGTTCGCAGGGTGGGAGCAGGGGGCTCCCCGTCTCTGCTCTCCCCTCGCTCCTTTGGGTCGCTCTGCCTGAGGGGGGTGAGGAGGACGGGGGTGGGGGCGGGGGAGGCGGGTGGGGAGGTGCTCGCAGAGCCCACGTGGGGAGGTCCCCCGGGTGGGGCCCAGGCCGCTCTGAGGCCCCCGGCTGCGTGTGCAGAGGCGCTCCCCGCTTCTTGCAAGCTGTCAGATTTCTTTAAACACAGCAAGCCAGTGTCAGCAACACCACGACGACTGAGTGCTGGAGGCTGGTGGGGGCGGCGCGGGGAGGGGGAGGCACAGGGCCGGAGGGGCTGGGGGCGGAGGGGCTGCGGGCGGCGGGGCTGGGGCGCAGGGCCGGGCTCCGCCTGGGGTGACCGTGGTCCGCTGCGCCCGAGGGCGGGCCTGGCACACGTGTGCGCCGATACACAGACGGAGCCTGGCTCCCGAGTGACCACTGAGGCGAGGCCCCTCGACTGGCCGGGGCGGGGTGTGAGTGAGAAGCAAACTGTGCTGAGACCCGGATGCTTGTTACAGCGGCTGGGCCGGACGAACACGCTCTAGGAAGCTGAGTCGCAAGCCTTCCTGTTGTCACAGTCTCCGCTTTAAATGTCCAGACAAGAAGGCCAGGAGGGCGGGGGACCGTGCGGGCAGGGGCAGCCTCCGCTCCATCCCGGCCCAGCCGTCTCGTTTCCCCATCCAGGCAGGGACCTTGGCTGGTCCGGGGACACCGGGCAGGCCTGGGCCAGGCCGCGGGTGATCTTCTGATCGCTACCCTGCCGAGGCCTTGGTGGCGTTCACACCAGGGCGGTCGGCACCACCCCTGCAAACACATGGGTGCTTCCTGCGGGCTCAGGGGGTGGGTTTTTCAGGAAACCTCAGGGTTCACCCCTGGGAGGGCCTGAAACTCAACAGAGCATGGGAAAATTCTAGTGTACCAAATAACTCACTTTCTTGAGAGAAAGCCTTGCAGGAAAGGTGAGGGAACTGGGTCGAGGTAACCACGGTGACAACCTGGGCAGAGGTGATGGGGGGGCCCACAGGGCACCCCTGCCCCCTCTAGGCTGCTGCCCCTGCCTGGGGGCTGCCAGCGCAGGAACCCTGGGGCCAGTCAGAGGCTGGTGACCCCCTTGCTGGTGGGAGCTGCTCCGCCCCGACTCTGGGTGTGAAGGCCAAGGGTTGGCGAGAGGCGCCCCTGAGCTCCAGACACAGCTGACAGTAGACGCTGCCTCTGGGGCCCCTGCGGGCAGGGCCGGCTCTGGGGGTTGTGGCCCCCCGAGGGATTTGGGTCAGGCTATCCAGTGGACGGTGCCTGCCCCCGCTCAGGGGAAGGCCTGTCCATCCACCCATGGACTGGGGGAGGGGCGGCCTGTCCATCCACCCATGGACTGGGGCTCAGGGGAAGGGCGCCCTGTCCATCCACCCATGGACTGGGGCTCAGCGGAGGGGCGCCCTGTCCATCCACCCATGGACTGGGGCTCAGGGGAAGGGCGCCCTGTCCATCCACCCATGGACTGGGGCTCAGGGGAGGGGCGCCCTGTCCATCCACCCATGGACTAGGGCTCAGGGGAAGGGCGCCCTGTCCATCCACTCATCGACTGGGGCCCAGGGGAGGGGTGGCCTGTCTGTCCACCCCAGGACGAGGGCCAGAGCCCTCCCACCGGCTGTCTGAGGGCCTCAGGACACTGCTGCTGGACTTGGGTACAGGCAGAGCTGGGGGTCCTGGCTCCAGGGAGGGCGCATGAGCCTGGGGGAGGGGGAGCCCGTGCACACCAGCCCGGCTGCCTCCCTCACCCGCCGGTTCTGGGAAACGTCCAGGTTGTCATGGCAGCTTTTCACATATAGATAGTTTAGACCTAATTGTCAAAAATGCTTCCTACATCTAGGCTGTTAAAATCCATTAGCCACAGAAAATCCTCAGTGTTCAGCCAGACATCTGTTTTATTGGCACTTTTTAACAGGAGGTTTCTTTGTTTTCTCTCCAAGGCAAAAACGATCCTTTATAAACCTCCCTTAAAAGTGATTTGAAAGTAAAGTATACAAAATGGGAATTTAGAGAAAACCACAAATAAAGCAGAAACAAAGGCGAGGCGGAATCCGTCCAGCACCCTGCTCCCTTCCAGGAGAACCTGTGTTGTTCGTGCCGGTGACGGCCCGGCCCTGGGGAGGGCGTCAGCAGGAACGCAGCCACAGCGCAATCCCAGCAGCACCGGTCCTCACACACA
Organism: Ovis aries; assembly: GCF_016772045.2. Classification (NCBI taxonomy): domain Eukaryota; kingdom Metazoa; phylum Chordata; class Mammalia; order Artiodactyla; family Bovidae; genus Ovis; species Ovis aries. Next base: position 50,917,818 of record NC_056075.1, on the reverse strand, counting down.
CTGCAGCTCTGAGCCCCAGCAAGGCCTGGGGTACCCGGGCTGGGCCAGTTATCCCTGCGGTCGCTGGAGACGAGAGGCGTGACCGAGGAGACCCCTCCCCAGGGACACACTGGAACACCCACCACCCATATCAGGGCTTGAGACTGGAGGTTCACCCACGAGACACACTGAAGTCTTTAAAACCATGGACAGGTGGGGTAAAGTATCTTCATATGTGTTTAGTACTGTGGGAAAATTCCTTTCCGTAAATCAGCCTGGACATGCTCATCAAGCCAGGCTGGACGCACACCCGTGGCTTCCGTTTGGAGGGTTAGAGGCTGGTGGCAGGCATGCCCTCTCCCAGGCTGCTTTGATGAGGGTGTGTCCACGTGCGTCCCCGAAGGCCCAGGACATCTGGGCCTGAGCTCAGGTCCCTGCCCTGGTCCTGGCTGGTGCTCTGCTCTGCCGTCGCTTGGGTCCTGGCCCAGGGCTCTAGGCAGGGATGTCGCTTTGTCTGGGGGGCGAGTCCCAACTGGCCTCGGTCTGGAAGGGGAGGCCAGGGGGCACTAGTGGTAAAGAGCCCGCCGGCCAGAGACGCAGGAGAGGCGGGTTCCATCCCTGGGTGGGGAAGATCCCCTGGAGGAGGGCATGGCAACCCACCCCAGGAGGAGGTGGGATGGAGGAGCCTGGTGGGCTGCAGTCCACGGGGTTGTAGAAGAGTCAGACAGGACTGAAGCGACTTCACACACAAGGGGCTTCCGTGCGGCATGTGGTTTGAGGTTGTTTACAGAGAAAATTCAAGCCCACCTGTCCTGCCCAGCCCTTCCATGAGACAGCCCAGGCGTACCCCTTGGCCAGTTACCTGGGTGGCCCAACTCTCTGGAAGTTCAGCTCCCTGAGTGCCCTTGCTGGGGGACATCAGATGCTGTGACCAAGCCCCGAGCACACAGCCAGACCCCGGCCTGCTGACCTGCAGAAGCCCCTTTCTCACCACGGGGCCAGCACCTTGAGCATCGCAGCCCTGGACCCCCAGACCCCGACGGGGGCTCAGGTGGGGGACGGCGAGACGCTCAGGAAGGCTCTCACATGGACAGCGGGAAGCAGCGGCTGCAGAGGCTGGAACCCGGACCCACTGCGTGGACAGCAGAGGCCTCAGAGAGGACGAGCAATCTCGAGGAAGAGCAAAGCAAGTTTAGAAATGGACTGCAAGGCCGCAGCCATCAAGACTGGCTCGGCACAAGGACAGAGCTCGGAGCAGTGGGACAGAATCCAGAGTCCAGAAATAAACCGTCACACTCACCGTCAGCTGATTTCCCACAAAGGCACAGACGGAACTCTCTGGGGAAAGGTCAGCCTTCTCCACACGCGATGATGCTGGGAAGTCAGCACCCACAGGCGGGAAGGATTTAAAAAAAAGACGCATTTGATCAAAATGAATCAAAGACCTAAATGAGAAACTACAATTATAAAACTCTCCACAGCGACACAGGAGTAAGACCTCTCGACCCTGGGTTAGGCAAAGATTTTTTGCATACAACAGGGAAAGCGCAACAATTCAAAAAAAGTGAGACTGGATTTCAAAAGCCGCGAAAACGAAAAGCCGCAGGGTGAAGGAAATCACTGAAACCATGCGTCTGGCGAAGAACTTGTATCCAGAGTATATAAAGAGCACCTGTAACTCAGGAATGACCCTAAGAGACAGCAGGCAAAATGCTTGAACACAGATCCCACTAGAGAAGGCACAGAGATGGCCAGCACATGCCCTAAAGGCGCCCAGCATCGTCGGTCGCTGAATCGGGTCAAAACCACAGTGACTGGGAAATGCGGGAAGACGGGCACTGACTGGTATTGGCGAGGTTGGCACCCCCACCCCCGCTCCATGCCGAGCCTGGGAGACGAGGTGTGGGGGCCCTGTACACACTGGGCCTGGCGTGCACACAGGAGTGGTCCAGGGATGTGGGTTTGAGATGCGATTGCTGCCTAGAACCACGTCCCAGGCACCACGAGCAGGGACCCACTGCCGAGACCAGAGGTCACGGACAAGCAGAGTCCAGGATCCAGGTGGACGCTGGCAGAGCTGAGTCTAAGGAAGAGCTCTGCTCAGCGGGGCAGAGTGTCTCCCTCGAAGTCAGAGTGTCCCCTGAAGGCAGGGCCCCCTCAGTGCCCACCAGGCAAGGACCCCATCAGATCCAGGGTGTTGGCCCCACTGGGCTCACGGAGATGCCTGCTCCCGCCCAGCCCATTGAGGGGCTCAGGCTGTGTCTAGACAGGGCCCAGGCTCATCGCTCACTTCTGAGAGGCTGGGCTGGGAGGAGCTGCCTGCTCCCGTCCAGCCCATCGAGGGGCTCAGGCTGCGTGCAGACCAGGGCTTCCGCTCTGGGCCCCGACCTGAGTGCAAAGGCATGACTTCCCTCTGGCTCCTCTGGAGCCTCAGGGAGGCCTGGCCTGATGCTGAGCTGGCTGCTCGAAAGTAGGGGGTCCCCACCACTCGCGACACCCTCCCATCGCAGCCCCGGGGCACCCCTTCCTCCACATCACCGTGGAGAGTTCTCTCTGCGGAGAAAAGTGTCCCCAGGTGGCAGCCATCCTGGGCTTGGTCCCAATGCCTGGTAGACCATGGCCCTCAGGATGGGGTCTCGGGGATGCGCTGTCCAGGCCACAGTCGTCCGAGCAGGGCTGAGAGGACAGAGCCTCAGCAGCTGCAGGGCTCGACACCTGTGGGTCAGAGCAGAGGCTAGCGCAGCCCCGTGTGCGCTGGGAAGTCCGGGTGAGGGTGGCTGGTGAGACCAGAGGGTCCCCAGCGTAGCACAGCTCAAGGGCAGCGTCTAGGCGAGAGGCTCCGCCCCCCCGACCCTGCTGGGTTTTTCCATTCTTCCCAGTTCTCTGGTGCCAAGGGCTAAGTTGCCAGTCTCTCTCCTCAGGGCCTTATTTTGGGAAACTTATCCACAGCTGCATGATTGCGAACAATCCGTCCTGATTACAGTCTGCCCGGCTGGGTCCCCGTCTGCGGGCCGGGCGGGAGGGGCGGGCAGGGAGGCTCTGGGGGTGGGCCGTCCAGTCTGACCCCGTGACGGAGAGTCGCCCGTGTCTGCACAAGGAGAGAGGCAGGAGGGTCTCGGGGGTCCCACACGCGTCCTCCTGGATCCCGGCCAGCACGTGTGTGTGAAGACCACCGAGGCTGGGGGTGGGCCAGAGAGAAGTTTAGAGCGAGGCTCCCTCTCACTGGATTAGAGAACCTCGCGACCCCTGGGCCCTGGGTAGATCCTTGGAAGGTTTCCCTGGTGGAAAATAGGGACCTTGGAAAAAACACGACCCTGGTCCCACCTCACAAATCTTAAGAAGCCAGATCCGCAAGGATTAAGAAATTTAACAGAATCCTAGAACAAAACCCAGAGTATGCACAGGATCACAGAAATATCCAGCAGCTGCCAACGCGAAATCCACAGCCTGTGTGGTTCAAAGACCGCAGGCCCGCCCAGCAGCAGGGAGATCAGAGCAAGGCTGCAGCCTGAGCAGGCGGTGGGCTCCAGGGCAGCTGGCGGCCCTCACAGCCTCACCTCTGGGCATCGCCGAGGTGACTCCCTGGGAGGACGGGTGCCCTTCTCTGCGAGGCGGTGCGTGCTCTGCCCTGACCCCGCAGGGCCAGGGACGCTCCGGCGAGGGCGGGAGGAGCCTGGAGACTCCCAGTCCTTCCCAGTCTGTGAGCACGGCCCCACAGAGCCCCTCGCCCGGGACCCCGCTCCTGGAGCCTGCGAGGCCGGGCCCTGTGGGCGGACCTGGGCCCCTGACGGTGCTGGCCATCTCCCCAGGGGCTCTGCTTCCCACAGGGCGGATCACCCGGCCTTCGTACGCCCAGCGCCTGGCCTGCGTCCACCCCCGTCTCCGGGTGTCAGGAACCTGTTCGCGGTCCTAGGTGTGGGGAGAAGGGAGCAGGCCGGGTGAGGGCCACGGCCAGTGGCTCTCTTCCTCCGGGGGCCTGGAAAGTGGGCGGGGGAGGGCGAGAGGGCAGCCCCAGGTCTGGACAGTGACCAGAAGGGGTGAGGGGGGCAGGGGAGGGGGGCCTGGAGGAGACAGCCAGGGTCGGAGCTCAGTGCAGGGGCGGGGAGGGGGTGCAGGGCTGGGGAGGGTGTGCGCCCTCATTTGACCACATGGCTGCAGCTGAAGGGCCAGGCCTGGGGGGCAGTGGCTGAGCTAAATCGAGACACGGTGGGCAGGTCGGTGGGGCGGGCGGCTGTTGGCGTTCCTGTTCCTCAGAAACCTCTGCTGAGCTTCGCACAAACACTCTGATGCAGAATCAGACGCTCAGGGCCGCTGGCCGGCTGGGTGGTCACAGCCTGAGCCTCGGGGCTGTGCCGACGGCCCCGGGCTCTGTGGGATCGGACCCCACCCCCACCGCGTGGCCCAGTTCATGGTTTTTGAAGCAGATCTTAGTCACGGCTTGTAGTCGGGGAATGAGGTGTTCTCAGGGCTTGTCCTGGGCCTCGGGGGATGGGGAGGGCAAACGTGAGTGCCCGAAGGCGCTTCTGGAAACACCCACCAGAGTGAGCTCAGCAGAGAGAGGCCAGCCGGGACACTCCCCCCAATCCCGGTCGGCCATGGTCACCGGAACCCCGGCAGAGGGTCCAAGCCCCACTCAGCTCTCCCAGCGACAGCGAAGCGCCTTCTGAGACCAGCCTCCTGGGCCTCAGCACAAAGGTCAAGGTGTGGGGACCCCAGGTGCCCCCTGAGGGGAGAGGGGCCCTGGGGCTCCAGGCCGACCCGGGGACACAGACCTGGGAGACTCGCACAGATGGCGCTGGCAGGGCTGCTCGCCGCCTCCCCTCGCACACGCCGGGCCCCTAGAGACGCCCCCGGCCTGCAGAGACCTGTCCCAGCACAGCAGGGTCCCCTCGACTGCTCATGGCCCCACCTCCTGTCCCAGCACACAGAGCCAGCTCCCCGCAGCGGGACAAGCCGGCGGTCAGCCCGCCTTGAGGCCTGGACCAGACGGCGCCTGCGCCCCAGGCTCCTAGGGGCCCTCCGTGCCCCACACGCTCACAGGGCGGGCGCTGGCCTGGGGAGGGGCTTCCTGACCCCCCTCGCCTGGAGGGTCACCCCACCAGTGAGGGGGCTGCCCCCGGGAGTCAGCATGGAGCCCCCAGAGAGGGGAGACCCCGCCCCGGCCCGCAGGGCCCCAGGAGGCGCAGTGGGCCAGCTGGGCTCCCCCACGGCTGGACACTGCCCAGCTCAGCCAGGCTTTGCCAGAAACATGAGCTGTGGCGGGGGCGTCTGGAGAGACACTGCCCCTGGACGGGGGTCCACAGCACCCCTCCATCTGTGGGGAGTCAGGCAGGGTGGGGCCAGCGCCAGGCCAACCCCCAGACACACACCGGACAGGAGAGGCTCACAGGAGGCAGTGGACAGCGGGGGTCACGGCGGCGCCTGGAGTCTGCCCACCACCCTCCCCCAAACTGAGACCCCAGGAATCTCTGCTTGCAGCCTTTTCAGGACGGAAGGACGGGAGACCCGCATACACAGACACACAGACACAGACACACAGACACACATACACACAGACACACACACACACACAGACTCACACACACACACAGACTCACACACACACAGACTCACACATACACAGATTCACACACACACACACACCCACAGACTCACACACACACAGACTCACACACACATACACACACACTCACACACACCCACAAACACAGACTCACACACACAGACTCAGACACACACACAGACTCACAGACAGACTCACACACACAACAGACACACACACACACTCACACACACACACAGACTCACACACACACAGACACACATAGACTCACACAGACTCACACACACACACACACACACACACACACACACTCACACAGACTCACACACACACAGACTCACAGACAGACTCACACACACAACAGACACACACACACACACACAGACTCACACAGACACAGACTCACACACACACATACACACAGACTCACACACACAGACTCACACATAGACTCACACACACAAACTCACACACAGACTCACACACACAGACTCACACGCACCCCCATACACAGACAGACACACACAGACTCACACACACACACAGACTCACACACACAGACTCACACACACACACACAGCCTTCGTGTGCCTGGGCTAACCCACGGGTGGATGGACAATTCAGAAACCACAGACGAGCACGGTGGTGGGAGGTGCAGGTGGGGGGCCGGGAGCTGGAGGGGCTGCCCTCCTGCAGGGCCCTGGGGCTGCACGCGGACCCGCCGAAGGCAGCAAGGCTCTGTTCTGCACGGACCTGCAGCCCCTGCCCTTTCATCCTCCCCTCTCTCAGGCGAGAAGGACCTTAGGTTTGGTGACGGCTTTTTAGATACAGCACCGACAGCACAGTCCGAGAAAGAGATGATTGATAAGCTGGACTTCATTAAAATTAAAGACTTCAGCTCTGCTAACGGCCAGGTGAAAAACTGAGAGAAAAGCTGCAGGCTGCGGGAAAAGATTTGCAAAGGACACAGCTGATAAAGGACTGTGCTCCAAGTACACAAAGGAGCCCTTACACCTCAACAAGAAGAAAACAACCAGTTACAAAATGGGCAAAAGCCCTTAGCAGACGCCTCAGCAAATAGGACTCACAGACGGTAAAGGGCTCCGCTCCACATGCCATCCGAAGAAGGCAGATGAGCACACGATGCCCCTGCGCGCCTGCCAGGACGGGCAGAGCCCCAGAGCACTGATCCCCGGGGCCAGAGGGGCGGGGAGCGGCGGGAGCTCTCCTCTCTCGGGGGGGATGCAGACAGTGCGGCACTCTGGGAGGCAATCTGGCGGTTTCTGACAAAAGCCACTGTCTTCTTCCCGTGCGATCAGCCAGCAACTGTGTTCCTTGACGTTTACCCAAAGGAGCTGAGAACCTGCATCCACAGAGAAACCTGGGCACAGATGTTTATAGCAGCTTTATCATTACTGCCCAAACTTGGGAGCAACCACAAAGCCCTTCTGCAGGTGAATGGATTAATAAACTGTGACCCATCCAGACATATTATTCAGGGCACAAAGAGATGAGCCACCGAGCTGCGAAAGACAGGGAAGGACGTCGGGTGCTCGCCACAGAGTGAAAGGAGCCGCGCTGAACGGGCGGCTTACTGTGCGACCAGCTCTGCGGCACTCTGGGAAAAGAAACCCATGCAGACTGCGGAAGGGTCCGCGGTTGCCAGCGGAGGACAGAGAGCGCTGCACGGGTGGAGCCCAGAGGGCGTTTAAGGCAGTGAAATCACTCTGTGTGACACTGAGGATGGACACGTGTCGCCACACACTTGTCCAAGCCCACAGGGTGCACAGAAGCACCAGCAGTGGACGGTGGTGGAAACACCGGGCCTGGTGATGGTCATGTGCCAGCAGAGGCAGGTCACTTGCAACAAAACCCCCTCTGAAAAGTGGGGTTCACCAGGGGAGGCTGCACGTGGGGTGTGAGGTGGACGGGAGACCTCCGGACCCTCCACTCAACTCTGCTGTGAGCCTTAGAATGCTCTAATGAAATAAAACCGATTTAGAAAAATCTGCGATAGCATCGAAGCGTGACGTGTGTAGGAAAAGGCAACAGAGCGTGTGTGAGACCCATGCGCTGAACAGCGCTTACTCCTGAGGGAAAGGGAAGAACATTCACGTGAGACAGAGGTCACATTTATGATTCAGGAGACTCGGTGTTGCTAAGATATCATTTCCTCCAAACCGAAGCATAGATATGATGCAGCCCCATTAATCTGAAGAAATCGACAAAGCCATTCTAACACTGATGTGAAAAGGCAAAACTAGAGGCAGGGAAACCAGTGTCGGGGGAAAAAGAGCCAGAAGGGCGCGTGCTGCCCGGCGCCAGCGTCTCCTGTGAGCTGCGGTCACCGGGCAGGCGGGGCGCACATAGGGAGAGCCGGCAGTAAAGGCAGCGGAGTCCAGACGCCCACCCGCAGTCGTACGGGCCACTCACTTTTGAGAAAGGTGCCGAGATCGTTCACTGGGGAAGGGATAATTCTTTCAGCAAATGCTGCTGAAACAACCGGATGTCTCTGCGGACGGAAAAAAGGAACTCTAACCCCTACCTCACACCAAGCACACACATTAACTCAGATGGGACGGAGGCCTCCCTGAAAATCTGCTCCCTGTGAGCGTTCCAGACAAAAACACAGGAGAAAGATCCCCACACCTCTGAAATAGGTAACACTTCCTAAACATTTAGAAATCATTAAAAAAAAAAAAAAAAAAACTTGCGAATTTGGACTTCACCCAAACAGAAAAGTTCTCCCCATTTGAGAGACAGTGCTGACAACACAGAGAGGCAAGTCACAGTCCGGAGAGGCCCAGCCAGGCTGGGGAAGAGGCGCGGCGCTCACAGGACGCGAGAGCCCGGCCACAGACCGGCCAGCAGCCCAAGGACGGCACGGGCAGAGCAGCTGACCCGAGACTTCACAAAGCAAGACGCACGGTGGCCGAGGCAGCAGTGTTGGTCACCGGAAGTCAAAGCAACAGCTGCACCCTATTCTTGCTGCTCTTCAGTCGCTAAGTCGTGTCTGACCCTGCGACCCCATCAGCTGCAGCTGTCCTCCACCATCTCCCAGAGTTTGCTCAGATTCACGTCCATTGAGTTGGTGACGCCGTCCAACATCTCACCCTCTGTCGAAACTTCTCCTCCTGCCCTTATTTCCCAGCATCAGGGTCTCTTCCAATGAGTTGGCTCTTTGCCTCAGGTTGGTGGCCCAAGTATTAGAACTTCAGCTTCAGCATCAGTCCCTCCAGTGAATGTTCAGGGTTGATTTCCTTTAGGATGGACTGGTTTGATCTCCCTGCTGTCCAAGTCACTCTCTAGAGTCTTCAGCATCGCAACTGGAAAGCACCTCTTAGAGCAGCTAAAACTTGGAAGACTGGCCACACTGGCCACACTGGGTGCTGGTGGCGGGGAGGGGACGCTGGGCAGTTTGGGAAGATGCTGAGCGGCCTTTGCACTGATCACCAAGGAAGGCTCTCTCCTCTCTCCTCGCTGCTCTTTGGGACTCTGCCTTCAGACTTCCTTTCCGCCTTTCCCTTGACCTTCTCTTCTTTTTGCAGCTCTTTGTGAGGCCTCCTCAGACAACCATTTTGCCTCTTTGCATTTCTTTTTCTTGGGGATGGTCTTGATCACCACCTCCTGTAGAATGTCATGAACCTCCGTCCATAGTTCTTCAGGCACTCTGTCTATCAGATCTAATCCTTTGAATCTATTTGTCACTTCCACTGTATAACTGTAAGGGATTTGATTTAGGTCATGCCTGAGTGGTCTAGTGGTTTTCCCTACTTTCTTTAATTTAAGCTGAATTTTGCAATAAGGAGCTCATGATCCGAGCCACAGTCACCTCCTGGTCTTGTTTTTGCATTTGTTGGATCTGGTTCCAAATCAGGAAAGGAGTATGTCAAGGCTGTTTATTAACTTATATGCAGTGTACATCATATGAAATGCTGAGCTGGATGAAGCAAAAGCTGGAATCAAGATTGCCGGGAGAAATATCAATCACCTCAGATATGCGAAGACACCACCCTTATGGCAGAAAGCGAAGAAGAACTAAAGAGCCTCTTGATGAAAGTGAAAGAGGAGAGTGAGAAAGCTGGCTTAAAGCTCAACATTTAGAAAACTAAGATCATGGTATCCAGTCCCATCACTTCATGTCAAATAAATGGAGAAACAGTGGAAACAGTGAGAGACTTTATTATTTTGCTCCAATATCACTGCAGATGGTGACTGCAGCCGTGAGATGAAGACGCTTGCTCCTTGGAAGAAAGGCCATGACCAGCCTAGACAGCATATTGAAAAGCAGAGATGTTACTTTGCCAACAAAGGTCTAGTCAAAGCTATGGTTTTCCCAGTGGTCATGGATGGATGTGAGAGTCGGACTATAAAGAAAGCTGAGCACTGAAGAATTGATGCTTCTGAGCTGTGGTGTTGGAGAAGACTCTTGAGAGTCCGTTGGACTGCAAGGAGATCCAACCAGTCCATCCTAAAGGAGATCAGTCCTGAATACTCATAGGGAGGACTGATGCTGAAGCTGAAGCTCAAGTACTTTGGCCACCTGATGCGAAGAACTGACTCATTGGAAAAGACCCTGATGCTGGGAAAGATTGAAGGCAGGAGGAGAAGGGGACGACAGAGGATGAGATGGCTGGATGGCATCACCGACTCGATGGACATGAGTTTGAATAAACTCTGGGAGCTGGTGATGGACAGGGAGGCCTGGCGTGCTGCAGTCCATGGCGTCACAAAGAGTCGGACACGACTGAGCGACTGAACTGAACCTGCCTGAAGCAGTCTTACCTTGTGACTGAGAAGTTCTACTCTGAGGGATCTAGTTGCGAGCAATGAACTCACACATCACACACCGACCTCTGGACAAACGCTCCTGGCAGCTTTAGTCATAAAACCTCAAACTAGAAGCAACCCAGATGCCCGTCAGCAGTCAAATGAATGTAAGAAATTACAGCCCACCCAATGGGACACTGGTGCTAAGTCACTTTAGTCGTCTCCGACTCTGTGCGACCCCATAGACGGCAGCCCACCAGGCTCCCTGGTCCCTGGGATTCTCCAGGCAAGAACACTGGAGTGGGTTGCCATTTCCTTCTCCAATGCATGAAAGTGAAAAGTGAAAGTGAAGTTGCTCAGTTGCGTCCAACTCACAGCGACCCCATGGACTGCAGCCCTCCAGGCTCCTCCATCCATGGGATTTCCTAGGCAAGAGTGCTGGAGTGGGGTGCCATCGCCTTCTCCGAATGGGACACTAGTCGGCAATAAAAAAGAATGGCCCCCTGCTGCACAAACACTGTGGGTGAATCTCACAGGCCCAGTGGGGACACGCTGTGAGCAGGAGGGCTGGTCGGCATGGCGCCACGCCTGGCCTCTAGCAGTCAGAGTCACCCGCAGTCTGACGGAATGCCCCTCCGTGGCTTTGGAGTGCGGAAGCTTGGTCTTTATCCTCAACACGAATCTGTATGCTCGGAGCACAGCTCCTGCTTCCGAAAGATCAGAATCTTATTTCCCAAACTGTGTCTTCACTCCATTGCCAGGGAGTGAACCTGGAAACTCCAAGGACGCATATGTGTTTCCAGCACACCGGAAATGCTGGGACAAACCGCATTTAACCCCAACCTGCCTGCATAGAGCTCACCTGTGGGGAAGAGTGCCAACCAGGCCTTGAAGGCTGAATCTGTACTGACCTCCTTTAAATAACTTCATTTTGTATTGGTGCTGGAGACGACTCCTGAGAGTCCCTTGGACAGCAAGGAGGTCAAGCCAGTCAAGCCTAAAGGAAATCAACTCTGAATACTCACTGGAAGGGCTGATGCTGAAGCTGAAGCTCCAATACTCTGGCCACCTGATGAGAACAGCCGACTCATTGGAAAAGACCCTGATGCTGGGGAAGATTGAAGGCAGGAGGAGAAGGGGGCGACAGAGGATGAGATGGTTGGCATCACCGACTCAGTGGACATGAATGTGGACAAACTCCAGGAGAGGGTGAGGGACAGGGAAGCCTGCTGAGCTGCAGTCCCTGAGTGACGAGCTGTTGGGCATGACTTGGTGAGGGGACAGCAGCAGCAACTCGCTGATCAGCAATGCTGCGTTGGTTCCGGGTGAACCTCAGAGTGATTCAGCTATACACACACGTGTCTATTTTTCCACATTCTTTTCCCACTTGAGTCGTTACGAGAATGAACACGGGTTCCTAGGCTCTAAGTGCAGATGCTTTTAAGTGAAAAGTCTACAAAGTGGTCAAGAGGCTGGAAGGGCCACTGCTCACAGCCACCGGCTGCTTCCGTCACTTACCAAAGAGGCTCGCGGACCAGACCAGACAGACCAGGCCCAGCGCCTGCTTCCCTGACCACAGGACTGAAGGCAGCACAGGCCGCGACACCCGGTCAGTGGCAGCCCTGACTCCTGGGCCCGCCCCGGAGACAGAGGTGCCCAGGCCACGGCTGGGCGGAATCTAAGGGCCTCAGGCCAGGAGCCCACCCTGGACTTCTGTCCCGCCTGGGGTGCTGGAGTCATTACTGAACCAAGCTTGGCTCTGCCCACCGTAAAGCCAGCCTACTGCCCGGTTTGTGGGGAAGGAAAGTGCGATGGTTACTGCAGGTGCCAAGCAGGGGGTCCAGGCAGCTCGTGCTCAGAAGACCGAACTCCCTGAAGGCTTCAGGGGAGAGGCTTTTAAAGACGGTGAGGGCGGAGGGGTTGGGGGTGTGGTCAGCTCAAACACCCTCTTCTGATCGGCTGGAGGTGAGGTCACCGGGAGTCACCATCATCAACCTTCTGGCTCCAACTGGTCTGGGGTCTACTGCTGGTGGGCAGCATGCAGTCAGCTTCTCCTGCGCGGTGGGGTCCTCAGTATCTGCAAAGCCGCTCACAGGACGCGGCTCAGAATGTTGTCTATAGCCCTTGAGGGAGAGGCGAAGGCGCTGGGCTTTATTTCATGGCTGAACGCGTCCTCCGTCCTGCCTGGCCGCTGTCCTTTGTTTCTGCGTTTTCTCATTGCTCTGATTGAACTTATTCTTTGGGACTTGGGGAAAACCGAGGAGACTGGATTTTTCGACAGACAAGACGCAGGCAGGGGACAGGGAAGGTCTGTACTGGGAGGCCCCAAACCTGCTCAGTTACACCTTTTCACTCCTGCGCAGTTTCTTGTGGACAAAGAAGTGTCAATCAGGTGTATAAATACCTAGGAGTGTGACTGCTGGAAGACGCAACGAGACTGTGTTTAGACTCAGAGAAACGTTCAGACTGTCCCCCCAGCAGCTGCCGCGCTTGGATTCCCACCAGGGGCAGGCTTCCCGTTGCTCTGACTCCTCTCCAGACCCTGGTGTTGGCAGGTCTGCGTGTGAGCTCCTCTGATCGGTGCTCAGAGGTCTCGTCTTCCCATTTTAGCTTGTGTTTCCCTAACATCCCATGATGTGGAGCTTCTTTCCCTGTGCTGTCTTGCCCCCAGAGCCCATTTCGGTGGCATCTGTTCAGACCTTCCCCCAGTTTCAGGTCGTGCTGCTTGCTTCCTCGTCGTTGGCCTTTAGAATCGTGTGCACATTCTGGGGCTGAACCCTTGATTAGCTGTGGTTTTGCAAATATTTTCTCCTAGTTACTGGCTTGTATCTTCACTATAACAGTGTCTTTCATAGAGTGGGAATTTCCAGTTTCAATAAAGTCCAACTCATCCTTTTCTCTGAATGGATGGTGAATTTAGACCATGTCATATCTAAAACTCCATCGGCAAACCCCAGGTCATATAGATTTTCCTTTCTAGGAGTTTTACAATTTTACATTTTACTTTCGGGTCTGTGACCCATTTTGAGTGCGTCTCAAGCTTACTCTCTGCATGTCGGGTGGGCCCAGCTCCAGCCATTGGAAAGCTCGCCCCCTCTACTGAATTGCTCGTGTGTCTCTGTCAGAATCAGTGACTTCGCTCACGCAGGTCTATTTCAGGGCTCTGTTCTGTTCTGTTGACACACGTGTCTGCCCTTTCGTGAGCAATCTTGATCACTGCAGTGTTACAGGGACTCGTGAAGCCAGGGAGTGAGTCCTCCAAGTTTGTGTCTGCTCCATGACTGAGGACCAGAAGTGCTGGCCGGTGGCATCCCCTGGACCTTCTGCCTCTCTGCTCCCCGAGCGGGGCGGGGCCTCCTTGGGACCCAGGGAGCCACGGCGCCGTCCTGAGTCAGCTGCAAGGGAATCTCGGAGAAGGGGCGGGATGACACACCTGCCCCTTCCATCCTGGAGGGGCGACTTCAGACTCAGAGCTCCAGAAACCCCCCCGGACAGGGGGCCAGCACCGAGCTGCCCTCAGGACCCCGCGCGCCAGACCCCTGGCCCAGGATGGAGCCCGGCCAAATGGTGGAGGCACAGGCTTGGGACCCAAGCCCCAAGACTGCACAGGCTCTGAGTTATGGCCACAGGATTCGTGAGGCCCTTCCCTGGGTGTGGGCCTGGAAGATATTTAGATGCAAAAGGTTGAAAAGCATTTGCTCATTCTCATTATAAAAATTCTGGCATTTTCTGGTCTAAGGAATGCTAACTTGTTCTTTCAATTATGGCTTTAATAACATCACCAATAAAATCCCAACAGGGCCCGAGGGATCTGCCAACAGCGGCTCCCCCCCGCCCCCGCCCCCGGCCTTTCCTGGATGACGACCTAACCCCCCTGAACTGCGGCCCCGCCGGCAGCACGGGCCCGTCTCCCAGGATCCTCTGTGACTGTGTCACACGCTAACTCTTCTCAGGCCTTTTCCGAACATGACGCAACCCCCCACGTGGCACCGATGGTGATTTGCTGCACTGCTGGGAGGTTCAAGCGATTGATTTAGTATCGCTTTAAGTGATTTACTGCGAGGCTGAGGGGAGGCTCCCTGTTTATAACTCGGAGCACAGCTGTAAAGCTGTCTCCACGGGTCTGAGGGACTGTGTCTCTGAGCAGCAGGCATGCCCACTCTGGAGGGGGGTGGACGCCAGTTTCCCGGGCCCCCAGGAGGCTAACAAGGAACCACAGGTGCTGACTAAGCCAGGGAGTGCCTCCCCAGCCCGGCCACCTGTGGCTGGTGAGCCTGGGTCCTGGGGTGGTGCTTGACGAAGCTGGCGCTGTGATCAGCAGGGGCAGGGTGAAGGATCTGGTACCCTCGCTCTTGGCTGAGGGCCACCCTGGGAGCTCAGTAGCCTCCAGACCAGCAGCATCTCTAAGGAGGGGCTCGGGAGATACTCAGCCCATCGTGCCCTCTGAAGGCACTGATCAGAGCCCACCCTCTTGGGAGGGCCCTTGTCATTCTTCCTCCTAACTCCTCGCCTTGAACCAGCCCATCCTGAAGCTGGAACTCTGCCTCCCCTTCACAGTCCAGGCTGGGGAAGCCACTCCGAGGGCACCTGGGCCCCCCCAGGGCTTCTCTGCCGGGACAGGCCGTGTAGCTGGCTGGGTGGTGACAGCCACACGGGACTCTGTTCTGATGGATGTCGGGGCGTGACTGGAACCCCCCGGCCCCCACAGCAGACTTGACCTTTCCGCGAGTGCCCTCAGTCGTGTCTCAGAAAGGCGTGCTCTGCTGGCCCACGACTCAGCACGTCTGCACACGCCCGTCCCGTCGGCAGGCCACGCTGACCAGCCGGGAAGGGCTCTTCCTTGCAGAAGCCGTGGCGTCTTGCCGGCATGCGTGCTCAGATCCTTCCTGAGTTTAGAAGGCGGCCCAGGGACATCAAAGGGTGGAGCCCCTCAGGACGCCCGGCCGGTGCCATGGGTCTGCTCACCCTTCCTCTGAGGTTTGGAGTTGGCCCATTATCTGGGTAATTAACCATATCCCCAGTTTTTTTTTTTTTTTAATCGTAAACATGGCTTCTTGATCCAGAACCTCAATCCTTCAAAATCCGTCCAAAGCCGATGGCAGGTTACCCAGATATGGGCTGGGAAGCCAGACAGGCAGGGACTTGCGGGCCGGGGCCTGCCCCCTTCCCGGGCCTGGGTGGAGCGTGGGGGCCGCCCCACCAGGTGGCCCAAGGGTTCCACTACACCCAGGAACTTTGCGGCATCAGAGAACCTAGGGAGGGGGCAGCAGGGCGGGTTCCCTGGAAAGGGGGCTGGGACTCCAGCGGGAGGTCAGGGCCGAGGTGGGGGTGGCCACTGAATGGAGGTGTCAGTCTCCGAGGGTCCGCTCTGGGCAGCCCCCACCTCCTGGTTCTGCAGCCCTGGCCGAGCATAGGCACGTTCCGCTCAGACACAGACTCGGGGAGGGGCGGCCCAGGGGTCCCGGAAACGCCCTGGAAGAGCGCCCGGGACAGAGCCGAGCCTGCGTCCTGCGTCCGTCCTCCCAGAGGAGGAAGCGGGGAGGGTGGCCTCGTGCTCCCGCCCCTTCCGCGCCGATGGCGGCCTCCGCGATCACGCTCCCCTCCTGTCCGCCTGCGGTCCCCGCGCCTGGGCTCGGGGGGCACATGGAGGGCAGAGCACAGGTGCCCCCGCTTCAGAGTCACCTGGGAGCGCCCATGGGCCCTGCCGCCTGCCAGGCCCCAGGGCGCTTCAACGGAGCGTCAGCAAGAGGCAGCGAGGCCCCCGCCACCCCGAGGCTGTGGCCCCTCGCTCAGACCCACTGTCCAGGGCAGCCCCGCACAGGCTTCCCCCAGCTGCCCACCCTACCCGGCGAGGCCAGGCCAGACCCTCCCCTGGGCCAGACAAGAAGCTGCATGTCCCACCTCCTGTCAGCCCACAGATCCGGACCCCAGCTAAAGCCCAGTCAGGTCCCCGAAGCCTGTGTGCTGGGCTGCCGCTCTGTCCTGAGAGCGAGGCCCTGGGGGAGTCCCCGGCTGTGCCCCCTGCAGGGCGAGGGGCACTGAGTCCTGCCTGGGCAGACAACCTCTCCAGGGGTGAAGGTCCCGGGGCCTCGTGGCGAGTCCCTGCCTCCTCCAGTGGGGACCGAGCGACAGAACCACTGACCTTCACAGCATGAGGCTGACCTTTGAACATAACCACTGACCTTTAAGGACATAAGCAGTGACCCCCAGGATGTCAGCTGACCTTTGAGGACGTAACTGCTCACCTTTGAGGATGTAACCGCTGAGCTTGGGGCCTGGCGGGAGCCCCACCCCCTTGAGAGGGCCCTGCTAGCCCCTGGGGGAGGGCCCGTTCACCCCACCTGCTCCACCTGCTCCCCTGAGGGAAGGAGGTGGGAGGGCGGACAGGCCTGGGCCTACAGCAGCGGCTGGAAGACCCCACGGGGGCCCTCACCCTCCAGGCTCCCAGCACGACCCCTCTGACCTCAGACCCTTCCCTGTGGTCGCAGCCACCGCTTGCCCCGCTCGCCCCTCCCAGAGCCGACGTCGCCACAGACTGAGGGCAGGGCCTGGACCCATCTTCCTGCAGCCTCTCTGGCTTAACCTGCAGGCGTGCAAGAGCCTTTATTTCTCTCCTCCAGGTGAGAGTGGAGTGTGGTCTGCTGCTGGGGGAGCCGTCTTTCTCACAGCCTGTTTCGGGCCTCTGAACGCAGGGCTCTGGGTGCGACCTCAGGCCCTGGCAGGCGCTCACCTGCAGCAGGAGGCCCCAGGAACTGGACTCCCGCCAGGCTCCCCTGCCAGCCCTTCCCCCAGGGGGGCTCAGCCTCCTCAAGTGTGCTCGGGCATCACCGCCCCTAGACCCCCACAGCGAAAACTTATAAATGGGAGAACAGAATAAACCTAAAGCAAACAGAAGAAGGGAAACTGAAGAGCAGAAATCAGTAAAACTAGAAACACAGCGAGGCTGGAAGTGCGCGGAGTGAAGGGCTTCCCTGGTGCCTCAGATGGTAGAGGCTCTGCCCGCCATGCAGGAGACCTGGGTTCCATCCCTGGGTCTGAGAAGATCCCCTGCAGAAGGAAATAGCAACTCACTCGAGTCTTCTTGCCTGGAGAATGCCAAGGACACAGGACCCCGGGGAGCTACAGTCCACGGGGTTACAGAGTCAGACACGAATGAGTGGCTAACACACACACACACACACACACACACACACACACACACTGGAGTAAATCAATGAAAGAGAGATGCTTCTTGGAACATATAAATGAAATTGACATATCTATCAAGACTGATTAAAAAGAAAATTCAAATGACTTGCAGGCATAAGGCAGGCTTATGACTTATTAAAAAGATAATAAGGGGAGAAACCTGTGTGCAGATCAAGAAGCAGCAGTTAGAGCTGGTCATAGAACGACAGACTGATTCCAAATCGGGAAAGGAGTGCGTCAGGGCTGTATGTTGTCACCTGCTTACTTGACTCATATGCAGAGCACATCGTGCAAAATGCTAGAGTGGGTGAAGCACAAGCTGGAACCAAGATTGCCGGGAGAAATATCAATAACCTCAGACAAGCAGATGACACTACACTTATGGCAGAAAGCAAGAGCCTTTTGATGAAAGTGAAAGAGGAGAGTGAAAAAGTTGGCTTAAAACTCAACATTCAGAAAACAAAGATCAGGGCATCTGGTCCCATCACTTCATGGCAAATAGATGGGGAAACAGTGGAAACAGTGACAGACTTTATTTCTTGGGCTCCAAAATCACTGCAGATGGTGACTGCAGCCATGAAATTAAAGATGCTTGCTCCTTGAAAGAAAATTATGACCAACCTAGATAGCATATTAAAAAGCAGAGACATTACTTTGCCAACAAAGGTCCGTCTAGTCAAAGCTATGGTTTTCCAGTGGTCATATATGGATGTGAGAGTTGGTCTATAAACAAAGCTGAGCACCGAAGAATTGATGCTTTTGAACTGTGGTGTTGGAGAAGACTCTTGAGAGTCCCTAGGACAGCAAGGAGATCAAACCAGTCAATCCTAAAGGAAATCAGTCCTGAATATTCACTGGAAGGACTGACACTGAAGCTGGAACTCTAATACTTTGGCCAGCTGACGCGAAGAAGTAATTCATTTGAAAAGACCCTGATGCTGGGAAAGATTGAGGGCAGGAGGAGAAGGGGATAAGAGAGGATGAGATGGTTGGATGGCATCACGGAATCAATGGTCATGAGTTTGAGTGAAGTCCAGCAGTTGGTGATGGACGGGGAGGCCTGGCATGCTGCAGTCCATGGGGTCACAGAGTCGTACACGACTGAGCAACTGAACTGAACTGAACTGAAAGGGAGAGATACTACAAATAACATTAAACACATAAATTTGACAGCTTCGGTGAAAGGGACCAGGGTTTACATAGCATAAACTACCACAAACACACTGAATATGAATAAGTCGTTTGAATAGCCCTACAACTAGGAATAAAGTTGAATTTATAATTAAAAGATTCTCCCCAAATTAATCTCCAGGCCCTGATGGTTTCCTTGGAGACCATTTAAACATTTAAAGATAAATTAACACCAATTCTATACAAACTCTCCCAGAAAATAAGAGGAGGGGAGACTTCCTAATTCCTTCTGTGAAGCTGGTATCACCCTGATGCCAAAACGGTGTGAAACGAGAACCACAGACCCCCATCCCTCATAAACACGGACAAACCCTTACAAAGTATCAGCAGGCAGAGTTCAGCAACACCTAGAAAGAGTGACAGTGCAGTTTCCAGGGACGAAAGGCTAGCTCACCTTTTGAAAACGTATCAGTGTGACCTGCCATACGAAGAAGTTAAAGAAGAAAAAAATCAGGTGTTCGTGTCGACTGATGCAGAAAAAGCGTTTGAAAAAATCAAAACACATTCATGATAAAAATTCTCAGAAATGTCAGAATCGAGAAAAACCTTCAACTTGATGAAGACTTTAAAAAAAGAACCCACTCTAACTTTGTACTTAATGGAGAAAAGCTAAATATTTTCCTCCTCAAAAAAGGCACAAGGTAAGGATGTCCACTCCATAACTTATTCTTATTGTGCTGAGAGTTCCACTCAATGTTAAAAAACAAGAAGAGGAATTAAAAGGCATACAGTCCAGAAAGGAAGAAATGAAACTGCCCAGGTTGACAGGTGGCACGACTGTCTATGTAGAAAAGTTCCAATGACTGAAAAAGAACCAAAAAACTACACAAAACAAAAAGAAAAAGAAACGCAAGGAAACAAACAAACAAAAAACCTTCTAGAACTAATAACAAGGTTTCAGAAAACAAGATCAACAAAAATCAGCTATTCTTCTATACAGTGGCAGTAAACACATGGAAATAAAAATCAAAGATAAAATGACTTGCAAATCACAAAAGGAAGGAAGAAATGAAGAGGAAGGGGAAGGGGAGAAAGACTTGTAATAAATCTACCAAAACATGTGCAGAACTTTTATGCAGAAAGTACAGATGATGCTGAGAGAATCAGCGGAAGGCACTGCTAAGCTGCTGAGTCGCTTCAGTCATGCCCGACTGTGTGGCCCCGCCAGGCTCCCCCGTCCCTGGGACTCTCCAGGCAGGAACACTGGAGTGGGTTGCCATTTCCTTCTCCAGTCCATGAAAGAGAAAGGGGAGTCACTCAGTCGTGTCCGACTCTTCAAGACCCTATGAACTGCAGCCCACCAGACTCCTCCGTCCATGGGATTTTCCAGGCAAGAGTGCTGGAGTGGGGTGCCATTGCCCTCCCCAGCGAAAGGCACTAATTCTCTCTAAACTGATACGCAGGCTCAAGACCACTCACCAACATTCAAAGATTATGCTTGTTTTATACACACAGGCAAGGCTATTCTAAAATTTATATGGCAAAGCGAAGGAAAAAGAAGAGAAAAGAAAAGAGAAAATGGAGGGACCTGTCTGTCTCAGCTCAGGACTTTTTGGGAAGACTGGGTGGGGTCTGCAGAGGGATAGACACAAGGGTCGGTGGAACAGAAAGGGAGCCCAGACACAAACCCGCGCGAATGTGCCCGGCTGACTCACAAAGACACAGAAGCAGTTACGAGGAGGAAACGCAGACTTCTTCACAAATGGCACTAGGGGAAGGGGACACCCACACAGGAAAATCAGCCTTGATTGAAACTCACACCTTGTATGAAAATTGACTCAAAATGGGCCATGGACGTCGACGTGAAAGATAAGAGAGGAAAGCTTTCAGAAAAAGTGTATGAGAAAATGCTTACCGTCTTTAAATATCTGGGGCTAAGCAGAGTTCTTGGGCTCCCCAGGTGGCACGAACGGTGAAGGACCTGCCCGTCAGTGCAGGTGGACCTAAGAGACAGGGGTCGGTCCTGAGTCAGATGATTTCCTGGAGGAGGGCACTGCAGTCCACTCCAGGACTCTTGCCTGGAGAATCCCACGGACAGAGGAGCCTGGTGGGCTGCAGTCCGTGGGGTCATGAAGAGTCGGGTACAACTGAGTGACGTAGCATGAAGCATGCAGGCAGAGTTCTCAGTCTTGACATCAAAGGTACAGTTCGTAAATGGATAAACAGATAGATTAGACTTTATAAAAATAAAAAACTTTTGTTCTATGTAAGACCTAGTTGAGCGCATGAGAAGATAAGCTATGAACTTGGAGAAAAAAAATCTACAAACCCCAGTAGAAAAAAATCTACCAGTCCTGCATCTGATAGGGGACTGGTATCTAAAACATAGAAAGAACTCTCAAAACTCAACAGTTACACATTAAAAGCAGAACAAATAATCCAATTATAAAATGAGCGAAAGTCACCAAGGGCATTCCACCAAGAGGATCTACAGACGGCAAATTAGCACATGAAAAGATGTTCAACATCATTAGCATTAGGAAAACGCAAATTAAAACCACAATGAGGTATCACTACCGGTTATTCAGAATGGCTAAAATAAAAAACCCCAATCCGGCAGGAGGCAGAGAGATTGGATTTGCAGATGTGGCAGCTGGGAAAAGTAAGACAGAGGGCCCTCTGGACCCCACTTGGCAGCCTGAAAAACAACAGCTAAACGCGCAATTACTATATGACCCAGCAACTGCACCCCTGGGCATTTATCCGGGAAATGAACAGCTTTCTTCACACACAGACCTGTGCGTGAATGGCTAACAGATTCATTTATAGGAACCAAAGTGCAGGAGCAGCCCCAGATGTTCTTCAGCAACAAGGCAGCTGAGACACGCCCAGACCACGGACCGCTGCTCAGCCCCGGCAGCGAGGGGGCCGCCGGGTGAGCACCCAGGGGCCTGTGCTCAGTGAGAAACCCGGTCCCAGGGTTGGGCATGGTGTGAGTCCATTTCTACGACATTCCAGAAGTGGAAGACTTGCCGAAATGGGCAAGAGATTAGAGTTTCCCAGGGTTGGGAGGTGTGGAGTGAGGGCACACGGCTGCATGTGGGTAGGTGTGCAGGTGAGCGTGCCTTGTGTGCACAGGTGTGCACAGTTGTCTGTGGGGGGCGTCGGTGCACGTGCGTGCACACAGGCGTGCCCAGCTGTGAGTGTGCATGCACGGCGTGTATACGGAGCGGCACAGACATTCACCCCTGCGCCACCTGTCCACCCCACTCCTGGCGCCCGGCCCAAGGTGGGTGACTCCTCTGTTTCCTGGGCCCAAGTGCTTTCTGGTAAAAGCCATGTTTGAAATGGCTCTGGGAACGGGGTGGTGGCCTCAACTTGGAGAGTGTTCAGTTTATACAGCATCTCTGTAGAGACTTCGTCAGTCACTTGTGGAAGCCTGTTCCTGGATTTAAGGAAACATAAAGTGAGCTCGCACCTCCTGCCTCAGCTCCTGCATCACCGCCTGCCTCAGCTCCCGCATCACCGCCTGCATCACCGCCTGCACCAGCTCCCGCATCACCTCCTGCCTCAGCTCCCGCATCACCGCCTGCATCAAGGGTCAGCATGTCTTTTAAACAGGACTCTTCTGTGCGCGGTATTTAGAATATACCTTGATTAACTGAAAATTGTGTTTTGTACGACTTGTCAGAACAACAGTGATCAGCCGAGCAGAGCCCACGGTCACCAGCTCAAACAGCCGGGCTCCCCGCCCCCCACATCCGCTGGACAAGCTGCCGCTTGTATTCCGGAAATGAGGAGGTAGGAAGGACGGCATCATCTGCCACGTCAGAACGGGACTGTCTCGAGTCTCCCTTTCACGCTTCTGAAAACCAGTGGAGACACACCCTTCACAATCAGAGGGCCGACTCATGCCAACCCAGGCAAAGAAGACCCAGCAGGCCTTCTCACAGAGGGTCCCCAGGTGGCCTTGGGGGCTCCTGTCGGCAGCAGCACCCATCATGCTCTGCTGTCCGCGGTGAGCTCGGAGTGGGGCCGTGCCCAGTGCCAAGTCCACCCGGTGTCCACACGGGCCGGGAGCCTCATCCCACAGCTACCTCCCCTGCGGGGAGAGCGGGGCTGGGACGGCTCACAGGGGCCCTGCCTGGGGGAGGGCGTCCCCTGGCTGCCGGGGCCCAGCCGGCCCCGGGCTGACGCTGACGAGACAGCTGGCGACAGCACCCGGGGGACCGCGGCTCGGCCAGCCGTGAGCAGAGTGGGAGGGACAGGGCCAGGGTTTTCAGGGAAAGCTGGGGGGTGCTGTTTAAAATCCGAGAGTGAAGCACGCAGCGACAGAGCGAGCTCTGCAAGCTTCGGTCAGAGGCCGGGCCAGCACAGCACTGACGTGTCGGCGCGCAGAGGCCCGCAGCTCCCTCCTGACCCTGGCCTGATGCGGGCTGGGCTTCTCCAGGGTGGGGGCCTTCCTGTGGGAGCACGGGGTGGGCCTGGCCCGGCTCATCAGTGGTACCGAGGGAACCTGCCATGCAGAGTGGGTCCCGGAGAAGTGTCCACGCTGCTCCCGCACGGACAGAGGGCAGGGCCAGGCCCTGGGGCTGGGGGCAGGTGGTCACTCCTCGTGAGGACGGAAGCTGGCCCGTGTGAGCTTGTCCCTCCACTGTCCACTGACCCTCACCTCCCGTCCAGCCCAGGTGGGCACTGGGCAGGGCCAGGGCTGAAGAGAACTCGGAGGCGTGCAGTGGGTACCCATCAGCATTTTGACAGACACGATCCTTGGTTTCTCATCCACGTGATGAAGCTGGAGACATGGTGGTCGGCTACTCGGGTTTCATCAGCGCTGACGGACAGGTTACATCACTGCGCTGAGCGCGACTCAGCTAGGAGCTGGGCCGGGGCTCCTCGAGGCGAGACGTGCTCCCAGCAACGAGCTGTCGTGGCTGCTCATGTTTGCTTGATTCTTTCGGCAGCACAGACGTCACCCTGGACTGATTTCCTGCAGAGACAGGCCGGTAAGGCTGGGACGGTGGGAGACGCCCCACGAGTCAGGGAGTCGGATGCCTCCCTGCAGAGCTGGCCGCAGGCGAGCGAGCGGGGGCCAGCTCCTCGGGCACGGGCTGGAGCCCGGCCGCTGCCCGGCCGCTCCCCGGCCTCGGGGGTTTCTTTCCATCCCCGGGAAAGTCAGGAATTCTGACAGCGCTTCTGTGCACACGCTCCTGAAGACGGCTCATTATACAGAAAGTGAACACCTAGCCTAGCATAACCCAGCATATCCAGAGCACGTGGACCCGGCCTCAGGTCAGAAGTGCAAAGTCACTGCCACCCCCTCCTCCGGCGCCGTCACTGTGTGGTGAGGCGGGGTCCCAAGTAAAGAGGAGCCAGGCCCACCCCACCCCTGTCCGTCCACACAGGCTGGACACCGCGTTCCTCCACTGGCACTCTGCCCTGGCCTGGAGGCCCCCTCCTGACATGAGCTCACATCTGGCCAGTTTAGGGATCAGCCCCCAAAGGCCGCCCGCTGGCTGGGCGAGACCCCCATGGGGACTGCAGGCTCAGCGCCTGAAGGAGCTGTGGGCGGACTCCAGCTGCTGCTGGCCCGGGTGGCTCAGCTGCACGGGCCACACGCTCCACCCTGGTCTCCCGGGACTGTCCTCTTCTGCCCCGGGCCCCATGCACCAGGAGACGGACACACTGCCCATAGAGCTCAGGTCCAAGGCCACAGTCAGAGAGCATGTCTCTGTGGGGGTCTGAGTTCCTTCTCCCGAGGAGATACGCACAGGAAAAGCTCAGCCAGCTATGGAAGAAGCACAGTGTATAATTCCACTCTCCAAAGCTGTTAGTAATTAAGACCCAGGAGCCGCGTCCAGCTGGACGCAGCAGTGGCCGCACCAGCAGCCTGGCTCCACACGGCTTCCACTCCAGCAGCCCCGGGGAATTTCTGCTGCAAAGACGACAGTCTTCCCTCAAGTCGTGCTGGTTTATTTTTATACCCAAAAGTGCTCTGAAAGAGGCCGTTTTATTGTTTTGAAGATCTCACCTAATTGTGTTCATCTCAGTGATAACGTTTCTTAAGGTTTTTAATTTAAAAAGCCATGCAACTCATTTATTTTATAAATACAAAACCACTCAAGCCCCAGATGTATTTAAATGAAAAAGAATCAGCTTCCCTGATGGGCCTCATAATTCAGCACAGCTTAGAAAGTTTCAAATGCTGTGAATTTTCACATCAGAAGGACAGTTGCTAAACAGGTAACACAGGCTGTTTGATGCTGAGCTCTGCGGAAGCTCGTTTTGCACACGAGGCAGCATATGGCCCGGCTTGCGTCGGCCGCAGGTTTACAGGCTCTGTGCCTCATGTCGACACCTTGGTGCTCAGCCACCTTCCACTGCAAGAGAGATTCCCTCAAAAAGTTAAACCTAGAATTACCAAGCGGCCCAGACAGGCCGCTTGATCCACAGGGGCCAAGAGTCAGGAAGAGCACTGACGCTCGTTAACGGACGAGAAGAACAGGCGAGACGCAGCCCACCCACCCGGGGATGCCACTCAGCCGTGAGGCGCAGTGAAGCCCTGAGCCTCACACAACACTGACGGACGCTGGAAACGCTGTGCTCCGTGGAGGAGACCAGCCAGGGCAACGGATTACGTGAGTCCTTGCTACACAGAGCGTCCAGAGGAGGCAAATCCAAAGAGACAGAAAGCAGGCTCCTGTCGTCGGGCTTGGGGAGCAGGGAGGGGAGCAGCCGCGGGCCGGGGCCACCACCAGGGATTAGAGGGTCCAGGAGGCCGGCCGCACACAGTGAACGCGCAGTGCTGACCGGAACTGCCCCCAGAGCCCGCCGGCCAGGGGTAGGGGAGCTGGAACAGAAATCCCGTCAGAGGGGAGGGGAGTGTCTTCAGGGCACTCCACTTCCGAACAGGCCAGGAAAGCAGATATGCGTGAGCCCTGGGACAGCCCAGCCAACTCACCTCTCCAGGGTGGCCTGATGAAGGGGTGGGGAAGGTGGGGAGGGGGGGGAGGGGAGGGGGGAGGGGCAGTGTAGAGGGGTGGGGGAGGGGCGGGGGAGGGGAAGGTGGAGAAGGGTGGGGGGTCAGTGGGGGGAAGGAGAAGGTGGGGAGGGGCAGTGGGGAGGGGCAGGGGGGAGGCCGCTTCCCTCCGACCAAGGTGCTGTCTGGGCCCTTCGGCACCACGAGGGACAACACAGAGAGCTCCCTGTCTCATCTGCACCGAGGAGATGGCAGCCTTCCTTTCAAGGGTTGCCCGTAATCAGCCCTCACACTGAAGCTGAGCCAGGAGAGCTGGGAACGCTCCGATCCTTTCAGCTGGGAGTACCCCAGTCTCTCCTTGAGAAGCCCAGGTATTTTACTGTAGAGGTTACCTTGAGGACTGAAAGTTAACACGGCGCCTGGATTCCGACGGAAAGAGACGAAGATGCGATGGCCGTTGGCAGCAGGCATGCTGCCCTGGGGAGGAAGCAGGCGGCCCCGCCAGGCCGGGCCCACCGCTCGGCCGCGTT
The DNA here is from genome assembly GCF_016772045.2 of Ovis aries. NCBI lineage: Eukaryota > Metazoa > Chordata > Mammalia > Artiodactyla > Bovidae > Ovis > Ovis aries. Next base: position 50,891,678 of record NC_056075.1, on the reverse strand, counting down.
CCCCAAGGGACGCGCCGACCCGGTAATGACGCTGCGCTCTTCCGCTCAAAGCCCCCATGGCTCAGCCCTGACTTGGACAGGCAGGATTGTCAAGGGCTGGGGCTCAGGCAGCCCCTCGCCCAGAGCCAGGCGAGGCCCCCAGGGGAGACCCTCCCCCTCCTCGGTCCTCAAGAGCGGGTGCTGGGCTGCGGGGGGACCTGGCGGGAGCAGGGGCTGTGGGCCAACAGACCCCAGGGACCCCAGGCAGAGCCCTTCCTGTCGCTCAGGCCACGGGCACTGCAGGGGCTGAGCGCCCGGGGGAGGGTCCTGGAGCCCAAGGCTGCCCTGTGCCCTCTGCACCCAGTGACCACCCGGGGCAAAGGGAGACGCCAGCCACAAGGCCTGAGTCCTCTGGTTTTAGGCCCTGATGAGGGTCTCCTTGGGTTGTTCAGGCCGCTGGTTCTGAGAGCTGGGCTACACAATGCCCCTGGTGAGGATGCGTGAGCTTCGTGGGTGAGGACATGGGGCCTGTGAGCCCAGCGGGGTGGTAGTTAACGGGGCGGAACCTGGCAGCAGGTGGCCATCGGCAGGGCTCAGGGATCCCAAGGACCTGAGCCCTGTCCGGGACGCGCCCCTACCTGCGGCGTCCGCAACCCCAACCGGCTGTCTCCAGCCCTGTGTGCCCAGCCCCTGGGAGGCCTCGGGCAGCCCCCAACACGCCCCTGGCTCTCCCCTCCAAGCTCCCCACCCTGTTCCTCCTGGAGCCCCTGGGGCTGGCGGGACCCTCCCCAGCGCTGTGTCCAGAGATGCAGCCGACGCTGAGCAGAGCCCTGGAGCTCCCTGTGGACCCGTGAGAGCCCGTTTTCTGCCTGTCGGCTCCTCCCAGAGCTGAAGACACGTCCAGTCTCTGCAGGGCCGGCCCAGCTTGCTCCTCAGGACATGAAGCTGGTGTGGGTTCCCCTGCCCAGATGCGTCTCCTGGAACTGGGCCCTTCCAGCTCCGTGAGTGATCTTTGGAGCATCAGAGGGGCGGGCTGTAAAAGTGCCCCAGCTTCACCTCTGAGGAGGAGAGCAGGGCGGCTGAGGCCCCAGGGGACTCGGCCCTCCACACCTGAACACTAGCACCCTGTCCAGATCCTCCGGGGTCCCCAGGCCCCACCGCAGGAGCTGTGCTTTCCCCAGAGTCAGGGGAGGGGCAGGCACGGGCCCCGGAACTGAGAGTGAGGGACCCAGTGGGCGGGGGCGATCCCGGGATCCGGAGGAGCCGCTGGGCTGCAGAGCCCGCCAGGACCAGGCGTCTGCCTGCAGCGCCGTCTCCACCCAGACTGTCCCCGAGGGGCCTGTGCTGTCCACTCTCTGCTCTGCGAGCAGGACCCCCGTCACTGCCCAGCAGACGAAGAAGGTTCCCGAGAGCCTCCGTCGCCAGACTCCAGCAGCCTCGCCTGCAGACCAGCTTCGCTGAGCAGCCCAGCCCATGTCATCACCACTGAAGCGGTGAAGGACCCCCTGGACAGCCTGGGCGCCCACGGGACCCAGGAGGCCATCTGCCCGGGAGTCCTAGCCGTGCCTCGGGAACCTGGGCACGAGCCGGCAGGAGGGCTCACAGCCGCCAGCAGAGCCCCGGCTTCCTGGGGGCAGAGCCCCGGCTTCCTGGGGGCCCACCCCCGACCTCCACCTGGAGCTGTGGCCAAACCCAGCCCAGCCAGGCCAGGGACCCCGTGCCCAGAGAGTGGTCCTCCCGTCAACAGGATGGGCTTCCGGCCTCAGACCCATCCCAGGCGTCCCTCACAAGAGCCACGCAGCTCCCCTGCGGACCCTCCAGAGCCACACAGACGGCCAGCCCGTGTCCGTGAGGGCGGATTACGAGCTGGGAAGAAATCCCTTCCTTCGATGAGGACGAGGGCTCCACTCTGCCCTCCACAGCAGGGAGGCTCCAGATGAGAGACCCTCCCCCACCGCCGGACCTCCTCTGAATCGCCCTGCGCCGTGGTCTCCAGGGGCCAGGAACCCTTCACAGGCTGCTCGGGACCGAGGGAACGCAGCCCAAGGGCTGGGGTCACTGCAGGGTGTGTTCCCAGCTGTTTTACACTGAACGGCGGTGCTTTCTATGGAAGGAGCAGGGGTTGGCTCCTCTCTTGCTCCATGGTTTCTGCCACTGATGGTGAAATCCGTCTTCAAAAATCTAATAAAACTCAGTAATAAAGCTTTGGTAGATTATATATTTATGGCTTTCTGGGTTGGAACTCTTCAGAAGCTGGCTGGCGGGTTGGGTTTGTTACCATCTACACAGTAGCCTTTATGAGGCGCCCTTCACAGGAAGGGGCCAGGTTCTCACACCGCGGGCTGGATGCAGCAAGCACTCCTGAGACCCGCTGTCTGTGGGGCTCACTTTAACCCCACGCGTTATTCAGACACTCCTGCAGCCCTGAGTGCACTCCAGCGCCTGGGTGCAACCTCGAGGGCCCGGGGGTCTCGCAGGCCCGGGGAGGGGTCTCGCGGGCCGGGGAGGGGTCGCGGGACCTGGTTGGGGTCTCGCGGGTCAGGGGAGGGGTCTGGCGGGCCCAGGGGAGGAGTCTCGCAGGCCCTGGGGTCTATGGCACTTGTGCTGAACGGGGCCGGCCAGCGCTGGAGGGGCTTCCTCAGGAGGCTGGGCTGGTCCCTGAGAGTCTCCAGCTGCCTGCCCTCCCTGGGGTCCCCCGGACGACCCCCCTGGCCTGACAGCATCAGCAGGCTAGGCAATGGGAGGCAGGTCCAGAATCAGCTCACGGCCACACTCGCCCCCCAGGGGACCCACGGACGTTTGCGGGAAGGAGGCAGTCAGCCCTGTGCCCTGTGGGGCCGCGGGGCAGCTCAGGACGGGGGCACGCTCACCTGCAGGCATGGGGGTCCAGGTGGCGCCGGGGATGCTTCCCCCGCCTGCCCTCCCAGCAGGGCTCCCCGGCCCAGGGTCCTCGGCGGGGGCTCCCGCAGGCTCACAGGACGCCCGGGCCTGTTCCTCAGCACTCGCAGCTCCGCGCTCTTCCTGCTGGCTCTCTGAGGCCCCGATGCCCCTTCTGTCCCCCCGGCTTCCTGCCAGGCACTGGGAGCCGGCCGAGCCCACGCGCCCTTGGCCAGAGACCAGCAGTGGAGCGCTGTTTCCAGGAATCTTAGATAGTCACACCGTGCAGCAGGAGTGAGGGCCTCCCGAAACCCCCTGGAGTTGCTCCTGACAGGGGTGACGGGCACCATCAGAAAGAAAGGCCTACACCCCCAAACCCAGTCCCGCAACAGCTTTTCAGAATCCTGCAAGAAGGACTGGACGATCTGGAGACGATCGTGCTGTTGAAGAGAACCTGGGCCCGGCTGGGCGAGGGCGGGGGACAGTCTGATCCCAAGAGACGACAGTGAGGCTCCTGCGGCATTTCGCCCGTCAGAGCACCTGGGCCTCTCAGGCAGGGGGAACCGGCTTCCCTGCGGCAGGCAGCCGGGAGGACCTGACCTGGGGCTGCTCCGGGGCTGCTCAGGGAGCCCTCGCCCCTGCGCCCCCAGCCGCCTCGTGTTCATCTCCTCACCGAAGTGCTGAGGCCTTAGATGTCAACAGCAGGATGATAGCGACAAGACGAGGGAAGAGACCTTCCCAGGGGACGGCTGTGGACCAGCTTCATCTTCTCATCTCCGCCCCACGGGGAGGACCAGTCGCGTGGAGACCGAGCCTGGCTCCCCGAGGTGTGGGAAGCCTTCAGGGGTTCCCACAGAGGAACCCTGAAGCGGGCAAAGGCTGGTTTAAAGTGACTTTTGATTCATCATGAAGCCTTTTCGGATTCTGTTTTGGAAGGCTGGGCCCCAGGGGACCACAGCTGCTAAGACTTGGATTCACATCATCTGATCGACGCTCCAGAGGCACCCCCAACCACAGCAGTGCTTGTCCCTCATCCTGCCGCTGCCTCATCCACCCACGTCCACTTGGATCCTGGTCTACACTGCCTGGTCCACCCACGTCCACCCGGATCCTGGTCTACACTGCCTGGTCCACCCATGTCCACCCGGATCCTGGTCTACACTGCCTCATCCACCCACGTCCACCCGGATCCTGGTCTACACTGCCTCATCCACCCACGTCCACCCGGATCCTGGTCTACACTGCCTCATCCACCCCAGGTCCACCTGGATCCTGGTCTACACTGCCTCATCCACCCCAGGTCCACCCGGATCCTGGTCTGCACTGCTCACGGTCGGGCGGGGAGGAGGTGTCTGGGGAGCCCTGTCTCCAGCCCCACGTGGGGCAGGTGTGGGAAGTGGGAGGCTGTTCTATACAGTTGGGGCTGAATTGATTGAGCCCAGACAGCCTGGAACACGGGGAGAGGCTCTGACCCTGCAAGCCCATGACATGGCGCCTGTGGCTGATGCCGACTTCTCGGGTTCTCTACTTCAGGGCTCTGCCTGAAAGTCGTGAGTCACCAGCTTCCTCTGCAGGAGGTGGTACAGCCCACCCGTCACTGTGGGGGGCACCAGCTGGTGCCTCAGCTCTGGCCACGCGCACACGTGGCTGCACACCCCACACGATGCACAGGTCGGGGGTCTGAGCTGCTATGATGGGCACCATCCTTGTTTCCTTTGACCGTCGCTGGCGCCGGCCACCCCAGCCCGCCCTCAGCTTCAGGGAGCTCCTGTTGCTCTCAGAGCCCGTGCCCTCTGCCCTGGGCCACGCCTGTGCCCCCCCCCATTCCCACCACAATGCTGGGGGGCTTGAGTCCCTTTGGAGGAATTTAGACAGTGAGGCTCTGTGTGTGTGGTGTCTAAGCTGTGAGTGTGATATGTAAGTGTGATGTGTGGTGTATGAGGGTGTAGGGTGTGAGTGTGGTGTGTGAATGTGAACTGTGTGGTGTGTGAGTGTGTAGGGCATAGGTGTGATGTGTGAGTGTGCAAGGTATGGGTGTGTATGGAGTGAGTGTGGTGTGAGTGTGTAAGGTGTGAGTGTGGTGTGTGAATGTGTAAGGTGTGACTGTAATGTGTGAGTGTGGGGTGAGAATGTGGAGTGTGGTGTGTGAGTGTGCAAGGCACGAGTGTGGTGTGTAGGGCGTGCCTATGTGAGGTGTGAGCATGGTGTGTGAGTGTGAAACGTGTGTGAGTGTAAGATTTGGGAGTGAGGTGTGTGTGGTGTGTGAGTGTGTAAGGTGTGTGTGGTGTGAGTGTGTAAGGTATGGGTGTGTATGGTGTGAATGTGGTGTGTTAGGTGTGAGTGTGAGGCATGAGTGTGTAAAGTGTAAGGCGTGAGTGTGTGAGGTGTGTGTAATGTGTGAGCATGTTGTGTGAGTGTGAAGCATGGTGTGTGAGTGTGTAAGGTGTGAGTGTGGTGCATGAATGTGTGGTGTGTGTGAGGTGTGAGTGTGTGAGGTGTGAGCATGTAAGGTTGAGTGTGTAAGGTTTGGGTGTGTAAGGTGTAACTGTGGTGTGTGTGTAAGGTGTGGGTGTGGGTGTAGTGTGAGTGTGTAAGGCGTGAGTGTGTGAGGTGTGAGCATGGTATGTGGGTATGTAATGTATGAGTGTAGTGTGTGTGTGAGCTGTGTGTGTAAGATTGAGTGTGTAAGCTGTGAGCGTGGCATGTGAATGTGGAGTGAGGTGCATGAGTGTGTAAGGTGTGAGTGTGGTGTGTAAGATGTGAGCATGGTGTGTGAAGTATGGTGTATGTGGGGCGTAAGTCATGTGTGTATGGTTGAGTGTGTAAAGTGTGAACGTGTTGTGAGTGTGAACCGTGCTGTGTGAGTGTGTAAGGTGTGAGTGTGTAAGGTGTGAGTGTGTGAAGTGTGGGTGTGACATGAGTGTGTAAGGTGTGAGTGTGTACGGTTGTGTGTAAGCTGTGAGCATGGTGTGTGAGTGTGAAGTGAGGTGTGTGTGTAACGTGTGAGCGTGGGCACATGCACAGACAGAAGCTCCCGTCCATGTGGCCCCCAGCCCCGCCGGCCTCCCTGGGCTCGGGGTCCCTGTGGCGCCCCCCAAGGCGCTGGCCGCTGGTTCTCACCGCCTTGGCCCGGCCACTGAGAGCGGTCGCAGAGATGTCAGAGTGAGCCCTGACCTCCACGGAAGGAGAGGAAGAGGAACCCCGGGTCTAGCCCAGAGCTCAGTCCCAGCCCCTCCAGTCGACCAAGCCGACCCCGTGACCCGGCGCCGGGCCCCCGCTGGTCCCTGTTCCTGCCCGGCTTGGCGGGAACTGTGCCCTTTGAGCCCGAAGTGCCCATGGACGAGTTACAGAGGCCACGGGCGCTCTGCAGGCCAGCGGGCGATGTGGCGGCTTCTTCTTCAGAACCTTTTACTACAACCTCCTGAGAAGGTGCGTTTGACCAGCCGGCCCTGGCCTGGGTGGAGAGGTGGGGGTCCTGCAGCACTGTCCCCCACGGCTGCCCCGGGGCCTGCCGGGCAGCATGGGGGCTTCCAGCCGGGACCCTCGCTCACGGCCACGTGGTCCCGCGTGGCACTGCCCTGTCCACGGGCACGCGGGTGAGGCCGTGTTCAGAGGCCAAGGACTGGCTCTTCCAGCCCTGCCCCCACGGCATCCTGGCCCATGACGCCTACCCTTGCTGCTCAGCCAGTGCCCACTCGTGGCCTCCCTGAGCCAGGGCCCCTCACCCAGCCCTGCTCGGCAGGCTTGGCCCCCGGGGGTCTTTCTGAAGAGAGGGGTCCAGGAAGGCTCCTTCCTGGGGCGGGTGACACTCTGTCCCACGGCTGGGGGAGAGGCTCAGAGAAGAACCTGCGTGACCTCCGACCCTTCCTCCTCCCAGTCGCTGCCTGCTCCTAGGCCACCTGGCCCTGCCAAGCTCCCCTGAGTCTGGAAAGGGGGCCTGATCCTGTGCAGCTCCAGGTCCCCCGTGCAGCTGACGTCCGGGTTACAGGGGCTGGTTTTCTGTCCGAGGGGGTGTTCAAAAGCAACGCCCCCTCACAGACTCTGCAGGACTGACACCCACCGGTAATGGACTTTTTCCGAATTTCTCCTTCCTGCAGAAATAAAATGAATTCCATATGCAGAATAAAATATTGATGTACAGCTTTTTATTAGGTTGCGAGCCCGCAAGATGAAGGATGACACTGTGCCCGAAGGCAGTGCCGTGGAGACCGTGTCCCGGGGGCTGTGCCTGGGTCCCGGGGCTGCCTGAGGACGCTGGCAGGCAGCCAGGACGGTGTCCGCCAGAGCTGGGCATCCTCACGGCCCAGCAGCTCAAACACAGCGAGCCCTGAAATCCGCAGAGAGTCAGCTCCTGCCCTCGTGAAGTCCCAGCACATCCAGGGCCGGCTGGAGCCCCCAGTGCAGCCAGGGCCATGGCGTCGCCATGGGTCACGCGCTCCCACCACGTGGGACCCACCAGCGCAGCCCTAAGCCCCCTGCTCTGGGCCTCTGGCTGCCCCCAGCTCACCAGCCACCCTAGGTGTGAGCCCGGCCCCCTGAGGTGTGCTCCCCCGGTGAGGGGAGTGCTCCATCCAGCGGGATCAGCACCCAGGGGTCAGGAACCCCGCCTGGGCCCTCAGACCCCGGGGCCAGCCGTGGCTGTGACAGCCGCTCCTCCCTGTGACAGCCGCTCCTCCCTGAGCCTACACCCGATGAGGAACGTGCCTGGTACCCTTGGAGGCCTGAGGAATGAGGGCACTTGAGGGGCATCCATCTGAGGTCACGGGTCCTGAGATCTGCAGGCAGGCTGGGTGTTCACATCTCCTCCCCAGGGCAGGGCAGCAGGGCAGCAGGCCTCCATGGGGTGCCAGTGGCCAGAGCCGCCAGCGCAGGCGCCCAGCGGAGGGAAGGGCCCAGGCTCCCCATCAGGCAGAGCCTGCCGCGCCGACCTGCAGCAGGTCCTGTGGGAGAATCGCCCGGCCACGGGACCCTAGGGAGCATCAGGACAGAGTCCTGTCTTGAGTGGAGCTCAGGAACATTCCAGTCATTTACGAAGGCCAATCATTTCCTTCTGCAGGCGGCCCAGACTTGCTCAGGGCCTGGGGGGCACCTGGGGAGGCCAGGTGACTTCAGGGGACCCTTCCACCTGAGGGCCATCTGCATAGGATCAGCGCAGCCCCAGGGTGTGGGGGCCTCCCCTGCTGCAGGGCCAGGCTGGGCTCCACCCGCAGAGCCTCAGAGCGTCTGGACCACAGAGTCCCGCTCACGCTGTGGGCGGGGCAGCGGGGGCCGGGATGAGGGCCCCATCTTCCTGCACACACAGGCTCTGCAAGGCCCCCGGCCCCCGAGACCCCCTTTAGAGCATCGGCCTCACCTGCATCCGGGGCCTTGCTGGACCCCGCCGGCTCCCTGACCTTTCCAGCCCGGGTCTTGCGCCCACACCTCCCCGCCCCCGATGCCCCGACTCACTGCATCTTCAGCAGGAGGTTTCACCTGCGGCTGGGGCTCCCACCGCCGCCCCTCCCCCAGAGGCTGAGGACAGAGGGAGGCGGGGGAGCCAGCGGCCAGGGATCCTGTCCTTCCCAGAGAGGCCCGCTCACAGCCCAGGTGGCTTTAAGGGGCTGAGACTAGGCAGCTCATGGAGCGTAACAACACCTGACAAGCCTTATGTCTAAATGTGTCCACTCAGGCTGCAAAAGGGCCTTATGCAACCCAGGCCGGTGTGCTTACTAAATTATGGTGACCCTTAGAGAGGAGACGGAGGCGGGCAGGGGAGAGACAGGGAGTGAGGAGGGGAGAGACAGGGAGAAACAGAGAAAGGCAGGCAGAGACAGGGAGAGACAGAGAGACAGGGAGAGACAGAGAGTGAGGAGGGGAGAGAGTGAGGAGGGGAGAGACAGGGAGAGACAGAGAGACAGGGAGAGACAGAGAGAGACAGGGAGAGACAGAGAGAGACAGGGAGAGACAGGGAGAGACAGGGAGAGACAAGAGAGAGACAGAGAGAGACAGGGAGAGACAGAGAGAGACAGGGAGAGACAGAGAGAGACAGGGAGAGACAGAGAGAGACAGGGAGAGACAGAGAGAGACAGGGAGAGACAGAGAGAGACAGCGAGAGACAGGGAGAGACAGAGAGAGACAGGGAGAGACAGAGAGAGACAGAGAGAGACAGGGAGAGAGACAGGGAGAGACAGGGAGAGACAGAGAGACAGGGAGAGACAGGGAGAGACAGGGAGAGACAGGGAGAGACAGAGAGAGACAGGGAGAGACAGAGAGAGACAGGGAGAGACAGGGAGAGACAGGGAGAGAGACAGGGAGAGACAGAGACAGGGAGAGACAGAGAGACAGGGAGAGACAGAGAGAGACAGGCAGAGACAGGGAGAGACAGGGAGAGACAGGGAGAGACAGAGAGACAGGGAGAGACAGAGACAGGGAGAGACAGGGAGAGACAGGGAGAGACAGAGAGAGACAAGAGAGAGACAGGGAGAGACAGAGAGAGACAGAGAGATAGCGAGTCAGGGAGGCACCTCCAGGGCTGGGACCGCACAGGCCCTTGGCCACCTGTCAACAGTGTCGCCCGGGGGCGGGGTCACCCTGCTGGCGAGAGTCAGGGTCTCCCAGGGGTGGCGTCCCCTCTGCCTGTGATGCCCCTGTCTCACGGGGAAGGCTCTGTCCCAGCCAGCTGGGCTTGCCCTGCTGCTCCCGGGGCCGGGGGAGCCTGTGAGTGGAGCCGGGCGATTCCTGGTGGGGCCACTTCTCTGCCTGAAGTTGGGGAAATCCTCCGGCACCAGTGGGCTTCTGGTCTTCGGTACCCCAGCTGGTGTGGCCTCTCTGAGGCGACAGCCTGCAGCTGGCTGGGCCTCTGTCCCTGATGGAGGAGCTGGGCGTCCAGTGGCTGGAGCCCAGCGAGGGGCTGTGCCTGAAGGTGTCACAGGCAGCAGACCCCCAGGTCTCGGTCAGCGCCCCTTCAGGGCTGGGACGGATGGGCAGGGCTTGCACCCTGGTGCTTCAGCTGGAGTCTTGGCCCCAGATGGCAGCTGAAACGGGCCACGAACGCCCCACAGGATGGGCTTGGTCACCTCCGAGGCCTGGTGCCCCTGAGCCCAGCCCAGCCCACAGCCTTGTGTGCCCAGCTCCCCCAAAACACATGTCACTGGAGCAATAGAAATCACTCAACCTAAAAATAAAGAGAAAATGATTTTCATAAATGAACAGAGCATAACAACATCAAGCGGCTTAACATACAGCTTATTGGAGCCTCATAAGTCGAGCAGAAAGACACTGGGGCAGAAAAAATTTGAAGACACAAAGGCCGAATTTCTTAAACTTGATGAAAAACATAAATTTACAAGCCCAAGAAGCCTGGCAGGGTAATACCAAGGCCATGCTCCATAGGCCCCAAATTAGCCAATTATTGTAATCAACCAACCGAATAATTAACTATGCTAATTATTTAAATTATGGCAAGATTCAGGTTTGACTTTTCCGAGCCAAGTAGCTGGAGCTCTATATTTCCTGAGCTGTTGGCACAGGCACACGATGAAGTAGCATGCACTCTTTCCCGTCTGGCTACTGGACCGTCCGAGGCTGCCCCCTTGGCTGACACCTCTGGCTGCAGAGTTTATAGATTTTCACTGTAATTGTAGAGTTTGCAGTGGTCAAGTCCCTTCCAACAAAGTTCAAGTACAGTTTTTCTTGATGTTTCCTCCAGTAAAGGAAGTCTCCGGCTTCTGCTCTGTGGGGCCCCTGGTCTTCTGCAGGGCGCAGGGGCACAGAGGTTTGGGGGCCTGGGGGGAAGAGGGTTTGAATCCTGCGTCCGTGCCTGACAGCCGGACTGCAGTCGTGATCACTCAGGACAAAGTCCGGCGGGGCGTCCCCCTCGGGAGGCAGGGAGGTGGCCAAGAAGCGGCGCCTCTGTCCAGCATCAGACATTCAGGGCCTGACGAGAGCTTTTCTTTTCTTCTGTGGAAACACAGGAGCAAAGCTCAGCCCTGGAGCAGATCACAAACCTGGTTTCCGGGTTTGCAACCTCCTGCGTCTGAGCTCGATGTCCCACTCGAAGGCGGGGTGGACGCAGCCCCCGGCGGGTCCTCCTGCTGCAGAGTGCCGTCTCCGACAGCATCACCACCATCACGGGGTCCTGCACCCTGAGAGGCCCGCCCACAGCAGGTGGGAGGCTTACCATGCATCAGCTCCCGCGTGTGGAGAGGGGCGGTCAGGTTCTCAGCGACTCTAAGCTGGAAATGTGGAAGGGAAGCTGTGAACACTGGTTTGGAGAGCCATGGGCAGACATTTGGGGAAACATTTGGGATTCGGGGTTCAGTCCAGTTTGCAGGGAGATGACGAAACCTCCGAGACGGCCAGTGGACTGGGTCTGATAACGGGCATACAATCATTTTCTACTGAAACATAGATTTCAGTAAACCCAGAACACATCTTCACCAAGGATAATCACAGTGAGACTAATTTGTTTGCAAAATAGGTCTCGTCTCATTGAACTTGGCCCAATTATTGGCTCAAGTGCAGCAAGAACAGTGGTTCTTTGCAAAACATGAGCTTTAGCAGCATCAAGGAGCGTTACTGGGTCTGTGAAGGCAGTGATGAGAAATCTCAGGTCAGACAGTTAAAAGCCTCTCCAGGGACTTCCCTGGCGGTCCAGGGCTTAAGACTCCTTGCTTCAGCTGCGGGTGGTACCCATTCCAGCCCTGGTTGGGGAACTGAAGATCCTTCATGTCGTGCGGTGCAGCCAGAAAAATAAAAACCTGTCCAGCTTAGGAAGCCAAGGACTCACCCAGGTGTGTCCTCTTGTAAGTAGAACAAATTTTTATTTAATTTATATAAATCCCTATATTGCCATGAACATAATATTCAGTAAGAGTTTCTGAATTCTGGAGGGATCAGGCCGGGAGGGGTTCTCCTGGTGGCTCGGTGGTAGAGAATCTGCCTGCCAACGCAGGATCCATCCCTGGGTTGGGAAGGTCCCCTGGAGGAGGAAATGACAACCCGCTCCAGTATTCTTGCCTGGAGAACCCCATGGACATCGGAGCCTGGCGATCTATGGTCCATGGGGCAGCAAAGACTCAGACACAACCGAGAGACTGCGCATGCAGGCAGGGAGACAGGGAAACGTTTCATTTCTTCTCATACAAAAGCACGCTTTACCAAATTGCTGCAAGTTACAGATGAAAAAAAAAAGAGAGAGAAAAGAGATTCTGCAGATCTGGAGTACTAAACATCAAAGACCCAACAGCATGTCAGAGAAAAAGTTGTAAAAATTATAATCGTCCTCATCAGGTCATGCAACTAACTCTTTCTTAAAAACTGTCTATTTATTGGGCTGCACTGGGTCTTCGTTGCGGCAGGCGGGTGCTTTATTCGCGGCGCGTGTGCTCCTAGCTGTGGTGTGGACAGTCTAATTCCCGGACCAGGGATCGAACACGCTGCCCCCAACACCCGCCTCCCACCCCCCGCCCCCTACCCCCCGTCCCCCGCCCCGTGGGAGCATGAAGTCTCAGCTCCTGCACCACCAGGGAAGTTCCAGGTAATCAATTGTTGTTTTGCTCAATTTGAGGTTGGCAGTTTCATGAATCAATTTCCCCTTAAGAGTTTTAGCAATTCTTTCTAAGTTCAATGGTATGACCTGTAAAGTTACCAGAAACCTGTATTCTACAGTACTTGTTAGAATTCTTTCTGTGAAGAGCCTTGTGGATGAAGCACTGTTTTCTGCTGCTGATTAGAAACGCTTTCAGAAAACAAACAAACACACGTAAAATAGTAACTGTGAACAACAAAAGCTGTAAAAGCAGCCATGGCTAAGAATCTAGTGAGAATTCACGGTAAAGAAAATGATGTGATTGGCAAGTAAATTTGGTTATTTCTGTGACATACTTAATATTTTAAAACAATAATTGGAAATATGACGGATTATATGGACAATAAGGACATTAACAGGTTTTTAGAAATTCTGTGTGTTCTTTCGGAATATTAGCAACAGTGGCTCAGATGGTAAATAACCTGCCTGCACCGCAGGAGACCCAGGTTCGATCAGTGGGTCAGCAAGATCCCCTAGAGAAGGAAATAACAACCCACTCCAGTTTTCCTGCCTGGAAAATCCCATGGACCGAGGAGCCTGGCAGCTGCAGTCCCTGGGGTCGCACAGAGTCGGACGTGAGTGAGCGACCAGCGCTTTCATTTCACTTTTTCTCTCCACGCCGATACGACCTAAAGACGGTTATCAACCATTGTTTCTACCGGACAGTGTTCTCCTTGTCATCTAACAGATCAAATCGGCCTGATTAGTCCAACGTCCTCTCTATAAGGAGAGAGAACAAATCTGAGATTTCCCACACTCTGGAAAATCCCAAAGATAATTTGAGGCCAAAGAGACTCCATTTAGAACTTGATTTGGGGAAGTTTGTTAAAAATGTTAGTTGCCTACTCGTCCAGCTCTTTGCGACTCGTGGACTGTAGCCTGCCCGGCCCCTCTGTCCATGGAATTTTCCAGGCAAGAAGGCTGGAGTGGGTTGCCATTTCCTCCTCCAGGGGTCTTCCTGACACTTCAGGCAGACTCTTCGCCATGGGAGCCACCTTGGCGTGGAAACACGGATGTAAACTGGTGCGGCCTCTGTGGAAACAGTGTGGAAATCCCCCAACAAGCTGGAAGGAGGGTGCGTGTGGCCCAGCGAGCCTGCTTCCAGGAGCTTATGCTGATTTTACGTGGCGAGCTGACTCTGGGAAGGTGCCCGAGGCTGGGGGCCGGTTTCCAGGGAACCCACCGGGAGCGGAGATGGACGTCAGGATACGCACAGTGCCACAGGGCTGCCTGGCGGGGGTGCGAGCCCCCCACTCCTCACACAGTGAATCCTTGCAGGTTTGCGATCGCTTTTACTAAAATCCTGAAATGGACTTGAACTAGGACTCCAGCCACTCCAAAGCTCTCCTTCCCGAGTGTGGGATTGCTGCGCAGTTGGTCGAATGTTGTCCCAGGGAAGGAGTGTCCGCGTCCTGGCCTCTGGTCCCCGTGGACGGGACTTTATGGACGTGACAAGTGCAATTCAGGGCCTGAGATAAGATCGTCCTGGGTTTAGGGTGGACCCTAAATCCAGCCACTGGCGTCCTCCTGAGAGGAAGGGGAGGGGTATCTGAGACAGAGACGTGACGGGGCGGGAGTCCCGTGACGATGAGGCAGAGGCAGGAGGGATGTGGTCACCGGCCGGGGATGCTCGGGGCCCTAGGAGCTGGGGGAGGCGGGAAGGAGCCTCCTGGAGCCTCAGTGGGGTCAGGGCCTCGTGCACACTTTGCCCCAGGAGGCCGTCAGCTTGTGCTGGTCTGCGGGGCGGCCTCAGGAGGCCGATGCGTGGACACCTGTGCCCCCGGCCCACCTCCCTTCTGACCTGAGGCTCTGGGGGTGTTCCTGGAATCACCGCACCTGGCAGGCGTTGGGGGGCCTTGGGGCTGCGTCCATTCAGAGGTGACTTTGTGCCCAGGAAGTGAAACCCAGCCTCCTCCCTGCTCCCAACCCCGTGAGCACACGGGACACCTCCCGCAGGGCAGAGGGAAGGACGGACCACTTGAACAGGCCTCCGCAGAAGCCAGTGGGGCTCAGAGTCACTCGGGAGAGTGGCCTGAACAGAACTGACACACACAGAACGGGCAACAAAAAGCCCTTATATTTTTCACTTTCAGCCGCCGGCACTCACAAGCACTTCATTCCATCTGCACTTCGCAGGGGAGGTCTTTAAATTTTAATTCCAGTCTCAGGACAGAGGGCCGCTGCTCTCCTTTCTTCCTTGGAAAAGATTGGGAGCGTCTCACCAAGAGAAAAGCCATGCTCTTCATCAATAATGGAACGCAGGCAAGCCACTGAGGCTGAATTTTTCAAGCTTCCATGAGTATTTCCATGAATAATGAGAGATCCTCAGATGGTCACGCCCGGGCCAGTGGGGCCGGGCTGCCCTCTCCCTGACCCTCCTGATGCCGTTTGTTTAAAACTAAGGCCAGAGCTGGTTTCATCCCCCAATTCACTGAAGACAGACATGGGTAAAGGTGACACCAGAGAGCTGTCTGTCATGAGCTCACATCGACCGTCCTCAGAAGACAGGGTGACGAGGCGGGCCTCGGGCTGGTGCAGCTGCGGGGCGTGGGCCACAGCTTCCATCTCCCGAGTGCTCAGAGGGGCCTGGTGGAAGCCGGCGCCTCCCGCCACCCCAGGGCGGGCCACCGTCCTGCACGCGAGTCCGTACACCGCCCCCAGCCCTGCTGTCAAGAGTCAACCGTATGTTTCCACAGTAAAGCTGAGTGGACTCGGCCAGCTCTTACCCACACCCCCCCGCCACTGGTATTATTGTTGGAGTTACCGATGACGCACAGCCTAATTTATCAGTTTGCCCTTGTTCAGTCACTCAGTCATGTCCAGCTCTTTGCGACCCCATGGCCCGCCAGGCTCCTCTGTCCATAGCATTTCCCAGGCAAGACACTGGAGTGGGTTGCCATTTCCTACCCCAGGGGATCCTCCTGACCCAGGGATGGCAGGTGGATTCGTTACCGTCTAAGCCACCTGGAAGCCCTTCAGTTACTTCAGGGAGGCTTGGCATCTTTGTAATACTGGGTCTTTCCACTCAAGAACACGGCAGCCCTCGGTTTCTTCCAGCCTTCTTTCTGGATCTTCAGTGGCATTTACGGGCTTCCTCAGCGGTCCTAGGGAAGCAAGTGTTAGTTGCCCAGTCGTGTCCGACTCTTTGCGACCCCATGGACTGTAGCCCACCAGGCTCCTCCGTCCTTAGAATTCTCCAGGCAAGAACACTGGCGCCGGTGGCCGCTCCCTTCCCCGGGTGGAAGCCCATCCCCTTCCCGACCCAGGTGGTAAAGAATCCGCCTGCCAGTGCCGGAGACAGAGAAGGGCTCGACCCCTGGGCCGGGAGATTCCCTCCTGGAGGAAGAAATGACAGTCTTCCTGCCTCTTCCTGCCTGGAGGGTCCCCACGGACAGAGGAGCCTGGCGGGCCACAGTCCACGGGGCCACAAAGAGTCAGACACGACTGAGGGTCTGAGCACACACAGCCTTTAGAGCTTTCTTTGGGGACTTCTTCCCTCTTTCATCTATCTAATGCAACGTAGATGTAAGTGTGCAAAATGCAACACAGGAAGCGTTCCATCTATGCTGTTGCTGCTACTGTGGTTGCCGTAAACCAGCCATTGCCCCCTTTTCTCCTAACTGGCCATTTTCTAAAGGGAAGTCTGTGGATTGTTACAACCCACTCTGCAGCTGGCCTTGTGGAGTCCTTCTATTTGTGACCATGTCCCTGGAGTGTGCAGGTATGGAACCACACCACCGGGAAATAGCAGTGATTTTCACCTTTTTTCTCACTTTGGCCTCTTATCCTTTCCTTTTGCCAAATTACGTCAAGGTGTTGAGAGCTCTGTCGTGTTCCAGCTCAGTGGCTGACATATCCCCCATGCAGGATGCTTCCCTCATAGGTCAGTTGGTAAAGAACCCGCCCACAATGCGGGAGATCCGGGTTCGATCCCTAGGTTGGGAAGATCTGCTGGAGAAGGGAGAGGCCGCCCACTCCAGTGTTCTGGCCTGGTGAGTGGACTGTACAGTCCTTGGGGTCGCAAAGAGTCGGGCACGACGGAGTGACTTTCACTCACCTATCAAGCAGGATCTTGGAAAATGCTCATTTCTACATAATTTATTTAGGGATGCCTTTTACACATCTGGAGAAGGCAACGGCAACCCACTCGGAAATAGTTATTTTTTTTTCTGTTTGAGCTGGTAACATGCTGGTTGAGAAGAATAGACTCCCCAGTGTTAAAGCGTCACTGAATTCCTGGGATGATCCTGCCAGCTCACGCTTCAGCCTTCTACTGCTGTTTTATTTGAGGTTTTTACGCTGACATTCACAAATCAGACTCGCTTGTAGCTCTTAGGCTTGTCCTCGCTTTGTCGAAACTGGGTGTCAATATTGTTCTGCCTTCATAGTGCTGTCTGTAAGCTTTCCTTCTAAACTCTGAAGCTGTAAATAGCATTAATTATTGATTCTGTTTAAGGAGTTAGCATCTTTGTAATAGTGAATCTTTCCATCCAAAAATATGGCAGTTCCTTCTCTTTTTCTCCAGTCTTCTGGAAGCACTGACAGTTATGTTTTCCTAGAAGATTTTGTGCACTGTCCCTGTGAAATTGGCTAATTTTAGGGGTGGCTAGTTCTTAACTTGTCCATTGAGACATCTTCTCTCTTCTGGGGTAGACTTTACATTTTTCTAGAAAAGCATCCATAGAGCAAAGTACTCTCTTAGGATTTTAAATTTTAAGTCTCCACGTGGTTTCGCCATCATCTATTGTTCTGTGTATTTGTGCTTTCTCAATTTTTCTTAATTAGTGACAGGCTAACCATGTGTTGCCAACAAAGTCCGTCTAGTCAAGGCTATGGTTTTTCCAGCGGTTGAGTATGGATGTGAGAGTTGGACTGTGAAGAAAGCTGAGCGCCGAAGAATTGATGCTTTTGAACTATGGTGTTGGAGAAGACTCTTGAGAGTTCCTTGGACTGCAAGGAGATCCAACCAGTCCATCCTAAAGGAGATCATTGGAAGTGATCTGGGTGTTCATTGGAAGGAATGATGCTAAAGCTGAAACTCCAGTACTTCGGCCACCTCATGCGAAGAGTTGACTAATTGGAAAAGACCCTGATGCTCGGAGGGATTGGGGGCAGGAGGAGAAGGGGACGACAGAGGATGAGATGGCTGGATGGCATCACCGACTCGATGGACATGAGTCTGAGTGAACTCTGGGAGTTGGTGATGGACAGGGAGGCCTGGCGTGCTGCGGGTCATGGGGTCGCAAAGAGTCGGACACGACTGAGTGACTGGACTGAGCTGAACATGTGTTGATTTATCACTGCTTTGGTTCTCCTGTTTTCTAATTATTGTCTATTATTATCTTAATTATGTCCTTGCATTTTTCTTAGGTTAATTCTATTCTAAAACTCGGGTTGGAAGGCTAACGTTAGGCTTGGTTTATAATCACAAGCATTTATTTTATTTTTAAGCTCTGTCTTTGGCAAGAAGGTACACGACCTCCCCTCTGGCTATTTTGAAATTCTCTATTTAATAGATTTAAGTTTTGATTTCTTCTTGAATCTGAGAGTTGTTTAAAATATTCATGCACACTAAGTCGCTTCAGTCGTGTCTGACTCTTCGAGACCCCATGGACTCCCAGGCTCCTCTGTCCATGGAATTCCCAGGCAAGAACACTGGAGTGGGTGGCCACTTCCTTCTCCAGGGGGTCTTCCCAACCCGGGGGTGGAGCCTGCGTCTCTCATCTCCTGCTTTGGCGGGTGGGCTCTCTGCCACCGGCGCTGCCTGGGAAGGCCTAGAGTGGCCACCGGCGCCGCCTGGGCAGCCCTAGGATGGCTGGTTCTAGATGCGCTTTGTCTTATGATCAGACAGGTGTCTCCACTGCTCCTACTTTGGGAGACTATACTGAGGGGTTGTTGGTAACCCAATTCATGATCAAATAATTGAATGTTCCCTGGGAACTTGAAAAAAAGTTTGTTCTCTATTTTCAGCAGGATATATATATTATAGCTGGATATCTGAGTCTGAGGACTCATTAATATGTAAAATCTTACATTCGTCTGCTGGATCCGTCCTTAACTGAGGCAGAACTAAAGTTTCCCATATGAATGTCTCTCTTCTATCTCGACTGCGCTTTTCAGGTTTGATGCTGACCTTGCCCGACCCCGGATGCTGCCTCAGCTTCCTCCTCCCTTCCCCTTCTGCGGCCCCTGTCTCCTGCTTTCTGTTCGAGCTTCCAGGTCCCTTAATCGTGAGCTTCTTTCAACAGCGAGAAACCATGTTTGTTCTGTGCTCCGATTTGGGGGGAGGGGAGACATGGGGGACAGAGGGGGGAGGGGGCAGAGGGGAAGGGGAGACAAAGGGGGAGGGAGGAAGAGAGGGGAGGGAGGAGGGAGGGGGAGGGGGCAGAGGGGGAGGGGCAGAGGGGGAGGGGGCAGAGGGGGAGGGCTGGGCTCTGGAAAGAGGGGGTCAGGCCTCGCGGGCACCAGAGCTCCCCCTGGGCAGTGGGGCTCCATGTCCGGCCTGGCCACAAGGTTCGTTCTCGGGAGAAGATGCTGCCAAGGGCTCTGGCCCAAGACTGCAAGCAGCTGGCTGGCCAGGGGGCAGGTCAGGGGTGAGGATTGCCCTGCGGGACCACTGAGGGCCGGGCTCAGCCAGAAGCAAAGGACGTGTGATCTCCTGGAGGTGCTGCTGGATCAGGGTGCCGAGCATGTGAATAGGAGCCCCAGGTCCCTCCGATCTGAGGGCAGCAATCTCCAGGGGCGGGCCAGAAACTGTGGGGCCAGATTTATAACAAACCTCGGTCAGATCACACCTGAAGCTCAACTCTGACCCACAACCTCAGCGTCCAGACCAAACCCGCCAGGACTGCCACCTTCCCCCACGCAGCTCTAACCCACCAGGAAGGCCTCGGGCTCCTCAGCTCGTCTCGAGGATGCAGCCTCCCGGGGCCCCGAGCCCCTCCCACTGGGAGGCCTTTCACCCCTGGGCTTGTCTTTGGGACTCCACCAAACCCCGGAGACCTGAACTCCGCTCCAGCGCACCCTGGGGACCTGCCTTCTGTGCCTGCCTGGGGTCTCTGGGGATGTCCACGTCGAGGGGCGCAGAGAAAGGAGCCGCCTGTGCCCCCCTGGCTCCTGGGCTGAGGCTGCCTGGGCCCCACTGGCTGTCGATGGGTGTGGGGGAGGGCAGCCAGCCCCTCCCCACCCCCGACTGCCCAGACCGGAGTGACCACTCTCGGGGGCACAAGTGGGCACGGGTGTGAGCAGTATGTAGAGGGCCTGGCCCTGTCCCCCACCCGGACACCAGCCTCTTCCCTCTGATGAAGCTCCTGGTGGGCTGGGGTCTGCGCAGGGCCCGCGGAACCTGCTGGGTCAGAGCTGCCCCACCTTCCTGTTTTTTTGTTTTTTTTTTTTTAAAAAGCAAAATAATAACAACAATGAAATTTCTAAACCAACTGATAATTGAATCAAGGAAAAAATCAAAGGAAAAGTCAACATACAAAATTAGCTCTGGGAAGGGAGGTTAACCTGGGAAGGGGAGGCTGACCTGGGAGGGGAGGCTGACCTGGGAGGGGAGGCTGACCGCAGATGCAGAAAATCACGGCTCGACTGGGTCAGCAGTTCTGTGCTAATGACCCGAAAGCCAGGATGCGAGCAGCAGTTCTCGAGGAGGCCGAGGTGACCGGACACTTCACACAGGAAGACACACAAAGGCCCAGAAGCACAGGAAGCGTGGTCCACGTCATTCATCACTAAGGAAACGCAAGCTCAGACCATGATGAGATGCCATTCCACACCTGCGAGAACAGTTAAAACCACGGACAGTAACACCAACGGTCGCCCGAATCCAGGGAGCTCGGGGCCAGGCCTCCTCCAGCCTTGCTGGGTGTGAAAAGAGGTGCCGTCTTTCGGGAAAGAGTTTGCGGTTCTTGTGAAGCGTGTGTGCAGCTGCCCTGGACCTCGGCCTTCCGCTGCTCAGCTTTTGCCCCAGAGAGATGAAAACACTCGTCCAAGGACACCGGCAGTGAGCTCGTGGTGACCTTGTTTATAACACCCGGGCCTACACCACAACGTCCTGCAGCGGTGGAGCAACCACGCGTGCTCAAGTGAGCACCCCGGGGCCGCGTCAAGGAGGCTGGACTCCACGAAAAGATGGAGCCGGACGAGAGGTGACGACCCCCGGTGCAGAGGGCAGGCCAGTAACACCCACACGCACGAGGTGCAGGACCAGTGGCAGCGAAGGCAGGGAAGCCCCCCGGGCGGGGGGGGGGGGCGCCGTGTTCTCAAAGGGGAGGCTGCAGCGACGCTACTAGGCTGACACGTGTTCGGGCTGACGTGTCTGGCGCCGCACGGCCGTCTCAAGGACGGGTGTGCACCTGCGCTGGAAGGAGCCTGGGGAAACGCAGGGCAGATGCCGCCCGCCCAGTGCTCTCTGCTCACAGAGGAGCTAAAGCTGCTGCTGCTGCTGCTAAGTCGCTTCAGTCGTGTCCGACTCTGTGCGACCCCATAGACGGCAGCCCACCAGGCTCCGCCGTCACTGGGACTCTCCAGGCAAGAACACTGGAGTGGGTTGCCATTTTCGTCTCCAATGCATGAAAGTGAAAAGTGAAAGTGAAGTCATTCAGTCGTGTCCGACTCTTAGCGACCCCATGGGCCGCAGCCCACCAGGCTCCTCCGTCCACGGGATTTTCCAGGCAAGAGCACTGGAGTGGGGTGCCATTGTCTCCTCCGGGAGCTAAAGCAGCAGCAGGCAAACAGCTTCCAACTTCCATAATAAACTACTGAGCTGAAGAAGAAAGACTCCTTCAGGACAGACAGTCTAGGAGGCAATCCCAGGAGACCTCACCGCTTGAGAAAATGCACCCGACTTGCGAGAGGAGGCCGCTGAGGGCTCTGACTCAATACCCGGCTCTGCCCTCACCTGCGGAGCAGCAGGCGCAGCTCCAGGGGCTCAGAGCTGGGAGGTCAGGGAAAGGCGACGGCGGGCGGGCAGAGAGGTGACCTCAGGCGATGCTGTCACCCGTGTGACGTGCACCAGCTGCAGATCTGATGCGGAACCTGATTCACCGTCCCCGCCTCTCAGCGGGATCCCAGGTCCTCCAGCCTCAGACCTCATGTGCATCCACCAGTCTCCTCAGCAACAGGCCAACGGGCACCCTACCCCCCACCAGCTATTAGAGAACCAAGCTTCTACATTACACGTAGGAAATCATGGGTTAGAGCTAAGAGAGTGCCCAGATGAAAATTCACCCTTTTTAACTTACATTAATAAGAAAAGGTGAAAATAATCAATCTTGCACCGAATTCAACAACTAAAAATACAGCTAAGTTAAGCAGACAGAAGGCTAATAACTAAAGAAGAAGTGACTTAAAAAATAGAAGATGATTGGACCAATAAATAGATCCAAAAGTTGGTTCTTTAAAGAAGGAAAAGAATAAAATAAAAAATAAGTTAGCTAACAATCAAGAAGAAGAGAGACACACAAAATTAGGAAACAGAAGCAGTCAGGAGGAGCCAGGGATCACAAAGGAGAGTGTTGACAGAGCCCTACCACACCCTCACGTGTGCGCCCGTATACATACACACACATCCATAGACGCCTGAACATACATGCAGACGCATGCATCCGCACACACACACAGACACATATACACACATCACTCAGCAGCTCAAAACAAGAGAGAAAATGTTCTGTTTCACAAGCTCTACAGAACCTTTAAGAAACACATAATTACAATGTTATGAAACCAGTTCAAGAGTACCCGGGGGGGAAAAAAGGGAAAAAGAGAAGTTTCTAAATTATTTGTTTGGGAAGAAAGCACAGAACAACCTTACGCTCCAGGGTGAGGCACAGAGGGCAGGTCAGACGTTCCCAGGAGCAGGGTCTTTCCTCCCTCAGCAGCTGGAGCTCCGGCTGCGACCAGATCCTCCCCTCCCCACCCTCCTCCACCCCTCACCTCTCCCCCTCCTCCCTCATCCCCTCCCCTCCCTCTCCTCCACCCTTCCCCCTCCTCCCTTCCACCCCCTCCCCTCCGCCTCCCCCGGGCCCTGTGTTACCCTCGCTCACCCTTGCCATCGATGCAGCGGAGCTCTGTGCCACCCACAGTGACCTGATGGCGCTCTGATGTACCGGCAGGTGCCCAGGGGCGTGCTGCTCCTGGTGGGCGCAGGAGCGCAGGGGAGTCTGACGCGAGGAGAGGCCCGCGGGACCCCCCTGGGCAGACACCGGGCCCTTCTGTCCAGGCTCCTCCAGGCCCCCCGCGTTTGGAGGGAGGGGAGGAGAATTACAGGGGTGAATGCTGGTGACCCACAATTTCCAACTAGATTTTTGGGCAAATAAAGCAAAGAGCAAGGCTGACCTGAAATGCCTTTGCTAAATGACACATCGTCCTGCAAAAATAACTTTGCTTTCCAGTCTTCTTAATGTTTAAGGCAGCTGCAAACCTGGAAACACAAGCTTTAATATTTAATACTCTAGGACTCTGGAAGTCTCTTACTACACAATGTCTGTGAGACACTTCCTTGGTGGCAATAAATATTTTATAACTACTGCGCACACGGTGCCTGATGTCTTTATGAATAAACAAAGACTCAGTTGAGAACCATCTGTGAGGACTAATCGCTGGCTAATTCAGCAGGGACTTGAGCCTTCTCCCTTCAAGGTGGAGCACCGCTCTGCACCCAGGGAAGAATGGTATTTAGGTTTCAAAGTGAAATCCAGAGGCAGCGTTTGTCCCCCATGGACCTGAGTATCCATATTTTATCAAGCACTGGGCTCTACACTTTACCTAATAAAACTGTGTCAGAAAGCACGTCAGATGTCTGCCCCTTCCTCCCACTGCCCTTTAGTTCAGTTCAGCTCAGTTGCTTGGTGGTGTCTGACTCTTTGGGACCCCATGGACTGCAGCACGCCAGGCCTCCCTGTCCATCACCAACTCCCAGAGCTTACTGAAATTCATGTCCATTGAGTTGGTGATGCCATCCAACCATCTCATCCTCTGTCATCCCCTTCTCCTCCCGCCTTCAATCTTTCCCAGCATCAGGGTCTTTTCAAATGAGTCAGCTCTTCGCTTCAAGTGGCCAAAGTATTGGAGCTTGAGCTTGAGCTTCAGCATCAATCCTTCCAATGAATCTTCAGGACTGATCTCCTTTAGGATGGACTGGTTGATTCTCCTTGCTGTCCAGGGGACTCTCAAGAGTCTTCTCCAATACCACAGTTCAAAAGCATCAATTCTTCGGTGCTCAGCTTTCTTTATGGTCCAACTCTCATATCCATACATGACCACTGGAAAAACCAAAGCTTTGACTAGACAGATCTTTTTTGGCAAAGTAATGTCTCTGTTTTTTAATATGCCATCTAGGTTGGTCATAAATTTTCTTTCAAGGAGCAAGCGTCTTTTAATTTTGTGGCTGCAGTCACCATCTGTGGAGATTTTGGAGCCCCCCAAAATAAAGTCTGTCACTGTTTCCACTGTTTCCCCATCTATTTGCCATGAAGTGATGGGACCAGATGCCCTGATCTTAGTTTTCTGAATGTTGAGTTTTAAGCCGGCTTTTTCACTCTCCTCTTTCATTTTCATCAAGAGGCTCTTTAGTTCTTCTTCACTTTCTGCCATAAGGGTGGTGTCATCTGAATATCTGAGGTTATTGATATTTCTCCCGGCAATCTTGATTCCAGCTTGTGTTTCTTCCAATCCACCGTTTCTCATGATGTACTCTGCATATAAGTTAAATAAGCAGGGTGACAATATACAGCCTTGATGTACTCTTTTTCCTATTTGGGACCAGTCTGTTGTTCCACGTCCAGTTCTATCTGTCGCTTCTTAACCTGCATACAGATTTCTCAAGAGGGAGGTCAGGTGGTCTCGTATTCCCATCTCTTAAGAATTATCCACAGTTTATTGTGATCCACACAGTCAAAGGCTTTGGCATAGTCAATAAAGCAGAAATAGATGTTTTTCTGGATCTCTCTTGCTTTTCCCATGATCCAACAGATGTTAGCAATTTGATCTCTGGTTCCTCTGCCTTTTCTTTTTTCTTTTTTTTCTTTTTTCCTCTGCCTTTTCTAAATCCAACTTGAACATCTGGAATTTCATGGTTCATGTACTGTTGAAGCCTGGCTTGGAGAATTTAAGCATTACTTTACTAGTGTGTGAGATGAGTGCAATTGTGCGGTAGTTTGAGCATTCTTTGGCATTGCCTTTCTTTGGGATTGGACTGAACGCTGGCCTTTTCCAGTCCTGTGGCCACTGCTGAGTTTTCCAAATTTGCTGGCATATTGAGTGCAGCACTTTCACAGCATCATCTTTTAGGATTTGAAACAGCTCAACTGGAATTCCATCATCTCCACTAGCTTTGTTTGTAGTGATGTTTCCTAAGGCCCACTTGACTTCGCATTCCAGGATGTCTGGTTCTAGGTGACTGATCACACCATTGAGGTTATCTGAGTCATGAAGATTTTTTTTGTACAGTTCTTCTGTGTATTCTTGCCACCTCTTCTTAATATCTTCTGCTTCTGTTAGGTCCAGACCATTTCTGTCCTTTATCGAGTCCATCTTTGCATGAAATGTTCCCATGGTATCTCTAATTTTCTTGAAGAGATCTCTAGTCTTTCCCATTCTGTTGTTTCCCTCTATTTCTTTGCATTGATCAATGAGGAAGGCTTTCTTACTCTCCTTGCTATTCTTTGGAACTCTGCATACAAATAAGTATCTTTCCTTTTCTCCTTTGCCTTTAGCTTCTCTTCTTTTTGCAGCTATTTGTAAGGCCACGTCAGACAACCATTTTGCCTTTTGGCATTTCTTTTTCTTGGGGATGGTCTTGATCCCTGCCTCCTGTACGATGTCATGAACCTCCGTCCATAGTTCTTCAGGCACTCTGTCTATCAGATGTAATCCCTTGAATCTATTTCTCACGTTCACTGTATTAAGGGATTTGATTTAGGTCATTCCTGAATGGTCTAGTGGTTTTCCCTACTTTCTTCAACTTAACTCTGAATTTGTCAGTAAGGAGTTCATGATCTGAGCCATAGTCAGCTCCTGGTCTTGTTTTTGTTGACTGTACAGAGCTTCTCCATTTTTGGCTGCAAAGAATATAATCAATCTGATTTCAGTGTTGACCATCTGGTGATGTCCATGTGTAGAGTCTTCTCTTGTTGTTTGAAGAGGGTGTTTGCTATGACCAGAGTGTTCTTTTGGCAAAACTCTATTAGTCTTTGCCCTGCTTCATTCCGCATTCCAAGGCCAAAATTGCCTGTTACTCCAGGTGTTTCTTGACTTCCTACTTTTGCATTCCAGTCCCCTATAATGAAAAGGACATCTTTTTTGGGTGTTAGTTCTGAAAGGTCTTGTAGGTCTTCATAGAACTGTTCAACTTCAGCTTCTTCAGCATTACTGGTCGGGGCATAGACTTGGATTACTGTGATATTGAATGGTTTGCCTTGGGAACGAACAGAGATCATTCTGTCGTTTTTGAGACTGCATCCAGGTACTGCATTTCAGACACTTTTGTTGACCATGATGGCTACTCCATTTCTGAGGGATTCCTGCCCGCAGTAGTAGATATAATGGTCATCTGAGTTAAATCCACCCATTCCAGTCCATCTTAGTTCACTGATTCCTAATATGTTGATGTTCACTCTTGCCATCTGGTTTGACCACTTCCAATTTGCCTTGATTCATGGACCTAACATTCCAGGCCCCTGTGCAATATTGCTCTTTACAGCATCGGACTTTACTTCCATCACCCATCACATCTACAACTGGGTGTTGTTTTTGCTTTGGCTCCATCCCTTCGTTCTTTCTGGAGTTATTTCTCCCCTGATCTCCAGTAGCATGTTGGGCACCTACCGCCCTGGGGAGTTCCTCTTTCAGTGTCCTGTCGTTTTTGCCTTTTCACACTGTTCATGGGGCTCTCAAGGAAAGAACACTGAAGTGGCTTGCCATTCCCTTCTCCAGTGGCCCACTGGCCCATTGCCCTGGGGCCTGTGTCTGGGCCCTACCCTTCACCCACAGGCCCAGCTACAGCCCTGGTGATGGTGTCAGCTGGGCGTCTCAGGAAACGCAGGGGCCGCAGGGTCATCGAGAGGGAAGTCTGCTCCCCTTGCTGTGAGGGCCCCTGACTGAGCAGCCACCTGCATGGGTCACTGGGCTCCTTCCCCCAGCGCAAGGCCTCCTTCTCATGGCACAAAACGGCCGCTCAAGCTCTGGTCTTCAGAGCCACCCCCCAGCAGCAGCCTAAAGGAAGGGCCAAAGAAAGGCGCTCTCCCCGTGAGGACACTCCCGAGGCCACGGCACAGTGACCAGAACACTGCTCACGACGGAGGAGGGTAGCAGGACCATCCTGTGCCTGCCCAAACCAGGGCTGACTCCTGAGTTCAAGAGGAGGAGAGAGAAGACCTCCCTGAAGGCAGAGGATGAGGGAGAGCCACTCCGCTGCCCCTCAGCCACCGTCAAAGGGCCCACGACACTCTCCTCCTCCCAGGCGGGCCTCCCGGGCTCCTCTGGCCACGTCTCCAGGGCCCAGCCCTGCCTCTGCCTGCCGGCCCTCCCTCCTGCTCACCTCGGTCCAGCATTCACAGCCCCTCACCTGCCCCTTCAGCCTCCCACCCCCTGGGCCCCAGGGGACCTTCTCTAGCCCTGGATGTGATCAGCTGGGCCCTGCGGGAGACTCAAGGGGATAGTACCACCTGGGGTTCACAGCCCCCAACCCAGGTCCCACAGGCGCCTCTTTTCAGCCAGCCCCCACCCTCCTCCACACCCAGCACCCCTCCCCAGACCACCTGGTCTCCCTCAGCTTCCCAGGCAAGGTGCCCACTGGCTGACAGCTGGTCTTCTCCCCTCTCCCCTCTCCTGGCGAAGTATTTTGTTTTACTCAAGGAGCTGTACCCACTTACATTTTTCTTTCAAAGTCTATCTGTGGCCCAGCTCAAATTAGCTCTGTCCACGGTATGATGTGGGTCCCTGGCCACTCCCTGCCCAGCTGTCCTGGCATCCTTGTTGCCAAGACTTGCCTTTCCCTCTTGAAATGGCACGCCTGGCAAGTGCGTGCGGCTCAGTTCTGAACTGTTCTGTCCTGCCGTCTACTCACCGACATAATTCTGTTCAAAACACCCCGGCTTTAGAGTGAGTCTCCGAATCCAGGAGTGCGCGCCCCCACCTTTGCTCTTCTTCCTCAAGGCGATCTTGGCCATTCCAGGCCCTTTGTGTTTCCATGTAAACTTCAAATCACTGTCGATTTCCAAAAGGCGCTGCTGGGACTCTGAGATTGTGCCAAGAGGAAAGATCAGGCCGGAAGGAAGGATGGGTCACAGGTCAGGCTTGGTTCACGAGCTCGGGGTCCACGGGGAGCTTCTAGTTTTCCCTGGATCAGTACTGACACATCTGGTCAAGTTTATTCCGCAGGAGTTGGCCTGACGCTGCCCTCCTCTGGGCTGTCAGGACACACAGTTGCCATCCGCCGTGGCGCTGGTCCCGACCCCACAGGATGTTTAACTTCCATCACTTTGTTTATGGATAAAAGCCCACCAACTTGAAAGGTGCTCAGTTGTCATAAACCTTTAAAAGACCGCTCTCCAGACCCCAAAGGCCCCACACCACCTCCCCAGTCTCTTTCTTCCCCATTAGGAGCCGGACTTCTGGACAGAATTATGGATCCAAGTCTTTACCTCCCGCTCCTCCCCCTGCTCACTCTCCCACCCGCCCTCCCCGCCCCTCCCCCACAGTCCTATTAGACACGCCATTCCTGAGCCTCCTCCTGGGTGCTGTTAAACCCACAGGACTTCTCAGAGCTGACCTCACCGCTGTCTGGGCCTCATGTGACTGGCTGACCCTTCCCTGCCGCTTCCTCTGGCTCCCAGACCCAGCCCTGCCCGGCATCCGGACCAGCTCTCCAGTCTCCCTTCTGTATCCCTGATGCTCTACCTGCTGCCTGAGGCCCAGGGGTCTCCAGGGCTACCTCGGGACCCTGCTCCCCCTCTGGGACCTCACCCGCACCCCATCCCCTCTGCGCACCCCCTACAGGTCTGCACCTCCAGCCCTGACCTCTCTTCCCACAAACGTCGGCCCTGATCCACCTGTCCCAGACAGAAGGCCTGCCACCCGCTCTGAGTCCTCCAACATCCGCCCTTTCCCAGAGCGTCCCAGGGCAACCCCATGCCCCGTCCACCTACTGGGTGTGCAGTCTCCGTGCCGTGGGCCCCCGACCCTTCCCAGCCCCACAGCCATCACCACTCTCTGTTCCTGCCCTCATCCTGTGCGCCTGCCGGTGGGCGACACTCCTCACTCGCGCCCTCTCATCAGTCTTTCCCTGGCGCCAGCACCCCGGTTCAGGCTGCAGGAAGGGGAGCCGTCCCTCCAGACCTCGGCAGAGGCTACTCCCTTGGCGTCCTCACCGCTCCTTTGTCCAGCACTGTCCACTCTTTCAGACCTCAGCTCAACTGCCCTGAGCTTGGGGCGTTCCCCCAGCGCCCTTCCAGGGCCGTGCCTTCTCTACCAAGGGCCAGGCTCCCCGCTTCCCCTGCAGGGCGGGGCACACAGAGACTCGGTGAGGTGTCCTGTCCTCCCCGACGCTGGCGGCCGTCCTTCCCGCAGGCCCGGATCAGCCCCTGCAAGCGGCGGGGGCACAGAACTATTTGCAGGGTGACTGAGTGAACACGCTGAGGAACAGGGCCGCTTTCTGGGGGGCTGGGAGGGGCTCAGGCGAGGGCCAGGGCCGGAAGCTGAAGCATCTTGGACCAGCGACACCCAACCGGGACCCCCAGAATCCAGCGCGGACCGGGTGCAGCTGCGGTCTGCAGCCCGGCCAGGGGCGCGGGCAGAGGCAGGGCTGCGGACCTGCCGGCGAGGGTGCGGCCCCGGCTCCGCCCGGCGCCCCCGACCGGCCCCGGCCCGGCCCCGGCCCGGGCTCCTCCCCAGGCCCCTCCCCAGGCCCTCTCCGCGGGGCTGGTGGGCGCCGGCGCGGTACGCCTCGGGACAAGTTTGGTCCCGCCGCCGACCCGTAGTCTCGCGTCCATCCCCGTCGCTAGGCAACCTCGAGGCCCCAGCAGAGAGAAAACCAACAGACCTCGGGGCAGTGGGCACCTCGGACGCCGGCGCCATGGACCTGGTCATAACGCAGGAGCTGGCCCGCGCCGAGAGCCAGCAGGGTGGGCGGGGGAGGTCGAGAACCCCTGACCCCCACCCCCGGGAGGACTCCGGGACCTGCTGGATCCCAGCCCCTGGGGACACCCCGGGACCCAGGGATCCCTGCCCCCGGGAGACCCCAGAACCCGCCCACCACCCGCCCCCAGGGAGGCCCGGGGCCTCGCTGAATCCCAGCCCCTGGGGAGACCCCGGGGCCTACCAGGACCCCCTCCGCACCTTGATGACCCCCGCCCTACCTGATCCAGTGACCCCTTGAAGCCAGCACTTCGAGGATGTGTCTGACCTGGGCAAACTGAGGTGCCTTTTTAAAGGAAAGCTTTCGTTTTTCCTAACTGTTCCTCAGAATCACTCACGTCGCAGGCTCCCGAAGCCTGAGCCGCAGGGCTGCCGCTGGGTTCTCGGGGCTGGGCTCGGCGCACCTTGCCCCTGGGCTCCTCCCTGGAGAGGAGCGACCAGTGGGGCCCAGCCTGCCCGAGTCCAGCCCCGTCCGCGGCCTCCCGACCGTCCCCACTGCTGCTCTGCGGGCCGGTGGACGCTTGATGACCGCCTCTTCCTCACTCCTGTCCTGGTAGACGCTGACTCTCTGAAGAGGGCTTACCAGTTGATTAAGTCCGCCAACCTGGGCAAGTCCGAGTTCGACCCCACAGAAAGCTTCAGCCCCGACCTGTTTGTTTTATGTGCAGAGCAGGCCCTGAAGGTGATCAGTCCCAGGGCTCCTAGGGAGGCAGCTTCAGGGGACCCCAATCTCCTCGTTTACACTGGAATCGGGAAGCGGGGGGCCCCTTGTGGGTGGTCCAAGGGCTGCTCGATCTCCCAGC
This sequence comes from Ovis aries, assembly GCF_016772045.2. Classification (NCBI taxonomy): domain Eukaryota; kingdom Metazoa; phylum Chordata; class Mammalia; order Artiodactyla; family Bovidae; genus Ovis; species Ovis aries. Next base: position 50,861,312 of record NC_056075.1, on the reverse strand, counting down.
CTCCCCCGGGGCTCTGTGCTCACGCAGATGGGGCAGCGGGAGGTGAGTGAAGACTGCATCCAGATGTACTTCAAGGTGAAGGGGCCGGTCACCCAGTTTCTGGGCCGGGCGCACCTGTGCAGGGCCCAGCTGTGTGCCCCCAAGTCCACGGAAAACATGGTGAGAGGGGGCCCTGAGCCCGGCGGGCTGGTTCCTCCTGATTCCCTTCCTTCTGAGTGAGGGAGCCCTGGAGTACACCACCTCGAGTCTGCTGGCACGGCGAAGTGCACCCGCAGCTCGCTTGCCATCCTGCGCTGAATTCCTTATTGCTGGCGCTGCTGTGTCTCCCCTGCGTTCCTCTGATTCTCAGAACCCACATCGCGCCCCGCAGCAGTTCCCCCACCTCCAGCGTGGTTTTGCTGGGAGTTGGGTGACCAGGTTCATCTTCAGTGAATGCGATGCTGCGTTTCCATCTGTGCTTTTCCCTAAGCCCCGGGGTCTGGCTTGTGTCCTTTTGACCTCTGACCTTTGCGCCCTAGTGTGTGGTCATGCCTGCTCACAGAGGGGTGTGGGGGGAGCAGGGGGTGGGCTTTCAGGGAGGGGGCTCACTGTGCAGTCTTTATTTTGTTTTAGGAGGAATTTGAAAATTGTGTGACTCAGTATATGAAGGCGATCAGCTTTGCAAAAGGAGAACCGAGGTGGGCACAACGGGGCGGCCGTTCCTAGTTGGAGGGTCTGGAGCCGGAGTTTGCCAGGTGGCTCTGCGCAGGCGGCAGGCTTTGTCTTCTTTTGCTCGTGCTTTCCTGCAGCTCTGGCGTGTGCGCCCGTCTCCTGACGCTGGAGCCGGCCACGTGCACGCCCGCCTGCCCAGGCTGTATCCTCTCCTGTGCAAAGTCTGTGACCTGCAGGCGGCCTTTGTCTGCTGTCCCTGTGGGAGCCTCACCCTTGGCCAGTCCCTAGGAGGCTCCTTTTCGGTCCTCTCTGGGGGACTGGCCCTGGGCCCCCTCCCTGCCCTCCCCCACAGTCCTGTACACCCCCTGGCCTAAGGCCTTGTGTCTGGAGGGGTGAATCTCCTGAAACTCCTGCAGTTTTCCGCTTAGTTAATATTCATCAAAAAGAAGCGTTACTGAAATTGTTAACTCTGCGTACAAACTGGTGCTGACACAGCGTCTCTGAGATGGACGCGCTCGGCCCTAGGAGCTGTGTGTCGGCCCTGGGATTATTTGTCCGTCCTCCCTGCATCTGCTGTGGACGGCCTCCTCTGCGCAGGACCTCAGCAGGGATGTCTGGGGGGCGAGGCCTGACCCTGAGCCGAAGCTCTGAGGACAGTGGGTGTTTCTGGAGCCTCGGAGCCCGAGGGGTGGGCGCCCTCGGGAAGGGGCCTGGTCAGTGCCGTGCCCCTCCGTCGCGGCGGGGTCTGAGCTGGAGCGGGCAGCACGGCTGCTCTGGGCGGGGCTGCCGCACTGCTGAACACGAGCCGGTTCCCTCGGGCAGGCCCGGGCGGCCCCGGGGCCTCACTGTCCCCTCTTGGCGCCGCAGGTATTACTTCCTGGTGTACAACGCGTCGGTGCTTTACTGGCAGATGGTGAGGCCGTTTCTCAGGCCTGGCTACCGCCACTACCTGGTCCCCAGCCTGGCCCAGATGGTGAGCGCGCTCAGCCAGACGGAGGAGGAGGACAAGGAGTGGCAGGCAGAGCTGATGCTGTGAGTGCCCCACCCCCGCCGGCCCCTCCGCTCTCTGGTCTGAACTGGGAACCAGGTTTGGGGCGCCCTGTCCGCAGAAGTTTCTCGACTCTGCCCAAGGCGCCACGGTGTCCCGAGCAGCCGGGCGTCATCGCGGGAAGCGCGCTTCTACTCAAAACCCAGGAACTGAAGGAACCGGGAAGGCAGACGTTCTAGCAACAGGCAGCCCCGCCGGAAGGCGCGCCCCACCCAGGGAAGCTCGCCCCCCGCGCGCCAGGCTGGCCGGGTGGCCCTCTGGGGCCACGGCGAGTGGCTCAGCAGCTGGTCCCAGCGAGCAGGCGGCCGGGTGGGCGGGCTGAAAGGCCCTTGGTGACGCTCTCCTGTATCTGGGGGACGCTGTGTGTGGCCAGCCACTGCGCGGGTGCCGGGAAGGCCCAGAGGGCCGGCCGTGAAGCTGGAGCCCAGAGTCTGCAGGTGTTTCTCTCCTTTTATGGAGTTTGGGGAAGCTCTGACAGGAAATCAGTGAAGCCGTGCCTTTTCTCTGAAGGCTGTTGCTTGAGGTACACAGAATCACTGCTGGACAGGCCCCGGCCCCTTTGCGAGTCGGGGCCCAGCCCTCTAGGTCTGGGCCAGTCAGGTGAGCCCCAGACCATGCATGGGGTGAGGAGCTGTCCAATTTCTGCATCTTTCTGAAGTTTGTAAAACATAAAATTAATAAAACATGATAACCCAGGCTGTGCTAGTCGTAAAGAACCTGCTGCAGGAGACCTAAGAGACTCGGGTTCGATTCCTGGGTCAGGAAGCTTCCCTGGAGGAGGGCATGGCAACCCACTCCAGCATGCTTGCCTGGAGAGTCCCATGGACCGAGGAGGCTGGTGGGGTACAGTCCAACAGTCTCAAAGAGTTGGACATGACTGAAGTGACTTAACACGCATGTTGCAATCTGGTTATTAGACCTTAGTGGCAGCAAATGCGACTGTCCAGGCCTGACTGCTCCTCTGTCATCCAGGGAGCTCCTGGAGTGTTACCTGCAGGCTGGGGAAAGCGGCGAGGCCGCGAAGTTTTGTGCCACCGCAGCGCCATTCATCAAGGCCCATGTGCCGCAGAAATACCGGCAAATATTTGCCCTGATGGTGAGTCGGAATATTTACATCTGCAGAAAGAAGTCATTTTGTCTGAAAACAGCCGAGACCATCCGTTGGGATATAGACACACACAGCCTAAACAGGACAAAACACCATCTTTCCCTCCTCGTGGCTGAACGTTCCCTTTTTAACCACACTGAGTTTTTTTAAAAAAATTAGCAGAAACTTCATAAAATAGTTACTGCGACAGAGTGTATAAAGAGCTCTCATCACCTATTCGTTTTATGTATAAAATTCAGCTGGAATTATATGTGCAGAACTAAGCACAGAGCATATGAAACGAGAAAGTACTTGTCAGTCACAAACGCCGTTTTAAGGAACAACATCTGCAAAATGACAGCTGCACGCAGTGCCTGGCCGCTCCCCGGCTGTTTAAATCGCGATATTCTGTTCCATCTTATGACAGGTCCAGCACGAGCTCATGGACGAGCCCCAGTTAAAGGAAGAGAGGAGAAGCTCCATCAGCCTGTCTGTCACTTTCCACATTAATATGCTGAAAGCGTAGGTGTCGTGGGGCGGGGACAGACGCCCAGGAGGCTCTGTGCCCCGGGCGGGGTGTGTGTGCAGTGGCGGCCGGGTTGGAGGGCAGGCCCGACCTCGCCTCCATCTGCGGAGAGGCTCCGGAGAGGCTCCGGAGAGGCGGCCAGAGTGAGTGCGCTCCTCAGGCAGTACGGTGGGTGGCTTTTAGGGAGCGGGGACAGCAGCCATGTCAGATGCCTCTGACGGCCCTGCCGGAGGAGGCCTGAGACTTGACCGTGAGGCTGACAGAATGATGGTGCTCTGTGCGTGAGACCCTGACGGACGGGCGAGGGTGCGGGGGAGAGACTGTACCAGGCAGAGGCCTGCTGCTGGGGCGAGCGGGGAACAGGGGGGTGGAGGACTCGGTGTGTGCAGTGAGGAGATCCGAGTGTGTGAGTGGGGAGGTCCCGGTGTGTGTGTGAGTGGGGAGGTCCCGGTGCGTGTGTGTGAGTGGGGAGGTCCCGGTGTGTGAGTGAGTGGGGAGGTCCCGGTGTGGGGAGGTCCCAGTGCGTGTGAGTGAGTGGGGAGGTCCCGGTGTGTGAGTGGGGAGGGAGATCCCGGTGCGTGTGTGTGAGTGGGGAGGTCCTGCTGTGTGTGTGAGTGGGGAGGTCCCGGTGCGTGTGTGTGAGTGGGGAGGTCCCGGTGCGTGTGAGTGAGTGGGGAGGTCCCGGTGTGTGTGAGTGAGTGGGGAGGTCCCGGTGTGTGTGAGTGAGTGGGGAGGTCCCGGTATGCGTGTGAGTGGGGAGGACAGCTGTCCAGAGGGAGGCAGCGGCTGTCTGGGCTGGACGCAGCCGGTGGGAAGGACCCCGCCTCCCTCCCGGGTGGGCTGCAGGTGTGGGGCTGGATCGGGTGTGTGGCCTGTGCACGCTTCCTCAGGGCTCGCTCTTAGCGGCAGAGCAAGACAGAGGCTGGACTGGGGGCGGGCAGAAGAGCTGTGAGGTCACCAGGAGCCCGGCAGAGAGAAAGCAGCAGCTGTTACCTAGGCCTTCTGTTCGTGGAGGATACAAGTTCATAGATAAATTAGTTTTAGAATAATTACTTAAAGAAATACGATCTTTTGGTTATTTAATATTTGATTAAATTAATCTACATTCTAGAAAACTGGATCAAAATGATTTGCCTGAAGACGTCAACAAAATTCTGAAGGACACCTACACACTCTTAAGTCAGTACCATCACCAGCGCTTGCCTTCAGTCAGAGAGGAAAAGTAAGTGTGTGTCTCTCCAGCTTCCCGTCTGTGTACAGCATTTGGTAACTACAGGAAAACAGGAAAGAAAAGCGAGAACAACACCGAAACCATAATTCCGCAAGCAAGCGCCAGCTGTGTGGAGGCTCTGGGGCCTCTCTCTCTAGTCTCTTTTGTCCTGAAGTTGCACTGTTTGGCAGCGCTTGGGATATGAAACTTCATATTGGACTTTCAAAAGTCCAGTTGCCTTCCATCACAAGTGCTTTTCCAGTCACATCTCACACCTTCTGAAGAGTCATCCCAGTGGCCGAAGAACAACCCCCCCAACCCCGGGTTTCCATCATCAGTTCTCTGCTCGAGTGCTGGCGGGCTGCTCAGAGCTCCGTCCCGGGCGGAGTTCCCGGAGCTGCTGGCTGAGCGGGAGGCTGAAAGAGAGGTCTGGGTGCGCCCAGTGCAGCTCTTTGACCAGGCTCGCGCTCTAACTCAGAGCAGGTCCAGCTGGTCCCTGGGCACGGCCTCCCTGAGGTTTCGGGGGGTAGGGGCTCTGGGGACAGAGCGGACCCAGCGACCAGGACGCCCGCCTGCCTCCTGGGGCCGCGCCCCTCCAGGCAGGCCTGCTGCTGCTGACCACGTGGAACATTCGTGTATCTGCGAACACTTTTCCTTCTGTTAATTTTCCAGTCCTTTCCTCTCCCCAGCTTTCATGGAGTAGGTTGTGAATCATCTCACTGGAGACTTGCTGCAGCCTCTGCTGCCTCGGGATTTGAGCGCTCCGGCTCCAGCGCGCTCACCAGCTACTCCACTCTGTTTACTCTTTCGGGCTTTTCAGATAATTTTTGATGTCCAGATGGGTTTTATTTAAGATAAGAATTGTTTGAGCTGATGTTCACCCCCCACCAGTGCTGGGCCAGACACGTTTAAGGCCGTCAGGGAGTCCCCGAGATCCCAGCCCAGCAGCCAGCTCGGTGGGCGGTGACCCGGGTCCCCGGCCCCGGTCCTGACCCTCTGCGCCTGCCCCCACTCTGTGCCCACCCCCCGCCCTCCCGTGCGACTGTGGCGCCCCTGCTGCCTGTGTCTGTGTTGTGGCCGGGAGGACACGGCGTCTTCTGCTGCGGTTCCAGTGTGTTCAGCTCCATCACTGCTGCCGCACCTGGAAGGCGCGTGTTCCCTGCTGGCCCGGGTCCCGGGCTCAGCCGCTCGCAGCAGCCGTCTGTGAGGTCAGGCCCTCCCTCAGCCCTAGAGCCTCAGCGGCTCCAGGCGTCATTGAGGGGCCCTCTGACCCCTCCCCACCTGGGCTTCAGTGTGTGGAACTCTGGATGGGAAAAAAACGATCTTTGAGTTTAAAGCCAAAAAAGGCCTGAAAACCAGTGATGGGTTCCTTGGCGGGTTCTCTTCTTAGCTGCGTGTGGTGGGGCTTGGGAAGGCCAGAGGGTCTTGGTGGTCCAGACTGGGTGGGGCTGGACGGAGGGCCGGGACCACTTGTCCATCCAGGGAAGGGAGGTGCCTTTTCCTGCAAAGGACGAGGGGAGGGGAGGCGCGATACAGGATAGTATCCTCTGAGCTCAGAAGGGGCTTTGAGAACAAAGGCCTAGCTCCATGACACAGTTAGGAACTCGCTGCGGGGGCTGCACACGGAGGAAGGCCTGTGATGACGACCCAGAGGTGTCCGCAGAGCTCAGGGCAGCCGGAGGGACACGGGGACTCGGGGCCAGAGCTAAAGTGGCGCCTGCCCGCCAGCTGGAGCTGAGGGTTTTCCCCCGCCAGGCCCCCGTGACCACTCACCTTCCGCAGCAGCAAAGGGCACGCTCCCGTTCGCGTGCCAGGTGAGGGTGAGGGGTAGTGCTGATGGGCTCCTCTGGCGTGGTCCCGCCCCTCGGGAGTGGGCAGAAGCTGGGTCACCATCACTGGAGGAGGGCGGAGCATGGGCCTGCCCAGCTGGGAGGAGCTGCCCAAGGGCAGAGAGTGTGTCCCGGCCACAGTCAGGCATCGATGCTGCCTCAGGAAGAGCAGGGACGCCAGCTTGTTCCCAGGGGATGCTGGCGTGTCTGGGGACGCTGCTCACCAACCACCCCGTGCAGGCCAGGTCCCCACCCAGCAGAGAACCACCACGTCCAGACGTGAGGGGGTTAGGCTGGGAAGCCTGGCCCGTCTCCCCCACCCAGAACACTGCCCTGATTCCGCTAGTTCTTTGTTAAGCCGTAAATTCAAGGGGCTCATCCTCCCGCTTTGTTCTTTTTGGAGTTGCTCACGCTCCTCCAGGGTCTTTGCATCTCTGCACACGTTAGCCCCAGCCTGTTGGTTTCTGCAGAGACCTGATCGGCCACTACGACCGCTCTGGTCACCTGGTCAAGGCGTAGGAGGAGTCCGCCTCGAGGACATGTCCTCCCTCACTGCTCCCCGCCCCAGGGCTGCAGTGCGGGCGCGAGGGGCTCACAGCTGCGCCTGCACCTGCCCTGAGACAGCGGCGCTCCCTCCAAACTTCTGTCAGGGCTGCGGCAGCTGGGCTTGGGAGCCCTCGCCGTGGGACTGCTTTTCTCTCCCGTTTTGTTCGTGCCCCAGAGTGAAGGCTGGAGGCTCATCCCACCGCAGGCAGAGGTGCCTTGTTGCCTCCTGTTGACCTAATGATGTTTCATTTCTGTTTCCAGAATGATTTTGCTTTTTGAATTAGCCCATCTTTCTCTGACCTTGAAGTGCTGGGAGATCGCCTCTGATTGCCTCTCAGACCTGAAGAAGATGGACAGCAAAGTAAGTAGTCGTGGCCGGAAGCCCCGCTCCTGCTCACTGTGATCCAGACGCAAAGGGCCAAAAGCAGGCACGGGATTCAGAAGCCCCTCGCCAGGGGGCCTGAAGTGTTGCGTTGTTGCTAAATTCCCTTCTAGCCTTTTTAAAGTGCGTTTCGCATGGTTGAAATGGTGCGGTTTTTGCACCAGTAGATTAGTGGAAACTGGATCAGTGCATTGAAGAGAACGCAGCCGCCGTCCATGCGTGCGCTCCCAGCGCTGGAGCGCCTGCCTACACCATGCAGACGCCAGCAATCCTGAGAGCAGAGGCAGGCAGCGTCACAGCAGCAGTGGGCTCTGTCATGGCCCACTGTCAGCGTGGACAGGTCGCCCAGACAGAAGAGCAATACGGATGCTTTGGGATTGAGCAGAGCAAGCCTAATCGGCACCTCGGAAGGAGGAGGGTGCTCACTCTTCAGGGCAGATCATGTTAGATCACAAAACAAGTCTTAACCAATGTAAGATGACAGGAACCACGCTAAGTGTCTTTTTGGGCTGAAATGGGGTGAAACTAGAAATCGGCAACAGGAGGTAAAAGCTAGGATTTCACAAAAGTGTGGAAGTCAGATAGCATACTCCCGAACAACCAACGAGTCAGAAAAGAAGCGAAAAGGAAAAGAAGATTTTGAAACATAGGACAACAGAAACACGCCTCACCAAAACCTATGGGCCGCAGCACAGCCGTCCTCAGGGACGTTTAGCAGACACGCCTGCAGCAAGAAAAGGGAACGCCTGAAAGCATACCACCATATGTATGCCTCAGCTAAGCTCAGCTCAGTCGCTCAGTTGGGTCAGACCCTTTGTGACCCCACGGACTGCAGCACGCCAGGCCTCCCTGTCCATCACCAACTCCTGGAGCTTGCTCAAACTCATGTCCATCGAGTTGGTGACACCATCCAACTGTCGTCCCTTTCTCCACCCACCTTCAATCTTTCCAACCATCCCATCCTCTGTCATCCCCTTCTCCTCCCACTTTCAATTTATGCCTCAAGAAACTAGGGGAAAAAAAAGCCCAGAACAAAGCCTGCAGTTAGTGGAAGGAAGGAAATGGTGAAGATCAGAGCGAAAGCAAAGGAAACAGAGATGAGAAAACCAGCAGAGAGGGTCAGTGGAGCCAACAGCGGGTTTTTTGAAGAAACAACACTGCAGACATTAGCTAGACCAGGAAAAATAGAAGATCAAAATCGGAGACAAAAGAGGAGCCTCACGGCTGATAACACAGAAACAAAAAGGATCTTAAGAGACCAGTATGACATGTGCCAGGAGGATGGGCAACCTATACGAAACTGGTAAATTCCTGGAAACATACACCCCTCCAAGACCGACTCGTGGGGAAACAGAAAGCCTGAATAGACCAGTGAGTAAGCAGGTTGTATTAGTGATCAAAAAATCTCCAAGTAAAGAAACACCCAGTGACCCAACAATCCCACTTCTGGGCATGTACGCAGAGAGAATGTGATTTTAAAAGACGCACGTACCCCAGTGCCCACTGCAGCGTGACGGCAGCCTAAAGGTCAGCGGAGAAGTGGACAGAGAAGACGCGGGGCCCACGTGCACAGTGCAACGCTCAGGCCAGTTCAGCCGCTCAGCGTCCGACTCTTTGCGACCCCACGAGCCTCAGCACGCCAGGCCTCCCTGTCCATCACCAGCTCCCAGAGTCCAGCAAATCCATGTCCACTGAGTCAGTGATGCCATCCAACCATCTATCGTCCCCTTCTCCTCCTGCCCTCAATCTTCCCCAGCATCAGGGTCTTTTCCAATGAGTCAGCTCTTCGAATCAGGTGGCCAAAGGACTGGAGTTTCAGCTTCAGCATCAGTCCTTCCAATGAACACTGTGGACTGATCTCCTTTAGGATGGACTGGTTGGACCTCCTTGCAGTCCAAAGGACTCTCAAGAGTCTTCTCTAACACCACAGTTCAAAAGCATCAATTCTTCGGTGCTCAGCTTTCTTTATAGTCCAACTCTCACAATGGAATATTACTTGGCCATAAAAAGGAATGAAATCGGGTCGTTTTTAGAGAGATGGATGGACCAGGAGACACTCATACACAGTGAAGTAAGTCAGAAAGAGGAAAATAAATGTATTAGTGCATATATGTGGAATCTAGAAAAATGATATATTAAACTTATCTCCTGTGTCTTTTGAGGACTCCCTGGTGGCTCAGATGGTAAAGCATCTGCCTGTGATGTGGGAGACCCGGGTTCGATCCCTGGGTCAGGAAGATCCCCTGGAGAAGGAAATGGCAACCCATTCCAGTACTGTTGCCTAGAAAATTCCATGGATGGAGGAGCCTGGTGGGCTATAGTCCATGGGGTCGCAAAGAGTCAGACATGACTGAGCGACTTCACTCACCGACTCACCCAAACTTATCTGTGAAAGAGAAACAGAGGCGCAGACGCAGAGAGCAAGCATGTGGATCCCAAGGGGGAAGGCGGGGTGGGGTGAGCTGGGAGACGGATTGACGGACACACACCCTGGATGTCACTATAAGAGGCAACTAGTGAGACCCTGTGGTGCCGCACAGGGAACTCTACTCGGTGCTCTGCGAGGAAACCCAGAAAGGGAGGGACGTGCACACACAGCCGACTCACTTTGCTGTGCGGTACAACTAACCCAACAGTGTAAAGCAACTGTGCCCCAAAAACATCAAGAAAAAAATAGAAACACACACTCAGGATGAGATGACTTCACTGGTGAATTCTACCAGACATTTAGAGAAGAGTTGATGCTGATCCTTCAAAACCCTTCCAAAAAGTTGAGGACAGAGGAATACTCCAACTTGGTTTACAAAGCGAGCGTCACCCTGGTACCAAACCCGACAAAGTAACTACGAGAAAATAGGACGCAGGAAGGAAATCCAGAAGGAAAATAGCCCAGGAAAACACGGGTGCAGAAGTCCTCAGCGGAATACCAGCAAACTCAATGCAGCAGCATATCGTAAAGATCAAACACCACCATCAGTGGGATTTGTCCTGACGTCGCAAGGGGGGTTTAACGTAGTCAGATCAATAAGTGTGATACGTAACATTAAAAGAATGAAGGATAAAGGTACAATCATCCCAATAGATGCAAGAAAAGCATTTAACAAAATTCAACATCCTGTCATGTTAAAAACTCTCAACAAAAAGTGTGTGGAAGGAAAATACCTCCACATAATAAAGACCACATGTGACGAGCCCACAGCTAACATTATACTCAGTGGTGAAAGGCTGAAAGCTTATCTTCTAATGTCAAGAACAAGAGGACGCTGCCTCCTCCTGCCACTTCTGTTTAACACCGTACTAGAAGTTCTAGCCACAATAATCAGACAAGAAAAAGAAATAAAAGGCATCCAAATCATAAAGGAAGAAATAAGTCTGTCCCTGTTTACATGTGACATGACCTGTTTATACAGAGAAAACTCTAAAGACTCCACCAAAAACTATTAGAACTAATGAGCAAATTCAGTAAAGCTGAAGGATTCAAAATCATCACCAAAAAATCAGTTGTGTTTCTGTCCACTAAAAAGGAAATATCTGAAAGAGAAAACAAAAAGTTTACAATAGCATCAAAAACAATACAAAACCTAAGAATGAATTTAACCAAAGAATGGAAAGACTTGGACACCGAAAGCTAGAAGACGTCAGTGAGATAAATGGACGAAGACGCAGAATGGGAGCACAGCCCGTGTCCTTGGACTGGAAGAATGAAAACTATTAAAATGTCGACACTACCCCAAACTACCTACAGATTCAATGAAAGCCGTATCAGTTCCAGCGGCGAGTCTCACGGGAACAGAAAAGGGCGATTTGCATGGAACCGCAGAAGAGCCAGAGCTCTCGAGAAGGGAGAACACTGGCGGCGGCGTGAGCTGCAGTCACAGCCGCAGTGGCCGGAGCAGCGCGGTCCTGGCGTGAAAGCAGATGCAGAGAGCAACGGGGCGGAATCGAGAGCCCGGAAACGAGGCTGCACCGCCGCCAACTCAGGTTGACGAGGCACCAAAACACCACGGGGGAAGCGTAGCCTCTTCAGTAACGACGCCGGCAAAGCTGAATGGCCCCGTGGGGACGGACGGAACCGGGCTCCTGCGTCACGCCTCCCGCAAACGTTGGCTTGAAATGGGTTACAGATTTTAAGGCCTGCGGCTGTAAAACTCCTTTAAGAACTCACAGGGGAAAAATCCTACCGACTTTGGTCGGGGCCATGATTGTTTGAATACGACAACAAGACTGAAGTAAACGAGGGTTACATCTCTCGAAGAACCGTCTGCACAGCAAAGGGAACAGCGACACGGCGGAAAGGCGGCCTGTGACCCCGGAGAAAAGCAGCTGCAAACCACACATCTGATAAGGCTTCAGTAGCTGTAGGGGAGCTCATGCCTCAGCAGGAAATCACCGTTATTAGCATCACCTCCATTCTCCAATGGGAAGCAACGGGCTAAGGGCCTAATAGACACTTTTCTAAAGAAAGTCTTCGAGCGGTGCACGAAGAGGCGTTCAGCACCGCTAATCATCAGGAGATAGAGTCAGAGCCTCAGTGAGCCTCACCCCACGCCTGCTGGGATGGCTGCTGTCCAGAGACGAGAGACGGCAAGTGTTGGTGAAGATGTGAAGAAAAGGAAGCCCTGGTGCTCCATTGGTGGAAATGTGAGCTGGCAGCAGCCTCTGTGGAAAGCAGTAAAGCTCCTTAAAATTTCTTTTAAAAGCTGCCATGCGGTCCAGCAACCCCACTGCCGTGAGCCCAAAGGGCCTGAAGTCAGACCTTGAAGAGCTGTCTGACCCGCGCTCACCGCAGCGCTACTCTCCAAGGCCAGGCGTGCGGACGGCCCGAGTGTCTGTCCCTGGGTGAAGGGATAAAGAAAATGCGTGTGTGAGATGCAGTGTTATTTGGCCGTGAGCGCTCAAGCAGACCGATGTGTAATCGGGGTCCCTGAAGGAGCGGAGGTTAAGTGGGGAGCAGGAAAAGGTTAGGGAATAAAGGCTCAGAATTCTAAATCTGATGGCCTGTGAAGAGGGGGAGATTATGTACCGAGGAACAGAGGATGGCGGCAGAGGCTGCCCTGGTGGCCCGGGGGCTGAGACTCCCCACTCCTGAAGCAGGGGCAGCTCTGATCCCTGAATGGGGGCCAGAGCTCACGTGCCACCACCAAGAATTCACATGCGGCAGCTAAGAGTGAAGTCAAACAAATGAAAATAAAATTTGTCAAAAGAATGGCAGCAGACTTTTCGTTGGAAACAGGATGAGCTAAGAGATCAGCATCCAAATAGTAAAGTGGAAAAAGCGGAACTGCTGGGACTTCCCTGCCGGTTCACAGACTGAGACTGCACTCCCAGTGCAGAGGGCGCAGGTTCAGCCCTCGGCTGGGGGCTAAGATCCCACAGGCCTCATGGTGCAGCCAAAAAAAAAAAAAAAATGTCAACCCAAAACATTCGCATTCGGAGAAAATATCTTTGAAAATCAGAAGCAAAGTAAATATTTATTAAAATATACAAAATCTGAAAGAGCCTGACTTTCACTGCAGGAAAGTTTCAAGAGCTTTTTCAAGAAGGAGGATGATGGCAGCAGCAATCTGGATCCACACACACAGTGAGGAGGACCAGTAAGGGGGCCACGCGAGTCAGAGAGAGCCTGGATACGTAAAGCGCTGGGAAAGGTACTTGCTGTCTAAAGCAGAGATAATAATATGGGTCAGAAGACTCAGCATTATTGTGATATCAGTTCTTCCCAGACGGAGCAGTAGATTCAGTGTGATTCAATCAAAGTCTTGACGGGAGTGTTTCAGAAATTGACGGAGTGAGCATAACCTGGTGGGGAGATGCGGAGGCCCTACAGTAGCCCAGAGCAGCTCTGGGAACCGCGGCAGCGCCAGCAGGCGGGCACGGCCTCACGCGCAGGCCTGGCGTAGGGCCACCGCGGTTCAGCACGGGCGGCCTGGACGTGGAGACGCCCACGGACGGACAGCCAGGGCGGGGTCTGGAAAGAGACCTGCATACTCGGGGCCTCAGCCTGGACCAGGTGCAGAGGCTTCTGCTGGAGACAAAGCATCTCGTCCAGAAAACAGCGCCGGACAGGGGAGGGAGGGTGAGCACCGGCCGCCCTTCGTCCCATGGACAGGAGTCAACTCAACATGCGCCCTAAACCAAAAATGTGAGAGCTCAAATGATGAAACTTCGGGGGGTGGGGAGAAAAAACAAACAGAGGGAAAAACAAGAGGAATCCCTGTGACCTGTTACCTCACAACCGCTCACCCGGTAGGTGGCTCACCCGGAGGCTGACCAGCCCACATGGGCCGGGGAGGGGTGGGAAATGGACCCCTTTGGAAAGAGGTTAGCAGCTTTGTGTACCTGTCTGCCCACCCACCCAGGAAACCCCAGGCCCATGCTGCCCCGCCTTCTGCAGCATGACCCCTGTCCTGACCCCAGTGGGGGTTAAGTGAAAGGAATTGTTGTCCAGATTTCATAACAGAGCATTGGTCTGAAGTTGGTGTAGTTATTTAAAAGTTCTATGTCCAATGAAATTAACTGTGAAAAGTAAAAACAAAAAACTTTTTTCTAGCTTTCTCATTTAAATCTTTGCATCTTTTGGAAACATTTTAAGTTTTTTCATATATATATATATGTATGTATTTATATTACCTAATTTTTTTTGTTGAATTTCTACCAAGTCCGTGAATTGTATTTTGAAATGTTTTCTGACATTAGTGAATGTGATTGCTTTCATTAAAACTCTCCGTCTACACAACAACTACTGTGCCCACAGGACCCTGCGAGGCTGATTGAAGTTGAGTGCCTGGAGTATGAACTGGAGGCTGTAAGACTGGAAAATAAAATTAAAACCTACACTCGAGAGGCTGTGGAGGTAAGTTGTGGACCAGGAGCTGGAGCAGACGCTGAGCCCTTGTGCAGGTCCCTGGACCTTGTGCGTGGACTTGGCACCAGGTTTGAGGAGGGGCCCTGATGGGCACGGGCCAGCCTCCCGTGCTGTCTCCCCTGTGAGCGCAGCCTCTCTGGGAGGAAGTCTGGGGGCTGCGCGGCCCCTCCCTGCCGAGGCCGGCTGGCACCCTCCTGCCTGGCCCCGGCCCCGCAGCTGCTGGGCCCACCCTGTCTGGCGGGCCTGTGGGCTCACACAGCCTGTTCTCGGGGCTGGGGCTGGGGGCTGGGATGAGATGGGCCTCCAGCCAGGCCCTCGTGTGGCCTGTGTGGAGCAGCCCGCCCCCAGCACGCTGAGAACACATGCCCTTGGTGAACACCGAGTCCCCCGAGGGCTTCTGCCAGCCTGACTCAGGTCCAGGCAAACGGGCATGCCCCTGCCCTAGCGCAGGGCCTGAGGGGCTCCGGGGAAGTGGTGAGGTCATCTCAGGCATGGGGAGGTGGGGCCCCCTGCGGTGGGTAAGGGGAGACCCCTGGGAGGGTGGCAGGAAGGTGGGAAGGGAGGAGAAGAGGGGGCCCCGAGGCCTGGCAGCAGCAGGTTCAGAGGACCCTGGTGAGCGTTGCCCCCTTGGTGCCCACCTTGGAGACCGTGGGCTTGTCTAGAATGTTCCACTGGGGGTTGTGAGGCAGGGCGCTGGTGAGCGCGATGGCAAAGTGACAGCGTGAGCTCCGCAACCTGCCTGCCCAGTGCAGTGGGGTGTGGTCCGGCCGCCGCCGCAGAGAAGGAACCCAGCGATCGCTGTGTCTGATAGAAAGGGACCAAAATGCATTGCAACAGGATGAGGCGGCTGGCGTTGCTCTGGGGCCCTGGGGCCCACTCCCTGGACCGGCTCCCTTGAGCCCTGCCCCGGCCCCACCCGGCCCGGCCCGGGAGGAGCTCTGCCAGTGGAGGAGCAGCCCAGCGGGGGCTCCGGGCCTGTTCACGTGCTCTCTCTCGGGACCTGGGCTGTCCCCACCGGCGCTGCCCTTCTCGAGGGAGGTCGAGGCTGGCTGCTGGCTGCCTGCGGGTGCCGGCAGATGGTGCTGTGGGACTGCAGGGCTGTCTTCTGCCTCTGCTGGCCGAGGGCTCTTCAGGGGCACCGACAGGTTCACGAGGCTTTGATGGACACGTCTTTGCAGCCAGGAAGCCCGCGGTCTGAACCCAATGCCTGCTCTAAACCCCGTGACCTGGGAGCAGCACAGGGCAGGCCCCCTGGAGCCAGAAGCCAGGCCCCCAGACATGGCTGAGTGCAGGAGCCCGCAGCCCCGGCGGGCACTGAGGGAGGCCTGCTGAGGCCGTTGCACAGGCTGAGGCCCGCCGGCCCCTGTCTGCTGGGCAGGGCCACGGGCTCTGTGAATACACGGGACTGGGAGGCAAGCAGCCTCGCCCAGAGGGGCTCGCAGAGCAGACGGGGCTCGCAGCACGCAGTGCCTGTGCGGGGGGCAGGGCCTTCTCCGAGAGATCACGTAGGCAACTTCCACCCGGCAGACTCAGGCCGGGGGCCCGGCCCGCCTGCGCCATCCGGGGCTCGGGGGTGGGCTGAGGCTGCCCGGGCCAGCCCGCCTCACCGGGCCGCTGTGCTGCGTGCAGGCCCAGCTGGACGTGGTGCGGAGACTGGACGTCACGCTGCAGCGGGCCGTGCGCCTGGGCGAGCCCCGGCTCGTCCACACGGTGTGCGCCACCCAGTGGAACGCGTGCCTCCCGCTGCTGCAGTACAACTTGCGCCACCACCTGCGGAAGCCGCTGACCAGCATCGCAGACGCCCTGGAGAAGGCGGACAGGTGGGGGCGGGGGAGCAGAGGCCCGCGGCAGGGGTGAAACCCAACTCATCTGCCCAGAAAGAGGGCAGGGGCCCACGGCGTCCCCCAAAGGTGGCGGCTCGAGAGGCCGCAGGCCGTGGGGGAGGTGCCCTGGGCTCAGGGGCAGGGCCCGGCGGGGCAGACAGGGACACCCAGGTGGCGCCCACCTGAGCTCCAGAGGGGCCGAGGGGAAAGGGCTGGGCTGCGGGGCGGGCGTCGGCGGAGGGCACAGGGGCTGTGGGCGCAGGCGCGGGAGGGGAGGGGTGGGAGGGGCGAGCAGGGAGGGCCTTGGCGTTTCTCCTCCCCTGCCCCGGGCGGGGGCTCCCGGGGGCAGCTGTGCTGCAGGACGGCCCCTGGCGGACACGGGCCGCGAGATGGGGACTCGGCAGGGGAGAGGTGTGGAGGGCCACCTGGGAGGGCGTCCAGCCGCAGGGAGGGGCCGTGGGGGGCTGCCCCGCCCCCGTCTGCTTCGGAGATTAACTGCTGTGTGCGGAGTTGCTCAGTCGTGTCCGACTCTGTGCGACCCCGTGGACTGCAGCCTGCCAGGCTCCACTGTCCGTGGGGATTCTCCAGGCAAGAACACTGGAGTGGGTTGCTATCCCCTCCTCCAGGGGATCTTCTCTCCAGGGATCGAACTCAGGTCTCCCGCATTGCAGGTGGAAGCACCAGGGAAGCCCTGAGATTAATCAGGGGTGAATTTCGTCGCCATCGTGAGCCCTCCCTTGGAGCAGGGTTCCCAGCAGGGGAGCCAGGGACCTGATCAGCAGCCTGTGGTCTGGCGAGGTTGGGGCCGGTGGCCCTCAGTACCAGCACCATTCATTTCCTGCAGGCACTTGGGGATCTCGTCTGTGAAGAGTTACATCTCTTCAAATCTGGAATTTTTCCTCATTTAAAAATAGTTTCTCCTTATGGAATCCCACGGGGCTGTATGACAGCTCCTAGCCCAGGCTCCCGGTCTCCCTGCGTCACTTCCGCGTTCGCAGCCCCACCCCCTCAAGGGACTCACACCAAATCCTGAGGATTTCACGCAGCCCGTTAATTCTCCTTTATTTTGCAAATTCTCTAATTTTTCTTCCTCTTTAGCGTGTATTATTAAATTTTAATGACGTCTTCTTCCAAAAATATCTTTTTATTTTATATTTGTTTGTTTGTTTTAAATAACGTCTAGTTGCCCTCCTTTTTTCCCTCTGACAGTTCTTTTTCTGATTAACTTTATTGCGATATGATTGCCTAGGACAGAAGGAACACATCGTGAATGGCCACTTGCTGTGCTGTCTCTTAGCCAGGGACGGGTGTGGAGTGCCGCTGATCGCTTCTCTAGCTATTGAGAGGGGCTCTGACTTTTCTCTTTTGTTCTTTAATGTGGTGGATTATGGTGACTGGGTTTTGAGTAGTGAACCAACCTTGCCTTCTCCTCCTGGTCTCGACAAACGTGCTTTTTTCTATTGCCAGGTCTGATGTTCCTTTAGGGTGCTTAAGGGTTTTTGCCTGTCTATGCATGAGGATGTTGGCCTGTGATTTTCCTGTTTTGTAACGCCTTTGCCATGCTGACTTCATTAAATGAATTTGGGAAGGGGGGAAGGATTCTTTCTGCTTTGCTTTCTGAAGGGGTTTGTACAATATTGGTGTTTTCTTCCTTAAATGGTGGGCAGAATCCAGTGAGACTATCTGGGCCCATCTGAGGTGTTTCTCTTTCCATCCTTTGGACTCTCATGCTGTGGACCTTTCGACTTAAAGTGTGGAACACAGCTCTTAACACTCCTGTCAATGGCGTGTAGCTCGGGCTTCTTCTGAAGTCGAGTTCGGTGGTCTCTGCCTTGTAGCTGGGTTGTAGCTGA
Source organism: Ovis aries (assembly GCF_016772045.2). NCBI lineage: Eukaryota > Metazoa > Chordata > Mammalia > Artiodactyla > Bovidae > Ovis > Ovis aries. The sequence continues at coordinate 50,843,492 of NC_056075.1, read as the reverse complement.
GCTTTGGGTTCAGTGTAGCTTCCAACTTGTCTCCAGCCCCATCGTTTGTGTCCGCCTGCCCCCGTGCTCTGCTGCTGTCTCCCGCCTCCTCTGAGGCTCCCTGAGTTTCTGCCGCTGTGTTTGCTTCTTTGGTCGGCTTGTTTGTCCCCAGACCCCTGGGCGGGAGGGCGACGCTGGAGGGCTAGCGGCGCGCGTCCCCCTTAGCCGGGTCCGTGGGGGGTCAGCGCTTCCCGCGCGGCAGGGGAAGCCCCTCGGCCTGCCCTCGGCCGCCCCGCTGTGTGGCTGCTGTCTTGTCTTTTACGGTGCTGTATTGCTCTTAGCAGCTGGCGTTGTTGTTTTTAAAGAAAATTACAGAAAAAACAACCTTCTCGTAAGCTTGCCGCTTCCTCTGCGATCCCGCAGGCTCTCCCTTCCTGCTCACGCTCAGATCCAGGTTTCTGCCTGCGGGCATTTCAGCCCAAGCAACTTCCTTTATTTCTGCGTGTAGCGCGTAGCTGGTGAGGAATTCTCTTGGCTTTTGTTGGTCTGAAACTGGCTTTCCCTGAGCATCACCTCTGAAGGTTATTTTCACCAGTTGCTGGGTTCTGGGCTTGCAGACTTTTTCTCTTTAAATGCTTGGAAGAGGTCGTTTTATTTTCTTCTGGGCTTCATGGTTTCTGATAAGAACCCAGGAGTTATTTTAAGCCTGGTTCTCCTGTATGTTAGGTGTCTCCCCCCTTCTGTTCTCAGATTTGTATCTCTTAGTTTTTGCTTCCTGCATTCTGCATATTACTTTGCTGACAAAGGTCTGTCTAGTCAAAGCTACGGTCTTTCCAGTGGTCATGTATGGATGCGGAGAAGGCAATGGCAACCCACTCCAGTACTCCTCCCTGGAAAATCCCATGGGTGGAGGAGCCTGGTGGGCTGCCATCTATGGGGTCGCACAGAGAGCTGGGCACGACTGAAGTGACTCGGCGGCGGCGGCAGCACGTGTGGATGTGAGAGCTGGACTGTGGAGAAGGCTGAGCCGAAGAACCGATGCTTTTGAACTGTGGTGTTGGAGAAGACTCTTGAGAGTCCCTTGGACTGCAAGGAGATCCCACCAGTCCATTTTGAAGGAAATCAGTCCTGAATATTCATTGGAAGGACTGATGCTGAAGCTGAAACTCCAACACTTTGGCCACCTGATGCGAAAAACTGATTCATTTGAAAAGACCCTGATGCTGGGAAAGATTGAAGGCGGGAGGAGAAGGGGACCACAGAGGATGAGATGGTGGGATGGTATCACTGACTTGATGGACATGAATTTGAGCCAGCTCCGGGAGTTGGTGATGGACAGGGAGGCCTGGCGTGCTGCAGTCCATGAGTCAGTCGCAAGGAGTCAGACACGACTGAGTGACTGAATGGAACTGATTCCTTAGAGACTTAAAAAAAAAAGTCTTTCTTGGGGTTTGAGGATATACTAAAATATGTAAGATGATATTTTCATCAAATTTGGGAAATTACTGGCTATTATTTTTTAAGTATACCTCTGCCTCATTCTTGCTCTTTTGGGGGAGTATGAGTTACAACATTGAATACTGTCTTAACTGGTTTCTAAGGCTCTATTCATTTTCTTCTGAGACTTTTTTCGTGTGGACCATTTTTAGAGGCCTTTTGACTTCGTCACAGTTTTGTTTCTCTTTTACGCTGTGGCTTTTCCGCTGTCAGCCTTCTTGGATTCTTAGCTCCTCAACCAGGGATCAAACCACAGCTCCCACTTTGGAAGGTGACGTCTTAGCCACTGGACTGCCTGGAAAGTCTTGGCTCTGTCCATTTTTCAGAACATCTGCTTCAGTGCATTCTTCTGGTGGGATAATCTCTATTGCTCAGACTTCAGGTTCACTGACACTTTTCCTGCTCTCCAGTCTGCTGGTAGGCTCAAGCAAGAGTTTTTTCATTTCAGTTATTACAGACTTTTTGCTGTACTGTTTCCTTTATTCTCTACTGAAATTCCCCATCTGTTCTCTCGTTAGCAATGTTTTCCTTCAGCTTTTTGTACATTTTAATCTTTGTATTATAATGTCTGCATTAAGGATTCACTGCTAAACCCAGCATCTGGCCCATCTTGCATCCTGACGGTGGGTCACCTTTTCCTGTTTCCTGGCACATCCTGTGGTGCTTTATTGTGTTCTGAACGTTGTGGTTGCTGCACTGTGGACTCTGTGGACTCTGTGATCTTTTTAGGAAAGTGATGATTTTTGCTTGCTTTCGTGGGCACTCCAGTTACTGGCTGAGAGGTGGCTCGTGTTTCCTCGGCTGTGTCTCTGGAAGGTCATGGTGTCTCCCAGCCTGCACCGTGTTCTCTGCGGGCTCTGACGGTACGTTCTCTTTGGGTGGGTCAAGAGCGCTCTCCCCGGGCCTGCACTGCTGGGGAGAAGCCCCGTGCAGTCTCGGCTGACGTCAGGTGAGAGAGCAACACCCAGCTCTCTCCTCTCTGGCGGGCAGGCCAGCAGCGGCTGGTCCGGTTCCGGGTCCAGTTCCACTTCTCCAGCCCCGAGCAGAGGCCCCCCTCTGGACTCCTCTGCCCCAGCTCCATGGGTCCACTCTGCCCTGGCTCTGGGCCGCATTCTGCCCGCCGTGCCTCAGGACACTGTCTCTGGAGGCTGCAAGCATGGGCTCCTTCCTGAACTTCCTGGTCCAGGGCCCCAGGCTTGCGCTGCCCAGACCTGGGGCTGTTGGGTCCAGCTTTATGCGTGGCAGAGACCCGATCACCGCTGGAAGCAGCGTGACTCTGAAAACTACTCCTTCCGAGTCCTCTTCGTCTGACCCCGTCCGTCCCATTTTGGCAGGCCCGGGTTCTCGCGTCTGAGTCTGCTGTTTGGTTGCCCTCATCCCCGCGGCCTCCTTGAGCCAGTGGTCAGCTAGTGTGTTCCTGGAAGGACTGTCCTGCTGTGTTGGTGTTGAGGCACTGTCTTGTCAGATTCCTTGTGGCCCCGTGGACCGCAGCACGCCAGGCCTCCCTGTCCTTCAGCATCTCCCGCAGCTTGCCCAAACTCAATGTCCATTGAGTCGGTGATGCCATCCAACCATCTCATCCTGTGTCGTCCCCCTCTCCTCCTGTTCTCAGTCTTCCCCAGCGTCAGGGTCTTTTCCAATAAGTGGGCTCTTCACATCAGCTGGTCAAAGTACTGGAGCTTCAGCATCAGTCCTTCCAGTGAACATCAGAGCTGGTTTCCTTTAGGACCGACTGGCTTGATCTCCTTGCCGTCCAGGGGACTCTCAGTCGGCTTGCCTCGGCTGGCTCTTCCGGTGGTTCAGCCAGGGACGAGTCTCACATTGTGGATTCAGGGTCAGGCGCCCTGAGCACACCCCGTGGCCCTGGGCCAGCTCCCTTCTGCAGGCCTCCTCTCTCCCTGCCCCAGAGGGAAGGGACCTGTCACTGGCTACCATCCAGGCTTCCAGGCAGAGACTATGGACCCAGTTCCCTGACGGGGGCTCAGAGCTCACCCTTGGCCTCAACCGGACGCCCTATCCTGCCCACGACTCCCAGGTGCCCTGACCTCTGCCTCCTCGTCCCCAAGGCTACAGGCCTAGCCTGTGATGCTCTCACCTCGTTTTGGAGGAGGGTCGGCACGTGGGTCCCATCGAACTGTAACTAGATCCGAGTTATTGGCCTTGTTGACGCTCCTGCGCAGGACACAGGCTGTGCCGGGGGCTGCAGGTGCTGTTGATGCAAAGGCTTCGGGGAGGCTGTGGTTATTGTTTTAGACACGGGCGGCTCCAGCAGGGGCACAGCAGGACAGAGGCCAGGCAGGGCCCACAGCCCGCAGCCCTCAGACCTGTTCTGAGCCGGGATGTGTGTGCCACAGCAGATGAGATGGAGAGACTCAGAGCAGAGCAGAGAGGGCCCGCCCTCCAAGGCAAAGCCTGGGTCTCAGTTCAGTTCAGTCGCTCAGTCGAGTCTGACTCTTTGCGACCTCATGGACTGCAGCACGCCAGGCTTCCCTGTCCATCACCAGTTCCTGGAGCTTGCTCAAACTCATGTCCATTGAGTCGGTGATGCCATCCAACCATCTCATCCTCTGTTGGCCCCTTCTCCTCCTGCCTTCAATCTTTCCCAGCATCAGGGTCTTTTCCAATGAGTCAGTTTTTCTCATCAGGTGGCCAAAGTATTAGAGTTTCAGCTTCAGCATCAACCCTTCCAATGAACACCCAGGGCTGATCTCCTTTAGGATAGACTGGTTGGATCTCCTTGCAGTCCAAGGAACTCTTAAGAGTCTTCTCCAATACCACAGTTCAAAAGCATCAATTCTTCAGCACTCAGCTTTCTTTACAGTCCAACTCTCACATCCGTAGATGACTACTAGAAAAACCATAGTTTTGACTAGATGGACATTCGTTGGCAGAGTAATGTCTCTGCTTTTTAACATGCTGTCTAGGTTGGTCATAACTTTCCTTCCAAGGAGTAAGTGTCTTTTAATTTCATGGCTGCAATCACCATCTGCAGTGATTTTGAAGCTCCCAAAATAAAGTCTGACACTGTTTTACTGTTTCCCCATCTATTTGCCATGAAGTGATGGGACCAGATGCCATGATCTTTGTTTTCCGAATGTTGAGTTTTAAGCCAACATTTTCACTCTCTTTCACTTCCATCAAGAGGCTCTTTAGTTCCTCTTCACTTTCTGCCATGGGAGTGGTGTCATCTGCATATCTGAGGTTATTGATATTTCTCCCAGCAATCTTGATTCCAGCGTGTGCTTCCTCCAGCCCAGCGTTTCTCATGATGTGCTCTGCATAGAAGTTAAACAAGCAGGGTGACAGCATACAGCCTTGGCCTCGGGCTGCACTAGCTCACTTGCTGGTGCCACTGCCAGTGCCCACGGTGCCGCCCGCCATGACGCCTTCTGCCCCCAGCCTCACGGCGCACCAGTGGTCTCTGAGACCTCCTGGGGTCCGCAGGGCCCTCCTCTTCGTCCCTCATGTGGGTCCTGGCAGCAAGGCAGGCGGCAAGCAGGGCCAGCAAGCGGGTGCGGGGAGGCCCGCGGCCCCGCCTGCCATGACGCCGTCCGCCCGCAGCCTCGCGGCACAGCTCCGCTGCCAGGTGCACGTGGAGCTGGCGCACATTGAGGAGGACGCGGACCGGCTGGAGCCCGCCATGGAGCACCTGAGGAAGGCCGCGCTGCTGGACGGCCTGGGCGTCTACCAGGACAAGATCAGGAGGGCCCTCAACCGCCTGCAGCTGTGCACCACGCTGTACCAGGCGCCCGTGCGCGACGAGGACAGGGCCACCACGGCCATCGAGCAGGTGCCGTGGGCGCAGCTCCCGGGGCGGGCGGCTGGCAGTTCCCGGGGGGCGGGCGGGAGCCGCTCACCACGCCGGCACCCCTCTGCAGGCGAAGAAAGCGATGCCCAAGGACAGCGTGCGCAAGAAGCGGGCACTGCTGGTGAATGCGGGGCTGGCTCTGGCCCCCGACACCTTCCAGATCGTGCTCGACAGTGAGAACGAGGCCAAAGGTGCGCGGGTGCTCTCAGTGGGAGCGCCCGGGGCAGCCCCCGGCCCATGGGAATCTGCGCCTGCCCACCTGGACCTCCGCCTACACAGGCCTCTTTGCCTGTGTGCAGCCGCCTGCCCCGACTCGCGGAGGGGCGCGGGGGAGCCTCTCTCCTGGGCCTGCAGCCCCGCCCAGTGGGAGGCAGTGCCACCTGTTTCCTTCGTGTCCTGCCAGGTGTGAGGGCCTCGGGCCCTGAAGGGTGGGCGCCCCAGACACACAGGGCTGGGTGCAATGCACCCAGCGAGGGCTCGGGCAGGAGAAGCGGGCTGACGGGCAAGGGGCTTCAGCAGGGCCTGCACCAGCCAGCTCCTGAGGACCTGGGCATGGGTGGCGGGCGTTGGGGGCCAGCCCGGTGGCTACAGATGGCAGTCATTCTGCCCACCAGCTGCCCTTGGTGCCTGGAATCCCTTCCCGGACAAGGCACATTTAGGGAGACCTAACTTTCATGAAAAGATCAAAAATCGCCCATGGGAGGCTCCGCCCCAGCCTGTCCCTAGTCCCGCGCGGGCTGGTTTCGGGAGCGTTCCCCGGCCTGCCGTGTCAGCAGCCCGTCCTGCTGGCCCCTGCAGTTTCCATCGGGAAAACCCGGGGCCGCTTCACTTACCTGTTTGCCAAGGCACGGCACCACACACTCAGCGTGGACAAGGCCGTGGGCCACCTGCGGCGCCTGGGGGGCCAGAACGACAAGGAGCGGTGAGCAGCCTGGGGGGTGCAGGGCCTCGGGGCTGGGGGCGAGGCGCTGGCCCGCCCTCCTTCCCCGCCCGGGGGGCCCCTGGCCGGCTCCCCGAGCGCGGTGTGGCCGCTCACCTGTGCAGGATACACATCTGGGCAGAGCTGGCCAAGGTGGCCAGGAAGCAGAGCGTGTGGGACGTGTGCCGGGCCGCCAGCCGCTTCTGCCTCCTGTACGACAGCGTCAAGGTGAAGAAGCTGGCCAAGTCCAAGCGAGGTGGGTCCCTCCAGCCACGTACGGGCACCTGTGCTGGCGGGCTCTTCCCAGGCACTGGGGGGTCACTGTGGGGTCCACCAGAGCTCAGGGAGGGGTCATGGGGCCGGAGCCTGCAGGCAGAGGCTGGGCGGGCGTGGCTCTCCACCCTGAGCCCTGGGTCCGGTGGAGTCCAGCCTGCTGGTCTCTGGAAGCGGTGGTCTTGGGGATGGTGAGGACATGGGGGCATGCCAGGGGTCCCAGGGGGCGGAGACGTGGGTGTTGCCGGAGCGATGGGGCTTCTTGAGGGGCAGAACAGCACACACGAAGCCAAGAGCTGAGCTGTCTGTCGGGGAACCAGCTGGAGGTTCGCTGCGGCCAAGCTGGCTGGGGAGCCCTCGCCGCCCCCAGGGCCCTGCACCTGGGAGGTCAGCCTCCCAGAGAAGCCACTCCTCACCCTGCCCCCCTTCCTGGGGACCGTGCCATCCCTGAGAAGCACTTCAGGCTCTGACGGGCAGCGCTCTGGTGTTGCAGGCAAGAGGAAGAAGGGCTGGGACGGCCTGGGGCAGGACTCCTGGGGCCACTCCGAAGCCACCCTGCAGAAGCAGGTGTCCCCCACCCTGCTGCGCAAGTTCGCGGAGGTGGGCTTCATCAGCGCCGAGGTGCGTCCCCCGTATGTGCACAGACATGACCCTCAGCATCCAGCCCTGCTCCCCAAGTGGCCTGTTGCTTACGAAAGTTTTCCTGCATTCTTGGGAGGTTTTCTGGAAGAAAAATATGTCAAAATGTGTTGTGAGGAGTGTTGATGTTAATTGTACTTTGAAGGAGTGTCTGAACTGTGAGTCCCCAGTGATGTGGGTCCCAGGGGCTGGTTGGTACTGGACCTGGTTCTGTCCTGGCCCGCGAGTAGCTTCAGTAGCACTTTGAGCCAGGTGTGAAAGAGAAACCTGGCTTCTGATGTCGTCTCGGAGGCTGCTGAGGCTGCTGGGGCCCTGCCCGCACAGCGAGCCCAGCCCCCTCCGTGAGCATGCAGAGACCCCAGGCCAGCCGGGTGGTGGAGCGGAGCGGGGACCTGCAGGTCACACAGCGGTGAGGCCGCTTGGGGTGGTTTGTTTTGGGGGTCGAGGGAGCAACCCGGCATAACCCAGACACAACACTCCTGGGCTTGTTCAGTGAGGGTCTGCCGGGCACCTCCTGAGGGCCGGGCCGGTGCTGCGAGTGGGGGCAGGTGAGCGGGCCCGGGGCGCCAGGCAAGGCACCCACCCCCATCCTCAGCCCCGTCACCCTGCCCAGTGGCCTCGGCCACCTCCGGGGCGTTCGTGCGTGGCCGCAGAGGACAGGCTGGGACTCGGTGGCCCCTGCAGCGTGGGGGGCACATTTGTCCTGGGGCTGCATCTCTGAGACGCAGGTGTGGGGGGAGGAGACATCACCTGGGGCAGGGAGGGCCCAGGGTTGGGAAGGCCTGCGGGCACCGTGCCGGCCCCTGCTCAGGGACCACCGGCCTCCGCAGGCCACCGTCCACCTGCTGCAGTCGGAAGGTGTGCAGCTGAACGACCAGCCCACGCCCCCCGAGGACGTGAGCCAGCACCCGACGGGCTACATACCCGAGTGTCCGGAGGACAACGCCGAGTGGATCATGTACCGGTGGGGGCTGGGGGCGCTCCCCGCGGGGCTGGGGGTGCAAGGCAGGGGCTGGGCTGAGCTCAGCGCTGTGAGGCAGGGGCCGCTGCCCGGCGTGTCTCCTGGCTCACACCGGCGCCCGTGTGGCCAGTCTTCCCTGTTACTAGTGGAAACGGGGTGTGAGCGGGGCGGTGGTCACGGGGGAAGGAGTCCCGGGAAGTCTGTGATCGGGATGAGGGTCCTCAGGAGACCCGCAGAAGCCTCGTCCATGTGAGAGGCAAGTGCCGTTCAATCAGGAGAGCGAGGTGCTGTCGTAGTAACGGCGTGTTGCTGTTTTCACCTGGCGTGAAGTGTAAAGGGAACGTGGCAGAGAGTGGCCGTCCCTGGGGCCGTCACGGGAGCCGAGGCCCTAGCTGCCCGCTGGCTGCCCACTGGCTGGGCCCCCATACGTGTCCACTGTGGGGCCCTGCGTGCCCGCTGCCCAGGAAGGGCTCAGGGAAGGGCCCCGACTTTGTGCAGACAGCGTTTGTCTGGAGGTTTCAGAGCACAGCCTGGGGCTAGGGCTGGGCTCTCCACGCCTGGAAGAGGGCCAGGCCGCATCTGACCCACAGCTTTTGTACAGCCCACAGTGGTTTTGACATTTTTTAGTTTGTGAATCTCAATAGCAAAAAAGACACAACAGAGAAGGGACTGTGTAGCTGTCAAACCCCAGGGTACCTGCTGTCTGGCCCTTTACAATAAAGGTCTGCCAAGCCTTGGTCTGAGGCGAGCAGGTCCCGTGTCCACGTGGACCGAGGAGGGCGGCCTGTGTGTGGCCAGGGCCGCGGGCCCTGGGAGGCCGGGGAGGCCAGGGAGACCGGCAGGCAGGTGCAGAGGTGGGCGGGCAGCTTGCAGGCCTTGGCCGGGGGTCCAGCCTCAGACAGGGATGGGCAGGGAGATGGGAGGCCCAGGGGAGCCAGGCAGGTCCTGTCCTTCAGCGAGAATGATGGGCAGCCTCTGACAGGGCAGCCTGCTGAGCCCTGGCTCCAGGGACGGCTTCTGGCTGGCGTCTAAGTGCCGGCTCGGGCAGAGTCTGGCTCCCGGAGAGCCTGACGCACGCCTCTCACAGGAGCTGGGTAGAGGGCCTCTCGCAGTACGCCATGAACTGCTGGCTGCGCTCCGCCGACATCGGGCAGGAGATCCAGGAGCCGTGGATCGTGCAGAACGCCGTGGTCTATGTGCTGAACCACAACCACCACCTCATCAAGGCCGGGCGGCAGCGGGAGCTCCTGGACGCCCTGTACCACCTGCTGGGCATCATGAAGGCCGTGGGCCACAGTGGGTGCGTGAGGCTGCCCAGGCTCTGTCCTGCCACTGCCAGAGACCCTGGGCTTCAGGCTGTGAGCCGGGGGGCAGGCGTGTGTCCCCGCAGGGGAGGGCCGGGAGGTGCCATCCCGGCACCCAGCAGGGATGGGGCTTCTGTCTTACTGGCTGTGTGCCCCAGGCAGGACACGCACCCTCTCTGAGCCACAGGGCAGCATGGGGGAATCGCTTGGGTGCCCTCATGCCCACACGAGGATTCCCAGCCTGTCCCAATCTGTTCCAAGCAGACAGATTCTGGGAAAGGTTGGCAGAGGCCAGGGTCTCACAGAGACAGGAGACTGACCTGGGTGCCTGTGTTTCTTTATCCAGGGGAGAAATGTGAAAAGCATTAAGTCAGGTCAAATGTCAAAGCTTTCCCTCACAATGAGCTTTTGAAGCCTTCTTTGTGTTTTTTTGGTGGTTTGGCTTTTAGCCTAAACACTCAGATCTAAAGGTTTTGGACAGATGGTGAAGTAGGAAGGCTGGAGTGGATCCGGACCCAGAGATGTCTCCACATGAGCACACAGCCGGAGTGGGCCATGGGGCAGGGGCCTGCCTGGTGCCCTCAGCTCTCCTCTGGGCCCCAGACTCCGTAGGGTCCCTGGGACCGTGGGTGCTGGGGGGAGCGGCGTGTCTCTCCTTCTCAGGCGGTCGTCCATGTCTGTGCTCATGCGGATCAGACATGTTTGCCAGTTCTGACGGTTCTGGCACTGAGACGTTTCAAAGAGAAGCAGGGAGGTTCTGGGCCCGCGGACTCCCCGGGGGTCCCGCCCACGCAGCACAGAGGTCACCCTGTGGCCGGCCCGTCACGGCGCCACCGCAGCTCCCCCTGGGGCGGCCTGGCCTGGACGTGCTTGTCTTGCAGGGACCCGCTGCTGCTGGTGGCGCTGTGCAGCGCGCTGGCGCGAGGCCTGATTATCCGCTGGATCCCAGCCCTGGTGCCGGAGAAGGCCAGGAAGCAGGCGCGCTCCAACCCGCTCCACACGCCGCTGGACCCCGAGGCTGCCTCCGAAGTCAGGGCCGCCGTGGAGGTACAGCCCGGCAGGGGGGCGGTGCGGGGAGGGCGGCTGCGGAAGTGAGGCTGGGGCTTCTCCACTGCCCGGAAATGGCGCTGGGGGCAGGGGGCTGGGCGGGCCGTGCTTTCTCTGAAAATGAGGACTCTGTAGGATCAGAGACATCCCTGCATGGCCCAGCCCGTAGAAAAATATGACGTGAGGCTGGAGAACAGGGCCAGTGCTGGTCAGAGCAGGACACTGCAGAACCGAACACAGAATGTGGACCCCGGCCACCGTCGGTCCCACAGCGACCAGGGCGGGGGGCGCTTATCCCCTGACTTTAGCTCCCGGTGGCGGGGACTGAGGTAGCCATCCCGGCCAAGGAGGATGGGTGTCGATGGCACTGATCAGCACCCAGTGACCACCAGCTCACCCGAGTCCGCGTGAGGGAGAGCGAGTGCCCGCCCGCGTCAGCATGAAGGGGAGCGAGTCCCCGGCCGAGTCCACAGGACGGGGAGAAAGGACAAAGGAGCTGCCGTGTCAGGCTGCGGGGGCTCCTCGGCCCGGGCGAGCCGGGCTGGCTGCACTGTCTGGGAGGGATGGCGGAGCTGGGCGGAGAGGGTGAGGGCTCGGGCAGAGGGCAGAACTTGTGAGGCTCCAGGGATCCCACCAGACAGGGAGGGGTGAGCCTGGGCTGCCCTTGCTGGTGTCTGATGGCTTCCAGACTGTCCTGGAGCACAGGGCACGAGGCATGACTGGGTCTCCGGCAGAAAGAGCCAGGCCAGCGTGCCCACGGAGGGCAGGTGACTGGATCTGGGATCAACCATGCCCTCCGCTGTGGGGTCTGATGGGAAGGGGTCTTCCCAGGCTAGTCCAGGGAGTGGGTGTCCTCAGCCAGGCTGCTCAGAGGAACAGCAGGGGTGGGCCCGTCAGCCCCCTGGGTTTCTGAGCTGCAGGGTCCTGAGCAGTTCACAAAAGACAGGTGTTCATGTTACACTTCAGGGGAAAAATGAAACCTCAGAAAACGTGGAGCACAGTGGGGCCCATGGTGAGTGCGCGGCCTGGTGGCTGCAGGGGCAAAGCCTGTGGCAGGTGATGGGGTTCCACCCCCAGTGACAGATAGGGAACCGTGGCCTCGGTCACGGCAGGCGGGGCAGGGGGCGCAGTCCTCGCTGTGCGGCCCCCAGAGCCAACATCAGCCACTGGGTCGCAGTCCGTGGGGACCAGCGGTGCTGTGGGGACCTGATGGCAACACCAGGGGCCGGGCTCGCCGCGGGGTGAGGGCACGAGAGGGCGTGGCTGCGGCTGCCGTGCCTCATCGCCTCAGTACTGGGCCTGTGTGGACCACTTTGCTGGCTGGACCGAGAGCCAGGTCCACTTGTTTTTGCACATGGGGTCTTGGCCCAGGTTCCCTGTTTGGATTCAGGTGTCCTGAACAACAGCCCCTCCATTTCAGATCTGCGAGTTTGCCCTGAACCTGACCAATGGGACGGAGCCCGAGGAGGTGGTGCCCGTGAGTGCCCGGCAGCAGCTCATTGCAACGTGGGTGAAGGGCAAGCAGCTCCTGCAGCAGCAGATTGGGCCCCGGCTGGGCACCGAGGAGCAGGTGCTGGGGCGGGGCCGTGCTGGGGCGGGGCCGTGCTGGGGCGGGGCCGTGCTGGGGCGGGGCCGTGCTGGGAGGCTTCCCAGCCGGAGGCTCCGTCCTGGCTGTGGCTGCCACCCCTAGGAATGGGGCAGAAGGCTTTCTCGAGCTGCCTGGCCACAGCCTCCCCTCCTTCCTCCAGCCGATAGCCATGGTTCTAACTGTCCACCAAGAGTACGGGGCTTCTGGGGCACTGTCCACCCGCTGTGACACCTCACTTTGGCTTATCTGGAGGCGCCTCCAGGCCAGAGGGGGCGCCCCCTTGGCAGGACCCTGCAGCCCCTGAACTGTGAGCCGAAGACCACGGGAGTGAGGGGTGGGGAGCAGCTGGGGACCCAGCAGACCGGGCCGGGACACGGATGGAGCCCACGGGAGGCTCCATCAGCCCAGCTGGACCAGGACACACTGGTTCAGGTGGGAAGTGAGGCTGGCGAGAGTGTGGCCCTCAGGGAGGGGCGTCTAAGCTCGGCAGGAGCGAGCATGGATTGGAGCCGGTTCAAAGGGGTGGCCCACAGGCACAGGGCCACCCACTGCGCCTGGCCAGTTGGCTGGGTCAGCTAGCTGCCCGACCACCTTAGGGTCTGCAGTGCCTGCTCCCGTTTCTCATGAAAAGATAACTTGGAGACAGGAAGGAAGGAAGGGAAAGCAAAGTCACTCAGTCATATCCGACTCTTTGCGACCCCAGGGACTATACAGCAGATGGAATTCTCCAGGCCAGAATACTGGAGTAGGTAGCCTTTCCCTTCTCCAGGGGAGCTTCCCAACCTGGAGACCGAACCCAGGTTTCCCACAGTGCAGGCGGGTTCTTTACCAGCTGAGCCGCAAGTCCTTGTGGCTTCCCTCATTGCCAAGTCTTGCTTCCCTCATAGCTCAGTCGGTAAGGAATCCGCCTGCAGTGCAGGAGACCTGGTTTGGTTCCTGGGTTGGGAAGATCCCCTGGAGGAGGAAATGGCAACCCACTCCAGTATTCTGGCCTGGAGCATCCCATGGACAGAGGAGCCTGGTGGGCTCGGGGTCACAAGAGCCTGGCGCAACTTAGCGACTACAGCATCTTGGAGACAGACTTTCCCAGTAATTGCTCCTATCGTCGCTGAAGAGCCGCTGTGTCACAGGGCTCACATCCCAAGCATTCCAGGCTCTCCAGCCCCGGGCCTCACGGCCTCTGTGACTTCCTCCCATCAGAGCACCAACGAGGACATCAACTGCATGACCAGAGTTCTTGTCGCTCTGGAGATGTACTCCTGCAGCGGGCTGGGCCTCATGGACTTCACTGTGCCCCCCTTAGCCCAGGTAGGCGTCCCCCCACCCTAGAGGTGTCACCTCCTCCCACAGATGTCACCTCCCGCCACAGGCGTCCCCTCCCCCACAGGCGTCCCCTCCCCCACAGGTGTCCCCTCATATCCCTCAGGCGTCCCCTCCCCCACAGGCATCCCCTCCCCCACAGGTGTCCCCTCCCCCACAGGTGTCACTTCCCCTCACAGGTGTCCCCTCCCTCCAGGTGTCACTTTCCTCCCCCCCGAGCCCAGGTCGGTGTCACTAGGTGTCTGGTGGGCATGCCCAGGGGTTGTGCCCTGACAAACCTACCCGACTCCGGGCGCTCATTTGAATCCTGTTGTTGAGCCCCAGCCTCGTCCTCAGCACAGCGCTCACCCGCCTCCGGCAGCGCCGAGCTTCCCTCAGGGCCTCCGAGTCTGGTTTCCTGAGGGCTCAGTTCAGTTCAGTTCAGTTCAGTTCAGTCGCTCAGTCGTGTCTGACTCTTTGCGACCCCATGAATCGCAGCACGCCAGGCCTCCCTGTCCATCACCGACTCCTGGAGTTCACTCAGACTCACCATCGAGTCGGTGATGCCATCCAGCCATCTCATCCTCGGTCGTCCCCTTCTCCTCCTGCCCCCAATCCCTCCCAGCATCAGAGTCTTTTCCAATGAGTCAACTCTTCACATGAGGTGGCCAAAGTACTGGAGCTTCAGCTTTAGCATCATTCCTTCCAAAGAAATCCCACGGCTGATCTCCTTTAGAATGGACTGGTTGGATCTCCTTGCAGACCAAGGGACTCTCAAGAGTCTTCTCCAAGACCACAGCTCAAAAGCATCAATTCTTCGGCGCTCAGCCTTCTTCACAGTCCAACTCTCACATCCATACATGACCACAGGAAAAACCATAGCCTTGACTAGACGGACCTTAGTTGGTAAAGTAATGTCTCTGCTTTTGAATATGCTATCTAGGTTGGTCATAACTTTTCTTCCAAGGAGTAAGCGTCTTTTAATTTCATGGCTGCAGTCACCATCTGCAGTGATTGTGGAGCTCAAAAAAATAAAGTCTGACACTGTTTCCACGGTTTCCCATCTATTTCCCATGAAGTGATGGGACCAGATGCCATGATCTTCGTTTTCTGAATGTTGAGCTTTAAGCCAACTTTTTCACTCTCCTCTTTCACTTTCATCAAGAGGCTTTTAGCTCCTCTTCACTTTCTGCCATATGGGTGGTGTCATCTGCATATCTGAGGTTATTGATATTTCTCCTGGCAATCTTGATTCCAGCTTGTGTTTCTTCCAGTCCAGCGTTTCTCATGATGTACTCTGCATAGAAGTTAAATAAGCAGGGTGACAATATACAGCCTTGATGTACTCCTTTTCCTATTTGGAACCAGTCTGTTGTTCCATGTCCAGTTCTAACTGTTGCTTCCTGACCTGCATACAGATTCCTCAAGAGGCAGGTCAGGTGGTCTGTATTCCCATCTCTTTCAGAATTTTCCACAGTTTATTGTGATCCACACAGTCAAAGGCTTTGGCATAGTCAATAAAGCAGAAATAGATGTTTTTCTGGAACTCTCTTGCTTTTTCCATGATCCAGCGGATGTTGGCAATTTGATCTCTGGTTCCTCTGCCTTTTCTAAAACCAGCTTGAACATCAGGAAGTTCACGATTCACGTATTGCTGAAGTCTGGCTTGGAGAATTTTGAGCATTACTTTACTAGCATGTGAGATGAGTGCAATTGTGCGGTAGTTTGAGCATTCTTTTGCACTGCCTTTCTTTGGAATTGGAATGAAAACTGACCTTTTCCAGTCCTGTGGTCATTGCTGAGTTTTCCAAACTTGCTGGCATATTGAGTGCAGCACTTTCACAGCATCATCTTTCAGGATTTGAAATAGCTCAACTGGAATTCCATCACCTCCACTAGCTTTGTTCGTAGTGATGCTTTCCAAGGTCCACTTGACTTCACATTCCAAGATGTCTGGCTCTAGATTAGTGATCACATCATCATGATTATCTGGGTCGTGAAGATCTTTTTTGTACAGTTCTTCTGTGTATTCTTGCCACCTCTTCTTAATATCTTCTACTTCCGTTAGGTCCAGACCATTTCTGTCCTTTATTGAGCCCATCTTTGCATGAAATGTTCCCTTGGTATCTCTAATTTTCTTGAAGAGATCTCTAGTCTTTCCCATTCTGTTGTTTTCCTCTATTTCTTTGACTTGATCGCTGAAGAAGGCTTTCTTATCTCTTCTTGCTATTCTTTGGGACTCTATGTCTGTGCTTCTCCACACTCCGCCCAGGGAAGGGCCGCCCATGTAGCAGGAAGGCAGTGTGGACCCTGGGGCACTTGGCCCCGAGCTACCGGCCCACCCGGGCTTGGCTGAGGTTGGCAGCTAGTGCTTCACCCTCCTGGGTGGCTCAGCCAAGACCAAGTGCCCAGTGGACCCAGGGGAGGTCAGCCTGCGTGCTGGCAGGAGAGACATCCCCCACTCACAGACACCCCCTCCTCCACGCGGGCAGCTGGTGAAGATGGCCTCAGAGTGCACCTGGTCCGACCTCCTGGTGGACTTGCAGACCCTGATGCGGCTGACCCACTTCACCTACATGGCCCGGGACCATGAGGCCACCATGGCCTGCTCACAGAAGGCCATCCAGATGGGCATCAAGTACCTTCGGACCTTCAATCCGTGAGTCACCCTGGGCCTGACCCATGCCCCCGTGATGAGGCACCCCCACCGGGGCTCAGCACCCCCAGACAAGCCCCGCAGCTGCCCCACCCCCTCCCAGCCCCGTGTCTGCCAGGGCGACACCTCATCCGGGGGCCCTGGGAAGCCATGCTCAGCAGCATCCTGGGGGCAGAGATGTGGAAAGGGTCTCACAGCTCAACCCACGGCTCCAGAGAGGAAGCTTTGTTTAAAGTGGTTTTGAGCCAGTGACTTAGGAGGCCAAGTAGATTCAGAAGTAACTAAATGGTGATTACAGTGAAAGGAAAACGTCCCCCATCCCCAACCTGGCTCCTCGCTACCTGAGTGCTGCCAGCAGCCGGCTCTCCAGGCCCTGTGCCGTCCAGACGCTCCCTCGAAGCCTCGTCTGTGGCCCTGTGCCCCAAGCTCCCTTCAGCTCATAGGTAGTCAGGGCACTCAAGTCTCCCTTCTTTGCTATCATGAGTATTTCTGCTGTGAAGACTGTTTTCCTTGAGGCTCTTCTCTTCAACTTATTCCCTGAGTTTATTTCCTAAAAGAGGAGGTCCTGGACCCCTAGTCAGGAAGTCACGCATTGTGGCAGTGCGGCTAGGCTGGTAGTGCAGGGCTGGATCCAAGTCTTTGCTTGTGAAAGATTTCTAGACGCTGCACCCTGGCCTTACTGCAGGGTGAGGTGCATCAGATGGGGCCACGGGTTCAGGGAAGATGAGGGGGTGGCCAGCCCAGGTGCCCAGGTGCCCAGTGCGGGGAGACAGGGAAGGCGCAGGGGTAATACACAGAGTACCCGGTTGCCCGGCAGGACATCTGACACCAGGCAGGGACTTGGGGTTCTTCTCAGAAGTCTTCCTGGGGTTCCCCGCCAGACACTAGTGTCCACCGACCGTTGTAGAGCTGTGCCCGTCAGCAAATAAGCCGCGTCCATCACGCATGAACTGAGGTTTCTCAGAGTTTTGAAAAGGTTTCAGCTTTAAAGAGAACACCAACAGGAAGAAATAAGGAAAATTGCTTGGATGAGAGTGCCATAATAAAATAAGGGCCGCCTATCTCCCAGGAAAGGCAGGTTCCTTCAGGGAACAGCAGAAGAGTTGCGCTTAGGTAAACGCAGACTGGCGGATGGCAGAGAAGCCAGAAAACAGGGGAGCTTGCTTCCATATGAGGAGGGGTGTCAGGAGGGCCTGCAGTGACCGGGCTCATTGGAGGAGCTGGGGGTCTGAAGTGCAGAAGGCTTCCTTTTGGCTGGCTGTGGCCGTCTCTACTGGCTGGGCTGTCAGAGAGTGGGAGGGAAGGAGGCACTTTTTCTGCCTCCATCTGGACAGTAAGTAGAGACACCTGTCTGGGGCGTGTGGGCGGGGGGGCCCTCCTGTCTGGGGTAACTGAGGTGCATGGGGGGCATGGGACCTCCCCAACAGGCCTCAGTCTGAGGCCTCTGTGATTCATTTCACAGATCACATGATGATCTGAGTGAACATTATAAAAGTAAATAACTTCCAATATCTTGAGAAGATGTAACATTTGAAAATTAAAATGTAGTAAAAGGACGTCCCTTGTAGCTCAGTCGGTAAAGATTCTGCCTGCAGTGCAGGAGACCCGGGTTCAATCCCTGGGTTAGGAAGAGCCCCTGGAGAAGGAAATGGCAACTCACTCCAGTATCCTTGCCCGGAAAATCTCACAAACAGAAGAGCCTGGTGGGCTGCAGTCCATGGGGTCTCAAAGAGTCAGGCACGACTGAGCAGCTAGCACTTACTTATTATGGAAAAGGAATAAGAAGCAAAAGGGAAAGGATTAAAGAGCTCTTGAAAATCAGAAAGGTGATTTCTGAAAGTGAAAGTAAAGTCAGTGAAGAGCTAGAAGGTGAGGTGTGCGGAGATCTCTCAGAAACTGTGTGGAGATGGACAGACAGAAAGCATGGCAGAAAAGCCGAGGCTGCGTGGGGCTGTGCTGGAGATCCAACACCCAGCTGCTGGAGTCACAGCAGGAGGGAGGAGAGAGCTCTCGAGAGAGCAAGCAGGAAAAGAGCGGCGCAGGACAGCGCCCTGCGCAGGGGACTGAGTCTCACGACTGACTCTCCAACACCGCGGCCAGTGAGAAGAATGAAGAGATGCTCACGGCCAAGTGCATCACAGGATAGTCAGGCCGTAAGCATATCCTGTAGCTGCTAGAAGGAAGCTGTCTGCGAAGAAGTAGGAAATAGAAATGCAGCAGCCTTCTCAGGAGCCGTCACTTGAAGCTAAAAGCAAGTAGAGTGGTCTAAGGGGAAGTGGATTCCTACATGTGATTCTAACTCCCCCAGACCTTCAGGCATCCGAGTAAAGAAAGTTACTTTTAAACAGAAAACGTATTTGCCGTACATCTGTTTCTAGAAAGTTACTTGAGGATACACTCTGGAAAAATGAAGGAGTAAACCAAAAAAGGGAAAGATGTCGGATGCTGCAGCTAAGAGATTCAGTCTGGAAAAGTTGCCGAGCTGTGCTGCTGGCTGCGGGCGCCGCTGCCAGGATGTAGGGGCAGGACCAGAGGAGGAAGAAGGGAGGAGAGGCAACTGGAAACGCCAGGAGACACGGAAGCAATATGCTGCCTGAGCTGACGCTATCGTAGTGTTTATTGATATTTCTGTGTTAGGACTAGCATTTTGTCAAAGAAGATTTATCCATGGTTACCCAATAAAACGTAAGGGCTACCAATTTTGACCGCATGAAAATACAGTGAAAGCACAGCTAGCACATTTTAGCAGCGGGAAGAGGGAGAGGACAGGTGTGTAAGACCCGCAGCTGGGAGGCTGAGTGGTGGAACGCCACTGGAGGGTCTACAGGATACTCCGAGGTACAGAGATAGTAAATGGAAATAAAAGCAATGCCAGGGCCAGTTGTGTTGATAAGTCGGGCAAAGGGCAGAAGGACGGTCTGAGGAGGCCATGCTGCATGTCCCCCATGGTGAGACTTCTGTCGGTTATGTGTGAAGTTCATAACTGGGAAACCAAGAAGGAAGCCCCTTTTAGGAGAGAAAAATGTACCCACTAGGACACAGAGCCGAAGACTGGGGTCAGTTCTTCCTGGGGAGCAGACTGGGAGCTGGGTGGAGCGTTCTTAACCACATAGTAGGTGCCACCTTGATAAAAACTCAGAAGCTAATTTTGAAAGAAAGAAACAGCTGCGAAAAGTCTGCGCTGCGGTGTCTTTGGTGATTGATGAGGCTGACGTCACTGCTTGCGGCAGGCACAGCAGAGCTTCCCAAGGCCCAGAGTGGGGGGCGCCCGTCCACCTTTGTTTCACCAGTGATCCTTAAATCGAGTTTTATTTTAAAACAGCAACTCCTGGCCTAATAAACTAGGCTCTAAATATAGATGTTTAATGTGGCAATAAAGGGCAGGTCCTATGAGACTGGAAGCTTGGTTTTCACGTGACCTTTGAGAACTCATTTGTAGACTACTGCTGTCCTCTCGTGGCGGTCGGTGTCACTGCACCCAGTGGGGCCACCCTCCCGGGGCGTGACCATCGGCTAGCCCCTCTCCCACCCACACTGCGCACCGGCTGTGTGCAGGCCTGGAGCTGGGCGCTGAGAGGCTGGAGAGGCGGAGGCCAGCGGTCTCTAAAGGGCGTGCCGCACTTCATACGGCCCTGCTGGCCGCTCAAAGCCCTGCCCCTGGCCCTAGTCAGCAAGATCCCCAGTCAGCTTCAGCCCTCATGTCCTGCAAATGAGTCACCTTAAAAATATATATATTTATACACACACACATGCATTTACACATTTCAAATGTTTATGCTATTGTTTTTTCTATTTTGCAAGTTATATAAACTGTGGAATTGGTCACAGAGTAAGTTTTATGATAGCATTTCACAACAATAGTGCAAATAGGTTTCAGATCTTGGTGAAAAATAGTGCTGTTACTAGTCACCTAGCATTCTCGCGTGGACGCGTGACACAGTGCAGCTCACGTGGCTGCGCTCTTTGCGACCCCGCGGACGGCAGCCCGCCAGGCTCCTCTGTCGACGGGACTCTCCAGGCAAGAGTGCTGGAGCGCGTTGCCACGCCCTCCTCCAGGGCAAGTCTGCAATTACCAGAATCCGTTTCATGTTTATGCTATCAATGTAAGATATAAACTTCGCGCCGATCCCTAAAGTAGACCAACAGAGGTCACCTTCCTACTTGGTTTAGCATTTTTAGTTAACATGCTCATCATCACTGCTGGGTCTTTATATCTGGATTTGAGTCACTTTTTCTGCAGTTCTAGCCATGACACTCATACGATTGTGCTGCTGCTGCCGAGTCGCTCAGTCGTGTCCGACTCTGTGCGATCCCACAGATGGCAGCCCACCAGGCTCCCCCGTCCCTGGGACTCTCCAGGCAAGAACACTGGAGTGGGTTGCCGTTTCCTTCTCCAATGCATGAAAGTGAAAAGTGAAAGGGAAGTCGCTCAGTCATGTCCGACTCTTCGCGACCCCATGGACCGCAGCCCACCAGGCTCCTCTGTCCATGGGATTTTCCAGGCGAGAGTACTGGAGTGGGGTGCCATCGCCTTCTCCGATGCTTGTGCTATTAAAACAAAATTGTAAAACTTGATAAAATACAGGAAGCGTCTGTTTCCAGACACTGGCCAGCAGATGGCCCAAGGCAGCGCTTCCTGCAGGAAGAGACCCTCAGACGTGAACCGCACATGCAGCCTCTGCCTGGGGCAGGGAGGCGGAGGAGCCCCCGAGAGGAGAAAGAGTCGAGGGGCCGGAGATCAAAGCCGGGGGCTGCCGGGGCAGCTGGACCCCACAGGACGCGAGGTGGGAGGAGGCTCCTGGGGCGAGAAGGCGCGATGCATGCCTGGCAGAAGCAAGTGGCGGAGATGAGGGCGTTCCTGTGCCGACCCAGGAGTCCAGGAGCGTCCACTGAACCTCTCGTATCAGGAAGAGCAGGCCTGAGGGGCAGGGCTGTAAGGGCTCTGAAGACGTTCCCTAAAGCCCGACCCAGATCTCAGTCGGATACGGATGAGCCACAAGGAAATTCACTGGCTACTGGCTGCCGGAGTGGAACCCGGTCTCCCTTTAAAGGAGGCTCTCAGCCACGCTCTGAGCAATGCAGCCCCCACCCCCACTGCCCAGCACAGCAGCAAAAGTCGCTAGACTCGTGGGAAAATGAAAACGTGTGGCCCAGGAGAAAAAGCAGAGCAGGCTCAGACATGACACGGGTATTGGAGTCAGCAGACAATGGGCTTAAAACCATGATTGTAAATACAGGAAAGAAAGGATTTCCATAGACAAATTAGTGTATAGGCAGGGAATTTCAACAAAGAAGTGGGAACTAAACTGGGGAGAATTCTAGAAGTGGCGAGTATGATCTCTGACATGGACCCGTCACTGGGAGGGCCCGGACACTGGCCAGAAGACGATGGAAACCGAGGCACAGGAGGGAAGGCGCGAAGAACAGGAGCAGCGCCTTTGGGGGAGGCGGCTGCAGCCGCCCAAGTGCAGGTGGGGTCTTGGAAGGTCAGAGGCCAGAGAGCAAGGTGGAAATTGTCTCAAACTGAATTAAAGATATCAACATAGAGATCCAGGATTTTCAGTGAACCCCGGGCAGGATCAACAGATGAAGGAAACCGCACCTGTATTTATTGTAGTCAAATCGCTGGACTACACACTCAGAGGCGACAGGAAAACCCTGAAGGGAAGCAGACGCATCCCACACACGGATGAGATCCAAGTTCTCATCGGGAGCCATGCGGCCCATTGCAAGTGGTAAGAAAGAAAAAGCCTGGTTGATCTAGAACTCTATGTCCACCAAAAATAGTCTTCAGTAAATGAAGGCAAAATCAAGACATTTTAGATTAATTAAAACTGAGGGACTCCATCCCCAGAAGAGCCAACGCGCAGCGCATGTGCTCGGGAGGCTGTCCTGCCTGAAGCGGGGTGGTCCCTGACGGAGAGTCCGCTTGGGAAGCAGCGGCAAACGCCTGAGTGGCGGACGTGCGGCTGAGTGTGCACAGCTCTTCCCCCTTCAGTTCCTTAACTGGACTGTGTGCTGTGCTCAGCCGCTCCGTCGTGTCTGTCTCTCTTACCCCGTGGACTGTAGCCCACCAGGCTCCTCCGCCCATGGGGATTCTCCAGGCAAGAAGACCGGGGTGGGTTGCCGTGCCCTCCTCCAGGGGATCCTCCCGACCCAGGGACCAACCCCGCACCTCTCACACCTCCTGCACTGGCAGGCAGGCTCTCTACCACCAGCACCACCTGGGAAGCCCTTAAAAGGCGCACGCTGTCTTAAAACAAACGTACATCGTGCTCTGAGATCACTGAGAGATGTGGAAGTAAAGTGTGTGACGGTGGCTGCACAGAGGGTGGGCTTGAGACACACGCGCGTGTAGCGGCCTCCTGTCATCCGTTCAGTGACGTGACGTCAGTTAACCAGACTGTGATCCGTGAAGGTGATCACTAGGCAAGTACTACAAACAGAAGAAAACAAAGGCTTACGATGGAAAACCCAATGGAGAGAGAAAGTTGGAAACTAAAAAATATTCAATTAACCCAAAAGGGGGAGGAAAGAAACAGGACACACGAGACAAAAGGAAGAGAGCACGGCGGAAGCCTGCACCTGACGACGTCAGCAAAGGGGTTAAGAGAGCAGACCAGCACTCCAGGGAGAATGCAGAGGCTGTCCCACTGGACACAAAAAGCAAGACCCAACTGGAGGCCATTTTCAAGAGAGACCCTCCAAATACAAAGACATGGAGGAATAGTTTAAGGGGGCAGAAGATGGACTCTGCTGGCCTCGGGTATAAGAGCACTGGTGGGGCTGTAGGAAGTGTGATCAGGGAAAAGGTTCAATCAGCAAGAAAATGGAAAATCCTAAGTGTGTATATACTCAACGGCAGAGCTTCAAAACTCAAGGAATTAGACACAGTCACAATTACAGCTGTAGATTTCAACATTCTCCTCCAGCGGCAGGTCACCCAACTGTCCTTGACAGACTCTCCCCAAGGACCCTGTCCTGGTCTTCCGGTCTCCAGGACGCCAAGGCCCACTCAGGCGGGCTCTCCCCCACCTCCCGGGGGACGGAGCCAGCTTGCCATTCATCCCTAGAGTGGACTTGACCGGGCCCTGCAGACCCTGATCCTTGCAGGCCGAGGAGCAGCCTCTTTCTCCCCTGGACTCCTGATGGACAGGGTGGCCGGCTGGCGGCTCCTGCATTCAGGTCCCTGGCTTCGGGGTGTCCCGGCCATGGGGAGGTGGGTCTCCCCAGGAACCAGTGCCTTTCTCGTGGAGTGAGTCTGGTGCCGCCAGGCCAAGCTGCAGGAATGCACGTCCTGTGAGTGCCGAGCCGCTGAGAGGAGAGCGCTGCTGGCGCCTGACGTTGCAGAGTCTGAACTGTAGGCTCTTAGTTCTCAGCGCAGAGCGAAGGCCGCTGAGCAAGTCGTGCTCCGGGGCACTGGGGACAGGGACCTCGCCTGGGGCGGGGCCTCCTTCCTTTCACATTGCCTTGCAAGACATCCTACAAAGTAGTCGTTCAGACATTGCGATTCTGTCTCATGGCTCTGTCTCATGACTCAGAGGTTGGTTCTGGTTCCGGGAGGTTCACGGCTAACTCTGGACGCCCCCAGCACCCTCCCCCACCAGGCGGCTCCTGGGGCCCTCCCCTGCTGCAGCACCTTCCTCCCCGTGGAGCCTCCTGCCAGCCGAGGCGCTTGTCTGTCTCCAGGGTGGAGGTTCAGCTGCTGGCGGAGATGCTGAGCTCGGTGGCCTGCGTCCAGGGCAGGAGCATCATGGAGAACCTCAAGGGGCGGAAGCAGCTGCGCCTGGCGGCCGCCAAGGCCTTCATAGAGAGCGCCAGGTGCGCCTCGGCTCTCGAGGGCCAGTCGCCATGGGTGGAGATGCTGGCACCATGGCGAATGGTGCTCCGCGGGGACTGTCCCCAGGGTCCGCCCCTCCCCGAGGGCCCTGTGGCCAGGGTCATCTCCTGCCCCGAGCAGCGATCCCCAGGCCACCCCCAGGGTCCCGGGCAGCATGGACGGCCGAACTGGGATGGGCCCCAGAAAGCGGGAGCGGAGGGTGGTGTGTGGTCACAGCACCACTGCCGGGAGGAGCCCGCCCAGGCCCTGCGGAGCTGACCTGGGCCCCCACCCCCAGCGCCAGTCGAGGCCAGGCCTTCCCCGCAGGTTCGCAGGCATCGCGGGGAGCAGCGCCCTGGTGATGCTGGCCGCCCGGCACTTCTGGAACGCCTGGCTCCCGCTGCTGTCCTCCGCCGGCAGCCGGAAGAAGTGCAAGAGCGCGACCCAGAGGCTCATCAGCATCATCAACAAGACGGAGGCCCGGAAGCAGGTGCCGGCGCGCCAGCGTCCCGCCTGCTCGCGCGGAGAGGCGGGCGGCGCGGAGCCGCGAGGGCGCGGCGCACGGCGGCCGCCCGGGGGCGCGGGGAGTGGCATCGCTGAGGCCCGGGGGGCAGGCGGGCGGCTCCAGCAGGAGAGCGGGGAGGAGGCAGGCTGGGGGCGCGGGCCGCCCAGGGCCCAGGGAGGCCCCCGAGGGAGGGAAGGCGGCCGGGGCCCCGCGGCGCAGCCTCCCCGCTGCCGTCGGCAGGTGGGAGGGCGGGCGTGGCCCAGGCGACGGCTTCAGTGGCCTGCACTGCGCGCCTCGCGGGCGGCGACTTTCTCACAGCTCTATTGCGCTGAGGGCTTTCCCCTACTCCTAGTTTCTGGGAGACGTGATGAACTTTTTTTGGATTTTGTCAGACAAGCGCCTTTGCTCCACCAGCTGAGATGACCGTGTGGCTTTCTCCTTTATCCCTTGTGCTAATAGGATGCCTTCTTTATGTGGGACTACCCCGTGTTCCTGGGATGCGGCTCCCGTGGTCATGGTGGATAGTGTTTTACCGAATTTTTGGATTCAGTTTGCGATTCGGCAGCGTGTTTTGTTGAGAATTTCTGCCTCTATATCCATAAAGGATATTCATCTATCATTTTCTTTTCTTGCGATGTCTTTATCTGGACCACCTGTCAAAGTAATGCTGGTCTCATAGAGTGAGTTAAGAGCTATTCCGTTCTCTTCAGTTTTTTGAAGAATTGAGAAGGGTCAGTGTGGTTCTTTTTCAAAACGTTTGGTAGAATTCACCCATGAAGCCGTCTTGTCGAAGAATTTTCTTTATTGCGAGGTTTCTGATTACTGATTCAGACTTTGCTGTTAAAAGTTTGCTGAAATTTTTTGTTTCTTCCTGAGTCAGCTTGGGCGATTTGAGTGTTTGGAGGGATTTCTCTGTTTCTTTTACGTTGCCTAGTTTGTTGGAACAGAGTTGCTACCGATTGGTGGGCTGTGGATGCGGCAGCTCTTTCTGTCACTGTAGGGCTGAGACTTGCTGCCCCCTCCGTTTCTGGTTTTAGTTCCTCGGGCCTTCTTTCTTTCTCTGTCCATCTGGCTAGAGGTCTGTCCGCTTTGATGACCTTGCGTTGTTTTTCCTGTTATTTTCTGGGCTCTGTATTTAATAACCACCCCCACCTTTGGATTTAGCTTTTTTCCCCCACATTCCTTAAGGTGTAAAGTTAGATGGTTGGCTTGAGGTCTGTCTTCTTTCTCAATGCTGGCATTTGCAGCAGTGATCTTCCCCTGAGCCCTGCTTTTATCGTGTCCCGTTAAGTTTTCCTAATGTGCTGTTGATCCCGTTGATTCAAAGCTGTAAAGCTGCCTCAGATGCTTTGTGTCATTAAAAGCCATAAGCTATGTTGAGGGGCTACTCTGTGCGTGTGTGTGTGCGCCTGTGTGCGCTTTGGTTCTAAGTCAGTGAACCTTGAACTGGAGCAAAATGTGATTCCGCTTCTTGGGACTTAGTATTTCAGAGGTTTAGCTGTGATTTCCATAATTCGATATGGAGCCAAATGAAAAGCAAACTGATGAGATAATAAATTGAAGCTTTGACATCTGTGTCGTTAATCTGTTTTTACTTCAGGAGAAAGGGGGAACGCTGCTTCTGCACCAGTGGCCCACGGCCGACTTCCAAAGCGGAGGGATGACGGAAGGGAGCTTCCTCCCAGGTGTGCGGGCCGGGAAGTGCGCGTGCCTTCAGACGCTTCCGCAGCCTCTGTGGAGCTGGCACAGCCGCGGCTGTGAGCACAGGTGGTGCCAGTCCAGCGCTGAGCAGGGTGGGCACGGAGCGGGCCCTGCAAAGAACCAGGGACCCCCGCTGTGCTCACAAGGAAACCAAGCCCTGAGGGCTGCTCTCTGGCTTATTGTGGCAGGTACCTCACACGTCTATAGCCGTAGAAACGTGGAGATACATTTCTGCGGGGAAAAGTGATCTTGAGACAGTAAATACGCTGTGACTTATTTCTAAGATAAGACGACTATCTGCTAAGACATAGAGTAGCCCGTCCTTGTCAGCGCAGGGGCCGAGGTGCACACTGGGAAGGCTGAGCACGTGGATTCGGGCAGCAGCCGCTCCCTCAGGCACTGCAGAGTCTGTGAGAGAGAAACTCTGATTTAAAATAGTGAACGAGAATGTGCCTGTATATAATTATTAAGCTGAGCTCTAGACCCAGCAGTTAGGACTGTTTGCTGGTGCGGCCGGGGGAGATGCAGACAGCAGCCCAGACGCTCGGGACCTGCGAGGAGCCGGGCTGTGGGGAGCCTGTACCCCCGGCGCACCTGGCGCCCCGGCTACACTGTACTCCATTGCTGAGATATGCATCAGATAGCTACAGTGTTAGCAGCTGTAAAAGTTCAAACTATAGGGAAAATGAGAAGCTGGAATTGAGCAAAGCAGTGTTGTGAGGAAAGATTACTTCCTAAAGTTTAGAGTGGTCAAAAAGGCACACTTTCAGACACGTGAGGATTTAAATGGCGAGAGAATAATGGGATATGCAGGAGGTTAAAGAGTGAACACTGGGAAGGTATCTGCACCCAGCTTGGCAGCTAAATGGTACATTGCTGTCTGTGATGCCTGGGTAGTTGCACTGGTCAGGTTAGGAGATGCTGAGCTGCAGTAACAAAATAGCCTGACTGTGAGGAGCCCTATGGCTCAAGCGTGTGGCCCCACGTTGTGCTGGCTGAGGTGTGAGGAGAACCCACATGGTTCCTGCGTGTCAGCTGTCGACCAGCTTATCTGATCATGAGCCTAAATCCAGCTGCTCCTGTGAATTCCTTCCCAGCACTGACGGGAGGGGCAGAGGGGAGGGGAGCTCAGGGCCTGGGGCGTGGGAGTTGCTGCTGTCCTCTTAGCCGGTAGCTGGATGACGTGCCGGCAGGATCCTGGGCATGTTCACCCCTTTGCTATAGTGATTCAAACACAGGAAAGAGGGGTACATGGTCACTGATGTAAAACAGGACAGCCTGAGCATCTGGGACCAGCTGTGGGGCCTCTGCTTTGATGGACAGTGGGGTTGAGGCCGCTTTATTGCTTTATTGACTACACCAAAGCCTTTGACTGTGTGGATCACAACAAACTGTGGATGATTCTTAAAAAGATTGGAATACCAGACCACCTGACCTGCCTCCTGAGAAATCTGTGTGCAAGTCAAGAAGCATTAATTAGAACTGGACATGGAGTAACAGACTGGTACAACCTTGGGAAAGGAGTACATCAAGGCTGTATATTGTCACCCTGCTTATTTAACTTCTATGCAGAGTACATCATGAGAAATGCTGGACTGGAGGAAGCACAAGCTGGAATCCAGATTGCCGGGAGAAATATCAATAACCTCACATATGCAGGTGACACCACCCTTATGGCAGAAAGTGAAGAACTAAAGAGCCTCTTGATGAAAGTGAAAGAGGAGAGTGAAAAAGTTGGCTGAAAACTCAACATTCAGAAAACTAAGATCATGGCATCCGGTCCTATCAGTTCATGGCAAATAGATGGGGAAACAATGGAAACAGTGGCAGACTTAATTTTGGGGGGCTCCAAAATCACTGCAGATGGTGACTGCAGTCATGAAATTAAAAGATGCTTGCTCTTTGGAAGAAAAGCTATGACCAACCTAGCTGCTGCTGCTGCTGCTAAGTCGCTTCAGTCGTGTCCGACTCTGTGCGACCCCATAGACAGCAGCCCACCAGGCTCCCCCGTCCCTGGGATTCTCCAGGCAAGAACACTGGAGTGGGGTGCCATTTCCTTCTCCAATGCATTAGAGTGAAAAGTGAAAGTAAAGTCGCTTAGTCGTGCCCGACTCTGCGACCCCATGGACTGCAGCCCACCAGCCTCCTTCGTCCATGGGATTTTCCAGGCAAGAGTACTGGAGTGGGGTGCCATTGCCTTCTCCGTGACCAACCTAGACAGCATATTAAAAAGCAGAGACATTACTTTGCCCACAAAGGTCCGTCTAGTAAAGCTATGGTTTTTCCAGTGGTCATGTATGGATGTAAGAGTTGGACTATAAACAAAGCTGAGCACGGAAGAATTGATGTTTTTGAATTGTGGTGTTAGAGAAGACTCTTGAGAGTCCCTTGGACTGCAAGGAGATCCAACCAGTCCATCCTAAAGGAGATCAGTCCTGGGTGTTCATTGGAAGGACTGATGTTGAAGCTGAAACTCCAATACTTTGGCCACCTGATGTGAAGGGCTGACTCATTGGAAAAGACCCCGATGCTGGGAAAGATTGAAGGCAGGAGGAGAAGGGGACTACAGAGGATGAGATGGTTGGATGGCATCACCTACTCGATGGACATGAGTTTGAAGAAGCTCTGGGAGTTGGTGATGGACAGGGAGGCCTGGCGTGCTGCATTCCATGGGGTCGCAAAGAGTTGGACACGACTGAGTGACTGAACTGACTGGCTGGCTGGCTGGCTGACTGGGGCTGAGGCCCAGGCAGCGCCGTGCTGTTTGGAGTGAGTGGTGCATGAGATCTGGGTTCCGGCCTCCACCCTGGGCCTGCAGGGCTGGGGAAGCCTGGAGAGGCAGGGTGCAGTGGGGCGCCTGGCGGAGATGAGGCTGTGTGGGGAGGGGGACAGCAGGGCAGGGGTCGCCGTGAGGACCCCTGAGCCATTGCCCCCAAGAGGACTGAAGCATTTGCCCCGAGGCTGGCCCTGCAGGGCAGCCCTGTGCGTGTCTGAGGCTCACGGACTGCAAGCCCGTCAGACTGCAAGCGCGTGGTGGCCGGACGCACACGCGGTCCTGCCGGCCGCCCGGCTCTGAGGCAGGTGCCTTGGCGGCCGTGTCCCCAGCGCTTCCTGGGGCTCCTGGTCCTGCGGACGCCTGGGTGGGGTCTCCTCAAGCGGCTCGCGCCCCGCTCCCAGGACCATCACCCGGCACCCTGGTGTTCCCAGGGCCCCCTGAGCGCCCCCTCCCACCGCAGGGACCGAGGACGACCTGTCGCTGCGGGCCGCGTTCTACGGGCTGCTCTTCCACAGCCACGCTGACCAGGGCGACTGGGAGGGCGGCCTCAAGGTGCTGGACGAGGCCATGCAGGTGCTGCCGCGGACGGCGCACCGCCTGTGAGTGCCCAGCCCCGGGGAGCCCCCCACAGTCCCCCAGGGTGCCTCCCCCACCAAAGCCCCCCAGGGTGCCTCCCCCCACAGCCCTCCCCAGGGTGCCCACCCCACAGCCCTCCCCAGGGTGCCCACCCCACAGTCCCCCAGGGTGCCTCCCCTACCGAAGCCCCCCAGGGTGCCTCCCGGCCACAGCCCTCCCCAGGGTGCCTCCTCCCCAGCCCCCAGGGTGTCCACCCCACAGCCCTCCCCAGGGTGCCTCCTCCCCAGCCCTCACTCTCCTCTTTCCTCTGGTGGTTTTATTTCCCTCCTAAGAACTCAGCACAAGAAGAGAAAGGATTTAACACCCAACATACACAAATGATAAATTAACGACACAGTGCAACACACTATTTCCAAGAGACTCAGCTTCTGTTTTGTTTTCCCTTTGTAAGTGGGAACATGGACGAACACGTCCATCCCGCTGCATTCTGCATGTTTGCGGCTTTTACCGCTCAGTTCAGGCATTAATTTCTCCCTGACGTTTCTTCAGCCTGATCTTCAAACACATGGTCATCGTGAAGGCCAAGCTCGGCCAGAGCTTCCTGATGGAGATCCAGAAGTTCAGGGACCAGAGCGAGGAGTACCTGGCCCACATGTGGCAGCGCCTGGCCCTCAACTCCAAGAGCGTGCACGGCGAGCTGACCTGTTACCACAACGCCATCCAGGCCCTGCAGGTCAGCGGGGCGCGGCTGGGGGCCCGCGCGTGGGCTGGGGAGGCGCCTGGTACCTCGGGAGGAGAGTGGGGCAGGGGGCAGAGCCAGGCCTGAGACGCCGTCCTCCTGCCCGAGGGACGTGGTCCTAGCGAGGCTGCGGGTGTGAGGGGGAGGTGGGGGGGTGGCCAGCGGGTCAGGGAGGACACAGGGATCTGCAGAGTTTGGGGTCCTTGGGGACAGCCCACAGCCCCAGAAGCTAAGACACAGGCTCCTCTCGACGCACTTGGAGATCTGGGGAAGGGCAGGCGCCCCGATTTGAGCACTCTCAGGTTGGGGTGTCCCCCAGGAAAGGGTCTAAGCACAGGCTCCTGTGGTCAAGCAGAGGCCTGGCTCCCCAACAAGGGCCCATGGGCGCCCCTGCACCTCCTGAAGCCAGGCCAGGGCTCCCAAGGCCAGGTGGGCGCTGCTGGCCAAGCTTCTCATAAATTCGCAGGGCTGTGCAGCCCCCGTCTCAGTCCTTTTCAGAACACTTCGGCACCCCCAACCCCCAGGTCGGTTGGCACCCTGTCCCTCCCCACCTCCCCGCCAGCCCCAGGGAGCCAGGGTCACAAGGATGGGAGCAGGCCGGCAGGTACCCTGGATCCGACCGCCCTCCCTGGGCCTCGTCTGGGGAGGCACACATCAGGGCTTCGCTCCCAGCGGCTGGACAGCCTTCCGTCCTGTGGACGGACGTTGTGGCCCCGGGCCTGTGTGTTGCCCCCACTGACTGGCTCTGTGACATGCGTGTGCAGGGGTTTGCACAGATGCGTGTGCAGCTCTGTTCTCTTGGGCACATACCTGGGAGCGGACTGCCAGGTCACGTGATGACTCTCTAACTACTTGAATCCTGGTATGACTTGTATTTCCCTAGCAACTAGTAGCAAGCATCCTTTCATGCCCTTGCTGGCCATCTGCATGTCTTTGGAGAAATGTCAGAGGCTTTGCACATTTTTAAATTTGGTCATCTGTCCACTTATTATTATTCAGTTCAGTTCAGTCGCTCAGTCGTTCGTGTCCAACTCTGCGACCCCATGAACCACAGCACACCAGGCCTCCTTGTCCATCACCAACTCCTGGAGTTTACTCAAACTCATGTCCATTGAGTCGGTGATGCCATCCAACCATCTCATCCTCTGCTGTCCCCTTCTCCTCCTGCCCTCAATCTTTCCCAGCATCAGGGTCTTTTCAAATGAGTCAGCTCTTTGCATGACAAAGATATTGGAGTTTCAGCTTTACCATCAGTCCTTCCAATGAACACCTAGGAGTGATTTCCTATAGGATGGACTGGTTGGATCTCCTTGCAGTCCAAGGGACTCTCAAGAGTCTTCTCCAACACCACAGTTCAAAAGCATCAGTTGTTTGGTGCTCAGCTTTCTTCACAGTCCAACTCGCACATCCATAC
This sequence comes from Ovis aries, assembly GCF_016772045.2. NCBI lineage: Eukaryota > Metazoa > Chordata > Mammalia > Artiodactyla > Bovidae > Ovis > Ovis aries. Next base: position 50,811,992 of record NC_056075.1, on the reverse strand, counting down.
ATGACCGCTGGAAAAACCATAGCCTTGACTAGACCGATGTTTGTTGACAAAGTAATGTCTCTGCTTTTTAATATGCTGTTTAGGTTGGTCATAAGTTTCCTTCCAAGGAGTAAGCGTCTTTTAATTTCATGGCTGCAGTCACCATTGGCAGTGATTTTGGAGCCCGCCAAAATAAAGTCAGGCACTGTTTCCACTGTTTCCCCATCTATTTGCCATGAAGTGATGGGACCAGATGCCATGATCTTAGTCTTCTGAATGTTGAGCATTAAGCTAATTTTTTCACTCTCCTCTTTCACTTTCATCAAGAGGCTCTTCAGTTCCTCTTCACTTTCTGCCGTAAGGGTGGTGTCATCGGCATATGTGAGGTCATTGATGTTTCTCCCGGCAACCTTGATTCCCGCCTGCGCTTCCTCCAGCCCCGCGTTTCTTATTGTTGGGCTGTAGATATTCTTAGTGTGTTTTGGATACAAGCCCCTCATCAGACACATGACTTGTAAGCGCTTTCTGTCGTCCGTAGGTTGTCTTTTCAGCTACTTTCTTTCTTCTCGATGCTGTCATTTGCAGCACGAACGTTTATCATCGTGACGAAGTCCAGTTAATGTATCTTTCCTGCTGCTGGAGCTTGTGCCTTCAGCTTTGTATCCGATAAACCGAACCGCCACCCTCGGCCTGGAGCTTTCCGCCTTTGCCGCAAGGCTGCCGTGCCTGCAGCTCTCATGGCTAAGCCCTGGCTCCATCTGGAGTCCAGTCTTGCGTCCGCTGGGACATGAGGTCCTGCTCTGTCTGTTGGTCTGTGGCTCCCAGTCTTCCCAGCTCCACTGTTGAAACGATGACCATTCTCCCTTCCACGCCACTTTCCCCCATCACCTGCCTTGCACAGCTCCTGTCAAAGCCACCAGTGGCCACCACGGCCATTCTGAGGCCCCATCTGAGCCCTTCTCTGCGCTGATGGTCAGGTGTCACCTGGCTTCCAGGCCGCCCTCTCGCGCTGTCTGCCCACCTGCTAATGAGGGGGAGGACATGCTCAGGGCTTGCATACTCCGTTCAGCAACACAGCCCCAACCCACCCGCCCGCCCGCCTGCCCACCAGGTGGCGGTGTCAGGCAGTGTCCTAAGCTGGTCCATCCCGCCCTTGTGTTCCCCCGGCCCGGGTGCCTGCCCCTGCCCTCAGACTCCTGCCCCTCCGGCCACACGTCCTCCTAGGCGTGGGTTGTGGGGCCCAGTCTGAGGCCCAGCAGGTGGGGGATGGGCGGGCTCCTCGGGGCGGGGGCGGGGGGCAGCGCCTGCCATCCTGCGGCAGTGAGTGATCAGCAGTGTCGGGTCTGAGCCGGCAGGCCTCGGGTGCAGCACCTCCCCTGCCCTCCGCGCCCCGTGGGCCACGTGCTAGAGGAGCCCCCGCGGAGGTCAGAGCGCCGGCAGGGAGCCGCTGAGGCCTCCGTTGCCCCGGGGGCGGGCAGGAGGGGCACGTGGGGCCTGCCGGGGGCCTGGCCGGTGGGCCGTGGGGCGCCCACGGGGCGCGGAGGCCGGGGACACTCGCCAGCCTTCCGCCCTGCTGCTGGTCGCCCGTGGCGGTCTGGCCGAGCCTGGTGGGGGCCCTCTGCTCTCGCGGGGGAGGAACCCGACGCCCGCGGGGGAGGAACCCGACGGCCGCGGTGCGCTCTGCGGTTGCCGCGCGGCTGCCGCGCGTTCCAGCCTTTTCTGTTGGATCCCGAAGAAACCGGAGAGCCAGTGGCAGAAGGTGGACTACATCATGGAGTTCAGCGAGTGGCTGTACTACAGGCAGTTCCCTCTGGAAGACGTGGTTTTCCACCTCAAGTGGGCGATCGACATCCTGCTGAGGATGCACCCCGTGGGGCGCGTCCCGGAGCCGGCCGGCGTGGGGGCCGCGGGCGCGGAGGATGCAGGTGAGGGGCGCCTCCGGCTGGGGGCGGGCCACCCGCCGCTGGGGGCTCCTGGGCACCGCCGTCCCCACATCCCCCTTCCGGGCACGCTCCCTGCGGGCTTGCCCAGGTCAGGGCCCTGCCGCGCTCGCTGGGTGCCCATCCTCGCGTCCACTAGAGCCCGTGCGCCGGAGGCCCAGCCCAGCACGGTGAGGGAGGGCGGCGGCTGACGGACTGAGCCGAGCTCGCTTCGGGGAGGCAGTCAGGCGGTGGTGGCCGCTCAGCAGCTGCTCTGGGTGCCCACTCGGGGGCAAGCGCAAGCGCCATCACTAGAGGGTGGGCCCCGCCCCCGGCCCCCGCCCCCGGCCCCCGCCCCCGGCCCCCGCCCCCCCAGGAGGATGGTGCCCCGAGCAGCAGAGGGCCCCAGGGCCGCTGACCAGCATTCCCAGCCCCAAGGCGGCCGCTTCCTAGACCTGCAGAGTTCAGGATGGGAGAGGGGCCGCCTCCTGTCTGCATCAGCTAGAGGCTCAAGGGCTCGTCCGCTTGGTGTCGAGCCCCTTCTGGGTGTGTCCCCACGCCCAGCTCAGCCAGCTAGAGGGAAGCATGGTGGGTAGGGGGCTCCAAGTAGACCCCGGAGCCCAGACCTCTACCCCAGCCTGGGATGTGGCCAGTGTCCCTGCAGGCAGGCTGGGGAGCCCTGGGAGGCCCGTCCCTGAGGCCGACCTTGAGTCCTGGGAGGAGGGCGCTGCCCTCTCTGGAAGAGAACCAGCCCCAGGCTGGGGGCCAGCGGGCCCTGGGCCAGCCAGTGGGGATGCCAGCAGTGCCCTGTCTTCCAGACGAGCAGGTGTCCACTCTGGGGGCCGTGGAGGGCCCCGGGGACCCGGGGCCCCCCTCCCTGCAGGAGCTGCAGAGCGTGCGGCAGCTGGAGACACTGGCCCGCGCCTACACGCTGCTGGCCTTGGTGGTGTCCCCAGGCAGCGCTGGCCACCAGGACTACTGCCTCCAGGCCTACGCCTTCCTGCACCGCATCTGGCAGGTGAGGCCCCTGCCGTGCTCCCAGGGGTCTTGGTCTCTCCTGGGACCACGTCCCTCCCCTCCTCCACAGTGCCCCCTGCCCCCTGCTCTGGAGACTCAAGGGGGCTTACTCCTCTGCAAGACTCAGGCCAGCGCCTTTGCCCAACCACCCCCAACCCCTGCTTTCCCACCGCATTGCCCCTGGGCTTCCAGAGCCTTCTCTGCATCCCTTCACATAGCCGCCTTCCTACCACCTGTCTACAGGGCCCCCAGGGCAGCTTCTGGTGGCCTCGTCTTCTCAGGAACCTCCCTGGGCTGTGACCCCCAGCAGGACAGTGTTGGCAGGACAGGCCTCTCTTCTTGGGGCACGTTCGCCCCCCGCCCCCAGCCATGTGATGGGGACAACGGGGCATCTGGCATCAGGAAGGACGAGGAAGGCCGTCCTTGTCTGCAAGATGCCCCAGGCCCCCTACCCCCCGTGCAGCTGCAGTTCTTTTAGGAGAACCATTAAAAGTCACTGGAGTGTGCCCTTCATTCAAGACATTAACTCATTTCATGGGACTGACAGACCCTTCTTAAGGGTCAGCCACGCATATCTGCAGGCCCAGAGTCCTGGAGGAAGTCCGCTGAGTGCCCGTGGCCTGGCCGCGCCCAGCCGTGGGGTCCTCAGCCTGCTCTCAGATCTGCATGGCGGGAGGGAAGCCCGCGTCTGTCACTGCTGTTCAGTCACGTCAGACTCTGTGCTGCCCCGTAGACCGTCCTCCACCACCCCGGAGCTTGCTCAAGCTCAGTCCATTGAGTCGGTGATGCCATCCAACCATCTCATTCTGTGTCATCCCCTTCTCCTGCCTTCAATCTTTCCCAGCTTCAGTCTTTTCCAAGGAGTCAGTTCTTCATATCAGGTGGCCAAAGTGTTGAAGCTTCAGCTTTAGCATCAGTCCTTCCAATGAATATTCAGGACTGACTTCCTTTAGGATGGACTGATTGGATCTCCTTGTCCAAGGGACTCTCAATAGTCTTCTTGAACACCACAGTTCAAAAGCATCAATTCTTCGGTGCTCAGCTTTCTTTATGGTCCAACTCTCACATCCTTACATGACTACTGGAAAAACCATAGTTTTGACTAGATGGACCTTTGTCAGCAAAGTAACGTCTCTGCTTTTTAATATGCTGTCTAAGTTGGTCATAGCTTTTCTTCCAAGGAGAAAGCATCTTTTAATTTCACTGCCGCAGTCAGACATTAACGTGGCAAATTTGGATTTCTTTTCACAGGTTTCTTTCTCAACAGCAGGAAAATCCTCTTCAGAAAGTAGAATTTCAGGAGTAGCAAGCTCACACTTGCTGTTGCCTAAAAAAGAGAAGGAGAAAAGCAGAGACAGAGACAAGGACAAGATCAGAGACAAGGAGAGGGACAAGGACAAGGGGAGGGATCCGAAGCAGGTGACTGCACCCTCCGAGCGGGCAGGCTGCATCCCAGCCGCCCCTGCAGGTCCTTAGGCCAGAGGCTGGGCCTTGAAGGGCGAGGAGCACCCTGGCTCGTCTGTCCGCTTTCCTGCCCTGGGAGGTGGGGCGGCCTCAGTGCCCCTGCCCCAAGTGTCAGGAGGCTGACACGGGCGGGTCTGGCTTTGCCCTGGTGATCAGCTGCTTTCCCGGAGCGCTGGCCGTGCGGGGCAGGGCAGCCCTTTCTCTGCATCCCGTGGGGCCCTGTGCGTGTCACTTCATCAGCTGGAGGGACTGCCTCCACCCTGGCCATCCTGCTGGGCTGGACCCTCGGGAGACACCCTGCCTCCTTCCTGCAGCCCTGCTGAGCTGGGATGTGTTGGTCGGGGGGGAGGGGGGAGGCGTGTCCAGGGCACAAGGCTCCGAGTGGCTGTGGGAAGTGGTGTCAGCTGTCATCTGTGGCTTGGATGTCTCCAGGGAGCCCCACCACACACCCATCCCCAGAGGGGCTGCCTGCCCGGGGCTCACGACCTCCACTGCCACGGGGCCCCCTGGGTGTCTGCCTCCAGCTCCACCTCCGAAAGCAGAGCCTGGCTTCTTGCTTTGCAGTTCCAGGGCCCTGCTCCTGGCAAATGCCTCGAAGACTTGCCCTCAAGCCTCGAAGAGTGGGCTTCCTATGCCTGCCCCGAAGAAGTCATATCTGTATTCAGACAGGATCAGAGCGACTTTACCATCAACTCGTCAACTATCCAGAAGCCGGTGAGTGGACCCAGCGCCTGTCCCCCAGGCCTGCGTCCCCGCATCCTGCCTGCTGGACTTGCTGTGGGCCCAGAGAGTGTGTCGGGCCCCAGGCCCTCCCCAGGCCCCTCTGCGGGCACCTGTGCCGCACGCATGCTCCCTGGGCAGACCACGCCCCTGTGCCTGTGGTCCAGCTGCGCCCCAGGGCGTCTGATGCTGCTGAGTGCTCCGAGCAGCGGGAGGGTCTTCCCCACAGCTCCGGAGGTATGGCTTCAAAGCTTGGGCTGCTGTCGAGGGGTCTGCAGGCCGCACTCCCCCCTGGTGCCCGGGAGGGGCCTCCCTGCCTCCACCAGCAGCTGGGCTCCCAGGCGTGTGCCTCTGTGCGCACAAGGCTTCTGCTCTGTGTCTGTCTCGTCTCCCAGATAATTTCGGTCGTTTCTCCGTGGTCTCTGTGGATTTCACGTGTGCATGCACAGTCTGCGCTTCCTCTGCGGACGTCTTCCCTGACTTGGGCTCGTCACACTGCTCCCTCGCCTCACCTTGCTTGCCTAGTTGCCTCCAGCTCAACACCACCGGTGGCGAGGCCTCCTGGTCTTAGCAAGACTCATGTGACCGATGCAGTTGGGTGTTCATAGACACTCTTCACTGGTTAAGCGAGTTCTTTTGTTTCTATTTGCTAAGAGTTTTAAGCTTAAACAACTATGAAAGTGAAAGTTGCTCAGCCGTGTCTGACTCTTTGCAAACCCACGGTCTATACAGCCCCTGGAATTCTCCAGGCCAGAGCACTGGAGTGGGCGGCCTTCCCTTCTCCAGGGGGTCTTCCCAAGCCAGGGATCGAATGCAGGTCTCCCGCGTGGCAGGCGGACTCTTCACCAGCTGAGCCACAAGGGAAGCCCCACAAACAGCTACAGATTCTCACTAAATATTTTTCTCTATCTGTTCAAATGGTAATTTTTTTTCGCTTTCATTCCTTCAACTTGGTTGAGAGGTTTTATTCATTTCATTTATCATCAGGTTCGACAGGCTAATGTTTTGTTTGGGGTGTTTGCCTCTATGTTGATGAGAAAAGTTGGTGTTCAGTTTTCCCTTCTCACTACATGCTTGTCAGGATGGGGTGAGAAGTTACGCTGACCCTAAGCTGTTTTCTGCTCCCAGTGCTTCTGACCCCGGGCGCCTGGGTCTCCACACAGCAGCCAGCGCCCAGCGCCCCGCGCCCCCGTGGACACCAGCTAGGGGACCACCCCACTGAACTCGGCTCTGACACTTAACCGCCGGGGCAGTGTGGCCCAGGGATCAGGCCTCCCTCGAGGCCTGCCCCGGCAGACGCCCGTCATGAGCATCGGGTCCCCAGGCCGCTGTGTGTCTGTCAGTGTGGCCCCCAGTCAGGGTCCTGGGGCCTCCCCAGGTTTGATATTTGCTGTGACGACCCCCAGACTTGGGGAAACTTCACTTAGCAGATACGCTGGCCTGCTATAAAGGATGTTGTAATGGATACAGACAAACAGCCCGAGGAGGTCTGCAGGGCAGGTCTGGAGGGTCCCACACTCGGGAGTGTGTCTGTCCCCGAGGAGCTGGGGGCCACCAGGCCCCTCCCTCCTGGCAGGTGGACGTGCTCATCAGCCCAGAAGCTCTCCAAGCCTGTCCCGTAGCGGGATCACGTTGGTTCCAGGACAGGGCACGACTGGTCCTCTCGTGGGCCGTTGGTCCCTAACTTGACCACCAGCCCCTCTCCTCCCCAGGTATCGGGAAGGGCCGAGGGTCTCGCTGTCCTGCCACGTGGTTGGCAGGTGGGGTGAGAGGGTTCTAGGTGCTCAGTGATGGACCAGGAGCAAGGCCAGACGCACGTGCCGCGTTTCTCCCAGCATCACACTGACCTTTCAGTCAGTTCCAAAGTGTTCCTTGTTAAGCTCTTCTTGAGAAGAATTTGTATAAAATTAGCTGTTATTTTTTCCTTAAATGTTTGGAAGAATTCCCTGGTGAAGACTTCCGGGCCTAGATCTACTTGGAAAGATATTAAATTATGGATCCACTTTATTTAATAGTTACAGAACCCTTTAGATTTTTAAATTTCTGTTTTTGTAGTAATTTTGGTGGGTTGTATTTTTCTAGCATGTTTCCAGTTAATATAAAATATAAGATTTACTGGTATAATGTTGTTCTTAATATCCTGTTATTGTCTTTCTAGTGTCTGTTGAATCTATAAATATTTCTGTCTCTCTCCACCCCCTATCTTGAGCGGCCTCATCAGGAATTATCAGTTATTGGTCCCTCAAAAAGCCATGTGCTTTCCAGGCCAACCAAACACCACTGGGGTTGAATGTGACCGGGCTTGTACTTCATTGCCCTTAAGGCTCAGACGCAGACTTTGGGGACCTGATCGGAGCATTAGCCTTCAGTGGGCCCTCGACTCCACCCGACAGAGGAAAGTCAGAGGTGCCGAGCAGGCTCTCCACTGCCTCTTCGTCAGCCGATGCCCCAGGTCACACGGCCCTGACACGCTGGGTTCACGCATCTGAACACCCTCCTTCTTGCGCGCCGTGGCCCAGTCATTTTTTCCGAGTTGTTCACTCCTCAGTGCTTTAAGCGGATTTCTTAAATCGCTCATCCATGTTTTTAAATTTTCCACTGAAGAATAATTGCTTTAGCGAACCTAGTCCAACATTATAAAAAGTATTAGTGCATCCCTGCCTATACTTAATTTTAAAGCAGTTGGTGGCTACATAAAGAAACAAAACAAAGACTCTAATTTGAGTGAAAGCAGGTAGATTTTTCTCGTGAGGATCTTGTGCTTGTGCTGAAAAGTCTAGGAAATTGCGCATGACGAGGTGCAGCTGACGGTGGAGCAGAGGCGGCAGAGGGCACGTCCGTGACGCCCTCGGCACTCGGGAGTCCAGCACCCCGCGTGTGGCCCCACGAAGGACAGAGGTCCTGGGGAGGCCCTATGAGGCGGGGCCTAGTGCTCCGCACCCTGTGTGTGACCCCGCGTGTTTGCTGTGTTTTGACGCAGACGCACAGTCTGTACTATCTGGACCGCTTGGTGGAGGCCCTGCAGAAGATGTCCCTTCACGAGCTGGCAGTCCCGGCCCTGCAGCTGGGGGCGCTCATCGCAGCCTCCGTGGTTGAAAGCAAGAGCCTCAAGGATCTCTACCACCTCCGGTGGGTGCCCCTGCTGTATTTCAGGGAAGCTGGGAGACGTATACATGGCTAAAGCGGAAATTTGCCCAAAGCAATATAGAGACAAATCAGATCTTAAAACATTAATTCTGTGGTTGACTATTTATATAAACAATAAAGTCTCTAAGATTTGTAAAGCCAAATACATCAAAATACTTAAACATAAAAATATTTTTAATTTTTAAATTTCTACCTGGTTTTTAAGAGAGTATCATTATTTCAAGGAAATACACGGTGAAGTAGGATAAGCAGAGTAAAGGAGTATTGCGTCCTCAACCTACTCTCAAACAGGTCAGGAAAAGAATTACATACATATAAAAATTTTATGTAATTACACACACATAATTTTATATATTTACACACACTCCTAAGCTATATATAAAATTTATATATAAAGTAATTTATATATATATTAGTATAATTTTTATATTATTGTATATGTAGATAGAGAACCTAGACAATGAAAGATGCTCAGTAACTCTTTGTAGAGTTTGTGTAACTTTTCTGGAAGCTTCAAATTATTTCAAAGTAAGAGTGTTTCACACAGAAGGCAGAGCACAGCTCGTTGGCTTGAGGTTGTGATGGGGTCAGAGCCCCGCCAGCTTTGTCTCCACCTCTGGAGGAGACCCCGAGACCCCGAGACTGTGAACGTGTTGAGAAATCTGATGGCGGCATCTCTTGTTTTCCCCTGGGAACTAGGCTTAGCTTTAAAGATTGTTGAAAACATCCTCAAATTACCTGTTCTTTTTCCGTTTGCCAATCTGTGTCGAGCCTCCTGAGCCCAGGGCAGCCTGACTCAGGCCTGACGCTCCTCTCATCCCCAGACTTGCCCTGGCTTGTTCCGAGTTGAGGTTGAGGGAGGCAGCCACGTACCATGAGGAGGTGGTGGGGCAGGCCTACATCTGCGACGTGGAGCAGGCCAGGTGAGACGCGGTGGCTGGTGCAGACCCCCCTTCCCCACTGCGGCAGGGCCCCCTGCTCTGACACCCCCCAGTGTGTGCCCCCCACTGCGGCAGGGCCCCCTGCTCTGACACCCCATTGTATGCCCCCCACTGTGGTGTGGGCCCCCTCCCCCGCTGTGGCAGGGCCCCCTGCTGTGGTGCCCCTCTCCTGGGCCCCCCATGTGGCACAGGCCCCCCTGCTGCAGCACTGGCCCCCCCGCCCTCTGCTTGGGCTCCATGCCGGCCCTGTTCTCAGCTGCATCTCCTCGGGCCCCGGGACCCATCTCCCACCACAGGATGTTGGGGGCATCCTGGGCCCAGGAGCAGGTCATTACTCACTGGCCCTCCTGCGTCCCATGTCCACGTACAGGGCTGTGGTAGATGAGGGGCGGGTGCAGGGGTCCGGGGGGGCGGAGCTGAGGGAGGTGGTGTCCCGGGCACACGGGGAAGGTAGGGCCCCCAGGAGGCAGGAACTGGCGGGGCTCCGCGGTTGGTGCCCAGCAGGGAAGGAGGGCCTGCCTTGTGGATGGGCTGGAGTTCTGGCTGGAGAAAGCCTGAGATTCGTGTTAAACATCCAGGTTGGGATGTCAGATTAGTAGCTGGTTCATGAGCCTACAGTGTGGGAGAGAGAACGGGCCACATGGGGAAAACTAGAAGTCATCTGTGCTGCTAGACGAGGGGAATTTGAAACAAACTGTGTAAACACGTGAGTGGACAGTTGCCTCTTGTGGCTTTCTATCTTGTATTTCTTCGATTACTACCGAAGTTGAACATTTTCCAGTGCTCTGGCCGTTTTATTTCTTCTTTGGCATAATGCTTGTTTCACTTATATTAGCTGCAGAAAAGAAATTGCCTTGAAAAAGGAGAAAAATAAGGAGCCTTTATTAGAAGAAAGTCTGCCAACACTGACTGAGCCCCCCGCTTCGGCCCCACAGGCAGAGATGAAGCCCCTTGTAGCGCAGGATAAGGTAGCGTCACTCTGCGGAAGCTGCTTGGCCCCTGGCCCAGTGGGGGCGGCGACAGGCCCAGCGCCAGCCACTCTGCTTGGACCTATCCTAGTGGCCGAGGCCTCCTGATCCTTGTGCCGGCTCCTGGGAAATCCAGGGACTGGTGGGGCGTGTCCCTGTCCCTCCAGCCCTCAGGGAAGACGAGACCGCAGGGTCTGAGCTGTGGTTCAGAGAGGACAGGCTGGGGGTGGCTGGTGGGGGGTGGGAGCTCCCACACCAATGGGAAGGGAAGGGCGATCCCTCGCAGTGGGCGCAGAGCAGCTGGGAGGCCTGAGTGCCCCTGCCCCCGCCGCACGCAGTGGGCTTGTCCCGAGGGGCTTGCCTATGAAGGAAATGACCGCCCCACGTGTGCTCCAAGGTCACTTGTCACGGTGGCAGTGCCGTCCTTGGGGCTTGCTTTGTGGTGGGCGGTGCTGGGACCCCGGGATGTGCAGAGTCCCCTGCACCCGGCCCTGCTTGGTGGCCTGGTGGGAGCAGGGACGGGTGTCCCGAGAGGACAGCCTGGCCACGGGCCCCGGAGCAGGGACTGGGCTCGGGTGTGCGTGGCCAGTGGGCAGCCGCGCCAACGGCGCCCGCCCTGCACCAACGAGACCCCCATGGGCCTGCGCGTCTTACAGATCCTGAAGGTAAACGAAGAGACGGGCAAGGGCCTGGACGGAACATCCTTCCCGCTGCTGTGGACCCTCAAGGCCGAAGTCCTGCTGGAGATGGAGCTGTACCAGCCTGCGCGGCTGCTGCTGTCAGAGGCATATCTGGCCTTCCAGGTGAGGCCGCACCTGCCGGGCCCACTGCACCTGTGGGGCCCCCTCCCCCAGAAGCAGCCCCCCAGGCCCCTGCTCCGCTGGAGGCAGGGCTCTTCTGTGCTGGAGACTGTTCTGCAGCCTCCGTCTGACTGTGGTGGTCTGTCCACGCGTGCTGTCTGTTCCTCTGGCTTCATTACGGCCCGTTTTCTGTAACTGCGGCGGGGCTGTGCTGCGGCCTCTCTTCCTCCTGGGCTGCAGGGCCGCGCGTGTTTCTGAGCGGGCCCCTCACGGTGCGTGTGGACGATGGGGCCCTCGAGAGGCCGAGGGCTTCAGTTTGTTCTTAGAGGCAGATGGCGTCCCAAGGACCCAGCCTGCTCCGGAGCTCTGTTCTGCTCCTGCGTGTGGGCCCTGCGGGTGTCTGGCCGCTTGGAGGTCTCCTGGAAGCCTGGGTTTCGCCAGGGCCTCTCGGAAAGGCTCACTGCAGTGCAGACACTCAGCCTCTCAGGTCCCTGCTGTCTGCTGGCTTTCGTGAGGCAGCTCGGCCGCTCCCCCGGGAGGGCCCTCCTGTGTCGGCTCCTGCCTCCTCTCCCCAGCCAGACTGAGACCCTCTCCCTGGGCTCCTTGCCCACGAGGACGGTGCCTTGGGAAGGCCCAGTGCAGAGCGGAGCCACCCTGTGCGTCCCTCCCTCTCTGAGGGGGCGGCTGGGCTGCAGCGTGGGTGGCTCCCGGGACCCCCGACAGGCAGCTCCGTCTCCGTGCGGCGTTCAGGATTGTTCCCTGGGAGGTGAGGCAGGGCTGCAGAACTGCTCGAGTTGTCCCTTGCTTTGTAACAGAGCCCTCGGGAGAGAAGCACCTGTAGCTCTGTGTCTCAGGCCAGGGGGACCGCGTGGCCAGGGGAGGGACTGAGACAGCCGTGCGGCTGGTGGAGGGGATCAGCCAGGACGGGCGCGGGGGTACCTGGAGGGGGTGCAGGAGGTCGAGGAGGCGGGGCTGCGAGCCGGCTCCCATGGCCCCGGGCACAGCGACCCCGTCCCCCGGCCTGCGCCTGAGCATCCGGGACCTTCCCGGTCAGCCTCCCTCAGACCCACGAAAGAGTGCTCCAAGCACTGTCCGCACCTCCCCCTGGTGGCCCCCCAGCCCTCCTGCTGCCAGAGGGGCTGCTTAGACTCTGCAGAGCGGGCCTTAGCACGCACAGGCATTGAGCTCAGCGCTGGGGCCCCGTCCTGGAGGCTCATCCCCGGGTAGGCACCCGCACGGCGCCTTCGCTCGCCTCTGCCTCTCTCCGGCTCCGTCTCTCTCCCACCTCCGTGTTCTGCCTCTCTGTCTCTATATGTGTCTCTGTCTCTATATGTGTCTCTGTCTCTATATGTGTCTCTCTCTGTCTCGTGTCTCTCTCTGTCTCGTCTCGTTTCACTGTCTCTCTCGCCCTCTCCCCCACTCCATCGCCCATCCACGCGCCTCCTTTGCAGGAGCTGGGCGACCCTCTCACACAGGCCAGATGCCTGCACTTGCTGGCACAGCTCGCCAACAAGGAGAAGAAGCACGGGCAGGCTCAGCGGATGGTGGAGCAGGCCCAGCGCCTGGGAGGCAGCGAGGAGTTCTGGTACCAGTCTACCCTGACCCTGGCGGACACGCTGCTGTCCGCAGAAGGCGAGAGGAGAGAGACCCTGGTGAGGGGCTGCTGCGTGCGGGGCGGGGCGCCTGCAGGTGGGGGGGTGGCAGGGCCACGGTGACTCCGCTGGGCCTGCCCCAGGTCTGCAAGCTGTTCCAGAAACTCATAAACACCTTCAACGCGCTCAAGAAGGAGAGACCAAACCGAATGCCCATATTGGAATTCCTGACCACAGACCTGGAAGCCAGGTAGCTTTCTGTGAGGAAGAAGGTGAATCACCATGAAAGTTGTGGTATACTTCTTTCCACTATTAACTCTAAGTCATGTTTCGAGCCTGTGAAGTTCAGAGACTCTCAGGACAAGGCCCTGTGTCTGCAGCCGCCTCCCGTATCCCTTCCTTGGCAGCCAGCCTCTCTCTTAGGACCGGGCAGGCTGGTGGCTTGTTTGTCCCTGGTCTCTCAGCTCCTCAGAGGTGGCTCAACGTCCAGGAAGCCTCTAAGGCTGGGGAAGGTCCAGCCGCTCCTCTCCCCACAGTCGGTTGGGGCACCCCAGGTGGTCAGCTTCCTCCTGGGGTCTGTCGGTCTGCCCGCCGCTCTCCCCTCCAGTCTTCGGCCCGAGCGTCCGGTCCACGGACATAGCGTCGAGCTCTCTGCAGACGCCGAGGGGCGGGAGGCCGCAGGACAGCCTCCAGGCAGGAACGTGGGCACCCAGACGAGCAGCCCGCCCCTCGGCTGTCGTCCTGGCTGGCCACTGGTCTTCTGGAAAGCGGCCTCCCGTGGTCCCAGCTCCACCTGCCTGGGCCTCTCTCCAGGAGCGCACAGAGCCGGCCCGAGGCCTGCCTGTCAAGGCAGACTTGCCGCTCCCGCCTTCACAGAGCAGCTTCTGCTTCCCGACCAGAGCACCGCCACTTTCGCCTGACTGGGGTTTTCTTCACTCCCCTGCTCTCTGCTGAGTGCTTCCTGTGTTGGGAGAGGGTTCCTCACGGCTGTTCTGTCCCCACCTCTGGGGGGGCCCCAGCAAATGCACCTGGACCCCCAGATGCAGGTTTGACATGTGAACAGGCTTCATTTCCACCTGGTTTTCTTTTCTTCCCCAGAGTTCTTTAAGAGAGGGATTTGAATTTTCAGAGGGATGTAGAGTGCCTGGGGTGGGGAGAGGTTAGTTTCTAACTTTACGGCATTGTCACCAAACGGCGTGGCTTCTGGTGCGGAGAGGAGTGTGCTGTCCCGAAGGTGCCCCTCCGGTTTCCCAGAGCAGAGCTGGTGGTGGGCGGCTGGCGGTCCTGCCCATCAGTCGCAGCGATGCCCCCGCCCCCACCCCCGCAGGTGTGTGAACCTCCAGATCAAAGCGGTCCAGGAGCAGCTGGACAGAGACCCCCTGCAGAACTTGTTTCTGACGCTGGAAATAGACGGCCGCTTGCTGGAGGTCGAGGAGAAGTTTGTCAGCATTGGCCGCAAGGAGAAGTGCATGGACATTCAGCTGGAGCGGGCCCGCCTGAAGAGGTGGGGGCTGCTGTGCTCCCTGCCCCGGGGAAGCGCGCAGATGCAGCCTCCCGCCCAGCCCGGGGCACGCGAGCGCCACTCCACATCTCGCTCAGGCGTGGACATGCACACCTTTTCACACTCAACCACACAGGTGTCATCTCAGAGGCCAGGAGCTGCCTGCCCCCAGCAGTGCCGTCACCTCCCCTGACCACTCCCATCATCTGCCCTCCCCCCCTCCCCCCCGCCTACCCAGGGCCACCCCACCGTGGGGTCCATGCAGGGGTTCAAAACACAGCACGCAAACCAAAGGCCAGGCATGACAAGTAGCCTTTATGAGGGAAAAGGCACGCGCTGCCTGGGAGCCCCCAGCTAGCAGCTGTGGTCGCCGAAGCCGGTGGGGTCCTTGTAGGGCTTGGGGACACTCAGACACCGGCAGGGAAGTGAGGGGCCCGCCCGGCCCCCGGCACTGCAGCACGGCCGCGGCGCCTCCACACCAGCTTCAGACTGCGCGCGCGGTCCTCCAGGCCTCCACCTCTCTTCCAAATAGACCGAGATGATCTTTCCGGGTGAAACCCCTCATTGTCAGATTGGAGTGCTAATGGGATACACGCTGTAACTACATGAAGCTTGCACGCCGCACACCCTTAGTGCTGACAGCGTGCCGCTTTGACGGTTTTGTTCTAAATGCCCCTCTTCTTCTGATCAAGGTTGTGTGCCCTAAATGAGAAATACGAAGAGCAGAGAACCGCATGCTACTTGGAAGCGTACGACCTGGCCCAGAGAGCCGTGGCTGGAGCGGTGGACCTGTTTCTCAGCGTCCAGAGCTTACTGTCCCTTCATGACGTAAGGACATTATGTGAATTTTACCTCAATTTTAAAAAATCCCAGAAAGCTATGGGAGAGATGACCAAATATTTGGAAAGTAAATAGCATACACCAGAATAACTGTAGGCCAGAGAAAAAATCAGAAGGGAAACTATTTTGAACTATAGTGTATGTGTGGTCAGGGCAGGGGCCACGTATCAAAATGTGTAAGAAATCTCTAATGCAACACTTAGGGGAGCTTTTGTAGCACCAAATACTTGTGTGAGAAGAGAAAAAAAAAACCTAAATCACATATCTCAACATGAAAGTAGAAAGAGCAAATCAAAATCAAAGTAAGTAGAAGAAGAGAAATTGAAGACCATAGTGGAAGCCAATGGAACAGAGAACTGAGAACTGGAAAAGCCAATAAGGCCAAATGCTGTTTCTTTAAGGAGATCAATAAATTGGTAAACTTCTGGTCAGACTGATTAGAAAGAGAGAAAGGATATAAATTACCAAGATCAGAAATAAGACATGTAACATCACCATAGACTCCACGTTGAAACGATAATAAGGGAATATCATGAAAGACTTTATGCCATATGCTTGACACGAGAGATGAAATGGAAAATTCCTTGGAAGACACAAACGACCACAGCTCAGTCAAAAAGAAATAGATAATGTGAGTAGCCCTCAATTTATCAAATAAATTGAATTTGTAGTTAAAAGTTTTTCCATGAAGAAAATGTTAGACCCATATGAATTTACGAGAGAATACCAGCAAGCATTGAAGGGCAAAAATCATGCCAGTTCTGTATAGATTGTTTGGGAAAATTGAAAAGGAGGGAAGACATGCTAGCTCTCCTGTCGGGCTGGTGTCAGTGTGATACCAAAGCAAGATAAAGATACTAAGAAAGACCCTATTGACAGTTCTTCATGATCGTAGATAGAAAAATTCTACACAAACTTTGGGAAATTAAGTCCAACAATGTGTAAAAAGGACAATATACCAGGTTGATCCCAGGACTTGTGTAACATTCAGAAGTCAATCAATTTGGTTCACCAGATATCTTTAAAAATTAAACATTATTGGACTTCCCTGGTGGTATAGTAGATGAGAATCCACCCACCCATGCAGGGGATAGGGGGTTGATCCCTGGTCTAGGAAGATTCCACCTGCCGTGGAGCAACTAAGCCCGCGTGCCACGACCGCTGGCCCGAGTGCTGTGGTGCTTGCGTGCCTGGAGCCTCTGCAACAAGAGAAGCGACCACAACTGAGTGTAACCCCAGCTCGCCACAACTAGAGGAAGCCTGTGCGCAGCAGCAGAAGACCCAGAGCAACCAGAAGAAAACAAGGATAAGAAGAAAGCATTTAACAAGATCCAACATCCATTCCTGATTAAAAAAAAAAAAAAGCAAAACCTCTTAGCAAACGGTTAATAGACGTGGCCTTCCTCCGTCTGAATAAGGGCACCACGTGTTGGAAGACTGAGTGCTGTTTCCTTAAGATGAGGGATAAGACAGCGATGTGTCCTCCACCACTTCGATCCAGAATGCTATTAGAGTTCCAGCCAATTCAATCAGGCAAGACAAAGAAACGAAAGCATTCCGATTAGAAACGAACATGTGAAACTGTCTTTGTTCACAGATAATGTGGCTGTCTGTGTAGAAAACCCTGTGCAGTCTACAGAATAATACAGCTGCTGGTACTAAGGAGTGAGCTTAATAAGGCTGCACGATGCAAGACCGGTGCGCAAACAGCAATTGTATATCTCCAGACACTAATGATGGTCAACTGTACATTAAATATGACAGCATACAGATGGAATCTGGCCCAGAAAGCGAAAACTCATACCCTGAGAACCACAAAACATTGCTAGAAAAATTAAACGATACCTAAAGAAATGGAAAGGTATATTAAGTTCCTGGCTCAGGAGACTTGATGTTATTAAGATGTCACTTTCCCCCATAAATTATCTACAATCCTAATCAAGATTCTGTAGGGTTTTTTAAAATAGAAATTGACAAAGTGACTTTTAAATCTATGTGGAATTTAAAAGGCCTAACATAGCCAACACAACTTTGAAAAAGAATAAAGTTGGAGGCCTAACATTACCTGATTTTAAGACTTACTGTAAAGCTATGGGTGAATAATTTAACTCAAATGACCATAATATCTACAACTGTGGGCAAGAATCCCTTAGAAGAAATGGAGTAGCCCTCATGGTCAACAAAAGTGTCTGAAATGCAGTACTTGGATGCAGTCTCAAAGATGACAGAATGATCTCTGTTCGTTTCCAAGGCAAACCATTCAATATCACAGTAATCCAAGTCTATGCCCCGACCAGTAATGCTGAAGAAGCTGAAGTTGAACAGTTCTATGAATACCTACAAGACCCTCTAGAACTAACACCCAAAAAAGATGTCTTTTTCATTATAGGGGACTGGAATGCAAAAGTAGGAAGTCAAGAAATACCTGGAGTAACGGGCAAATTTGGCCTTGGAGTACAGAATGAAGCAGGGCAAAGGCTAATAATAGACTTTTGCCAAGAGAATGCACTGGTCATAGCAAACACCCTCTTTCAACAACACAAGAGAAGACTCTACACATGGACATCACCAGATGGTCAACACCGAAATCAGATTGATTATATTCTTTGCAGCCAAAGATGGAGAAGCTCTATACAGTCAGCAAAAACAAGACCAGGAGCTGACTGTGGCTCAGATCATGAGCTCCTTATTGCCAAATTCAGAGTTAACTTGAAGAAAGTAGGGAAAACCGCTAGACCATTCAGGTATGACCTGAATCAAACCCCTTACAATTATACAGTGCAAGTAACAAATAGACTCAGGGGATTAGACTTGACAGACAGAGCGCCTGAAGAGCTATGGATGGAGGAGGTTCATGACATTGCACAGGAGGCAGGGATCAAGACCATCCACAAGAAAAAGAAATGCAAAAAGCAAAATGGCTGTCTGAGGAGGCCTTACAAATAGTTGTGAAAAAAAAGAGAAGCGAAAGGCAAAGAAGAAAAGGAAAGATATACCCATCTGAATGCAGAGTTCCAAAGAATAGTAGGGAGAGATTAGAAAGCCTTCCTCAGTGATCAATGCAAAGAAATAGAGAAAAACAGTAGAATGGGAAAAACTAGAGATCTTTTCAAGAAAATTAGAGATACCAAGGGAGCATTTCATGCCAAGATGGGCACAATAAAGGACAGAAATGGTATGGACCTAACAGAAGCAGAAGATATTAAGAAGAGGTGGCAAGAATACACAGAAAAACTATACAAAAGAGATCTTCATGACCCAGATAATCATGATGGTGTGATCACTCACCTAGAGCCAGACGTGTTGAAATGCGAAGTCAAGTGGGCCTTAGAAAGCATCACTACGAACAAAGCTAGTGGAGGTGATGGAATTCCAACTGAGCTATTTCAAATCCTAAAAGATGATGCTGTGAAAGGGCTGCACTCAATAGGCCAGCAAATTTGGAAAACTCAGCAGTGGCCACAGGACTGGAAAAGGTCAGTTTTCATTCCAATCCCAAAGAAAGGCAATGCCAAAGGATGCTCAAACTACTGCACAATTGCCCTCGTCTCACATGCTAGTAAAGTAATGCTCAAAATTCTCCAAGCCAGCCTTCAACAGTATGTGAACCGTGAACTTCCAGATGTTCAAGCTGGATTTAGAAAAGGCAGAGGAACCAGAGACCAAATTGCCAACATCCATTGGATCATTAAAAAAGCAAGAGAGTTCCAGAAAAACATTTACCTCTGCTCTATCGACTCCGCCAAAGCCTTTGACTGTGTGGATCACAACAAACTGTGGAAAATTCTGAAAGAGGTGGGAAGACCAGACCACCTGACCTGCCTCTTGAAAAATCTGTATGCAGGTCAGGAAGCAACAGTTAGAACTGGACATGGAACAACAGACTGGTTCCAAATAGGGAAAGGAGTAACGTCAAGGCTGTATATTGTCACCCTGCTTATTTAACTTCTATGCAGAGTACATCATGAGAAACGCTGGGCTGGAAGAAGCACAAGCTGGAATCAAGACTGTCAGGAGAAATATCAATAACCTCACACATGCAGCTGACACCACCCTATGGCACAAAGCAAAGAAGAACTAAAGAGTCTCTTGATGAAAGTGAGAGAGGAGAGTGAAAAATTTGGCCTAAAACTCAACATTCAGAAAACTAAGATCATGGCATCACTTCATGGCAAATAGATGGGGAAACAGTGGAACAGTGACATACTTTATTTTTTTGGTCTCCAAAATCACTGCAGATGTTGACTGCAGCCATGAAATTAAAAGACACTTGTTCCTTGGAAGAAAAGTTTTGACCAACCTAGACAGCATATTAAAAAGCAGAGACATTACTTTGCCAACAAAGGTCCGTCTAGTCAAAGCTGTGGTTTTTCCAGTAGTCATGTATGGATGTGAGAGTTGGAGTATAAAGAAAGCTGAGCACCAAAGAATTGATGCTTTTGAACTGTGGTGTTGGAGAAGACTCTTGAGAGTCCCTTGGACTGCAAGGAGATCCAACCAGTCCATCCTAAAGGAAACCAACTCTGAATATTCATCGGAAGGACTGATGCTGAAGCTGTAACTCCACTACTTTGGCCACCTGATATGAAGAACTGACTCATTGGAAAAGACCCTGATGCTGGGAAAGATTGAAGGCAGGAGAAGGGGATGACAGAGGATGAGATGGTTGGATGGCATCAACCGACTCAATGGACATGAATTTGAGTAAACTCCAGGAGTTGGTGATGGACAGGGAAGCCTGGCGTGCTGCAGTCCATGGGGTCACAAAGAGTCAGACATGACTGAGCGACTGAACAGAACTGTAAAGCTATGGGAATCAAGATAGTGTGGTTTTAACGTAAAATTACACATCAGGGGAACTTAACAGAGAATCTAAAAACACCCACATGCATACAGAAAGAAAACTGGCTTTCTGCAAAGGTGCAAAGCGAGTTCAGTGAAAAAGGGCTCACCGTTAAAACAAAGCTGCTGGAGCAACTGGGCGTTCATCCCCCAGAATTACCCTTCCATTCATCCCTCACACCACGTGTAAAAACCCGCTCAAGACTGGTCACAGGGCTCCATGTAAGAGCTGAAACCGTGACACTTTCAGAAGAAGACATAGGAAAATGCCTCTGCAGCCTTAAAGTGTAGCAAATGAGACTGAAATCTTTCTTACCCATGAGACCAAAATCATCCATCAAAAAAAATTTATAAATTGGATTCAGCTCTTCAAAAGATACCATTAAGAAAACGCAAAGACAAGTTGCCAACTGGGAGAAGATATTTACAAATCATTTATCTGACAAAGGTCTTGTATCTAGAATATATTAATGTAAAGAACTTTCAAAATAGACATCAGTTCAGTTCAGTCGCTCAGTCGTGTCCGAATCTTTGTGACCCCATGAATCGCAGCACACCAGGCCTCCCTGTCCATCACCATCTCCTGGAGTTCACTCAAACTCATGTCTATTGAGTCGGTGATGCCATCCAGCCATCTCATCCTCTGTCGTCCCCTTCTCCTCCTGCCCCCAATCCCTCCCAGCATCAGAGTCTTTTCCAGTGAGTCAACTCTTCACATGAGGTGGCCAAAGTACTGGAGTTTCAGCTTTAGCATCATTCCTTCCAAAGAAATCCCAGGGCTGATCTCCTTTAGAATGGACTGGTTGGATCTCCTTGCAGTCCAAGGCACTCTCAAGAGTCTTCTCCAACGCTACAGTTCAAAAGCATCAATTCTTCGGCACTCAACTTTCTTCACAGTCCAACTCTCACATCCATACATGTCCACTGGAAAAACCATAGCCTTGACTGGATGGACCTTTGTTGGCAAAGCAATGTCTCTGCTTTTCAATATGCTATCTAGGTTGGTCATAATTTTTCTTCCAAGGAGTAAGCATCTTTGAATTTCATGGCTGCAGTCACCATCTGCAGTGATTTTGGAGCCCAGAAAAATAAAGTCTGTCACTGTTTCCACTGTTTCCCCATCTATTTCCCATGAAGTGATGGGACCAGATGTCATGATCTTAGTTTTCTGAATATTGAGTGTTAAGCCAACTTTTTCACTCTTCTCTTTCACTTTCATCAAGAGGCTTTTTAGTTCCTCTTCACTTTCTGCCATAAGGGTGGTGTCATCTGCATATGTGAGGTTATTTATATTTCTGCCCACAGTCTTGATTCCAGCTTGTGTTTCTTCCAGCCCAGTGTTTCTCATGATGTACTCTGCATAAAAAGTTAAATAAGCAACCCAATAATAACTGGCCAAACATCTGAATAGACCTTTCTTCAAAGAAAGTAGGTGGAGGGTAAATAATCACAAGAGAAGACGGCAAGTTTATTAGTGAGTCAGGGAAAAACCACCACACAATTGTTAACACGGCTACAACTTGAAGGACCAACTACATCAAGTGTAATCAGGACGTGAGAGACTGGGACAGCCCCCCTAGGCTGCCGGTGGGGACCGCATGAGCGACCACGTCGGGAACGGTTTGGCGGTTTCGTGAAGAGTGAAGGCATGCCTCCGTGTGGCCCAGCCACCCCGCTCCCGGGCGTGTGTCCCACACAGACGTGTGTGCGGACGCTCACTTCAGCGCTGTTTGCCACAGCCCCAAACTGGGGGTGTGGGAGCAAGCGGGCAGACGGCCTCGGCAGGGTGCAGCGCCTCCGTGTGAAGGGACTCACGGACACGCGCCCCGCGCTGCAGTCCGTGGGGTCGCAGAGAGTCTGACATGGCTGAGCGACGGAACAACTCCCAGGATGGACACAGCCTGCAGAGAGCACGTGCTCTGCGGTTCCATTACGTAAAAGCTGAGGAAGAGCAACTGGCTGACGAGCCGGAAGAGAGGCTCGCCTGGGAAGCAGAAGCGGAGGGAGAGGCGGGCGGGGCCTGGCGGCGGGCGGGGCGTAGCGGGGTGGGTGGGGCCTGGCTAGCGGGCGGGGCGTAGCGAGGAGGGCTCGCCTAGGAGGGAGAAAAAAGGGAGCGGCGGGCGGGGCCTGGCGGCGGGCGGGGCCTGGCGGCGGGCGGGGCCTGGCGGCGGGCGGGGCCTGGCGGCGGGCGGGGCCTGGCGGCGGGCGGGGCCGGGCGGCGGGCGGGGCCGGGCGGCGGGCGGGGCCGGGCGGCGGGCTGGCCTGGAAGTGGCTCCCACCTTGGTGGTCGCACCGCTCAGTTACAGAATGTCAGCAGCCCTTTGATGCGGAGACTCCGGCACCTCAGGCTTAGCCTCGTGGAGGGCTGCCTGGACACGCTGCAGCTCATCTGGGAGGACGCCCGGAAGCGGCGGCTGGAGCAGAGCTCCACGGACAAGCTGCTGTCCGACTTCCTGCAGAGCCCCAGTGACTACACCGCTGTCGGCCTGGTAACGTCCCGGACACGCGCTGGGGGCCCCCCCACCGTGTGCCTGACCAGCCATTGGGAACCCAGAAGGTCGGGGTTCACAAACGTCCCCCGAGATCTCTGAGCAGAGGTATTCTCTGCTCTAGTAGCTCCCAGCAGCCCCAAAAGCCCCATCTGACTGGCTAATGAGGTCGGGTCTTCCTGGGGGAGGGACCCCTTCCCAAGGGGGGGGGGTGCTCTGACGGCTGTGTCACCACAGGAAGGCGTCCATAAAGGTGAGCTGCCATCTGTGAAAAAGATGAGCTACGTCTGCAGAACGATTCTGAGGAAAATGTGCTCTGTTCTTAGACTTTCAGATTTCGTCAAGTGTGGACCCAATTAATTTGACGTAACTAAACGAACCAAACGAGTCCTAAATGGAACTCAGTACATGTCCTTGTCAGTTCAGTTCAGTTCAGTAGCTCAGTCATGTTCAGCTCTTTGCGACCCTATGGACTGCAGCACACCAGGCCTCCCTGTCCATCACCCACTCCCATCCTTGTCAACCTGCCCCAAACTGAGGCTCCTCAGCAGACTCTAGAACCTCCCAGCACCTGAGCTTTGGGGACCCTCGCCACACTGCAGGGCTGCTGGAGGGCGGGGCCTGGGTGGGCAGCAGCCGTGGCCCTTGTTGACCGAGGCGGTCTGTGTCCCTGAAGAAGTGGTTCAGCCTGCAGCACAGTCTGGCGCACGAGGTGCTGGCGCAGCTGGGGAGCCTGCAGTCGCTGAGCGCGGACTGCGAGGAGCCACACCCGCATCTCCTGGGCCTGGCCGGGAAGACGCTGCACCTGCTGGCCGAGAACTGGGACCTCCTGCTCCCCGCCTGCTACTGGGAGGAGAGCCTCTGGGTGCGTTCTGGCTGGCTCCCAGCCTGACCACTTAGGCCTAAAAACAAAAATATATTTAGAGCTCAAGGGATCTTAGTAAGAACTGGGGTAGAAAACAGGCCTTGAATTGTCTGGGGTCAAGAAGTGTGGTGTGGGCTGTGGAGGGAGGAAAGGCAGGCCAAATGCCTGACCCCCGGAGGAAGAATGGGAGGGGGAGAAGGGGCAAGCAGGACAGGCCGTCCTCAGCGGGGCAGCCCACTCCCGCCCCAAATGGGGGTGTCCCCGGGCAGTGGCTCCTGGCGCCTCCTCCACCCCAGCAGCTCTGTGCCTGAGGACCGGGCCCCTGCCCTACCCAGGGATCGGTCCTGCCCACTCTCGCTGCTATCCCCCACTCCCCGCCCCCACCCACCCGCACAGTCCAGGGAAGCCCTCCTCCTGACAGCCGCGCCAGTGCACCCAGGACCGCCCTCTTCTCTCTAGTACCTACCCCTGCCAGGTGGCCCTGCAGGCCTGGTGCCCCTGAGGAAGCCTCTTCCCCTCAGAAGGGATTCTG
This sequence comes from Ovis aries, assembly GCF_016772045.2. NCBI lineage: Eukaryota > Metazoa > Chordata > Mammalia > Artiodactyla > Bovidae > Ovis > Ovis aries. The sequence continues at coordinate 50,788,376 of NC_056075.1, read as the reverse complement.
GTGATAGCCGCCACCACGGGAGCTCCTGGTCATTGTCCTAAACGCCTCCGTAGATGTTAGAAGGCACCTGCCCAGGTGCAGCCAGGCCGGCCCCGGGGACCTGGCCGGGTGTTACAGCCCTGGGGTCAGCTCAGTGGCAGCTGTCTGGGTCTCCAGGCCCTAAGACGTGACTCACATTTGGGTGAATTGGTGGCATTTTGGCCCTGCATTCAACCAGTATTCACTGAGCACCTGAAAAGGTGGCTCTGAGTCAGGTAGATATGGACCAGACATGTGGCCCCTCTTTGAGCAGGCGTCCGTCAAAGAAGCTGCACTCGCCACACGCCCACTCGGAGGGGCCACCCGCCTCTGTCCTATCCCCGCAGACCCAGGGCTCCCCCAACCTGAGTCTCCTGGGCCCGCTGTCCCCCAAGCAGGTCCCCTTGGCCTCTCGAGGACCCCTTCAGGGTGCCTTGTCCTGCAGAGGAGACAAGAGGAGCCTTGTGATACCTTGGCCCCTGGGCCCCTGGGGCAGATGGGCACCCGGGTCCCCCAGGCCTGGTGCTCGAGGGAGGGGATTTGCAGGGCCTGAAGGGGCGCGGTGCAGAAGGCCACCCCATGGGCATGCCAAGGCTCCTCCCTGCGGCACCTGCTAGGTGCCAGCTTCTCTGCCAGGCCCCCACTGGTCACCTAAATCAGCAAAGGATGGGCTGCAGCTAGCCTGCTGCACCCCTCACCCAGGGGTCCTGCAGAGACGCGCATCCACACTACCCCAGGCACTGACTGGAGGGGTGTCCTCCACAGGGGGCCGCTGAGCTGAGCAGCCTCAGGGGTCTGGAGATCAACCAGGAGGACCTGGAACATGAAGGGCCCTACAGTGAACTGCCATCCTTCAGGGGCGCCCCCGAGGAGCAGAGGAAGGGCTGGGATCAGAGGGTATGCCGGCCCCCGCCCAGCCCCAGGCTGCCCAGCCCCAGGCCACCCGGCCCACGGAGCCCGCCTGAGTCTGAGCTCCCCCTGCAGAGGAGGGTGGTGCTGGCCCAGCAGTACCTGGCCCAGGCGTCCGAGGTGCTGCTGCAGTGCCTACATGGGGCCCTGGGCAGCAACCTCCTGGACGTCGCCGCGGCCGCCAGCCTGGAGATGGTGGAGTGCGCAGGCATCCTGGAGCCGGCGACCGCCTGCCAGTTCCTCGCGCTGTCTCAGGTGTGCTCTGCTCCGGGCCCGTTCTGCAAGGCCCCCTTGGCCACTGGGGTGAGGGAGGCCCCCCAAGGCCCTGGTGCTCCCTCTGCCGGAGGCCCCACCCACCATGCTGCGACTGGGCTCCGCTGTAAGGACGGTGCTCATTGGAGGAGGCACCCCGGGTACCTGGAGGAGGGGGTCCGTCCCCCCACTGCAGTTCCTGTGGGCACACGAGCAGCAGAAGCCCCCAAGCTTGTGTTCCTGGGGCTCGGGAGAGCAGAGCGCTCTCCTCCCTGCATCCTGAGCCGGCAGGCCCGCAGGCTCAGCAGTGAAGGCCGCCTTGCCCGGCCCCTCGGCTGTGCCAGGCACCTGGAGGAGCGCCTAGGTGCCCACCTGCCACGGACAGTGCCTGGGCCCCCCTGGCAACCTCCGCGATCTGTTTCAGAGCTGCTCGGCCTCCGAGAGGATGCGTGATGTCCTGGTCGCAGCCACGGCCAACACCAGCAGCTCACAGCTGGCTGCGCTGCTGCAGCTCCAAGACAGGCTAAGGCACCAGGAGAGGACGTCCACCAACCTGTGTGCCAGCGTGGAGCAGAGACTGGCCACCATATCCAAGGTAAACGAGCCGAGGCGGCCCTTGAGCCTGCCCTGCCCCGCAGCTCGGCAGATGCCCTCGGACCAGGCCCTGCTCCCTGCTTGCTGTGCGGTTCTGGGAGAGCCGGAGAGCCGCTCCCCTCTCTGAGCTGCAGCTTCTCATGGGCCCAGCAGGGAGAGCAGCCCACTGTTAGCCCTGGCGAGACTCCGCAAACTCACGGTACAGACACCCAAGCCTGCGATGGTCTCGAAGAAGAGAGGGGAGGACGGGGCTCTAGGGGTCCATTTCAGTTCATTCTGTGTTTCAGGAAATGTTTTATATTCAGCCGAGTCTTAGAATTCAATTTTGGAAGAAATTTGCAGGGCGTGGTAGCTGATAGAACCTCCGCGTTTATTTGGACTAGCAAATGTGAATTGGAGACGTAAAGAAATTAAGCTTGATGAAACTGAATACAGAAGACAGGCCAGAACACTCTGGTCAAGCCCACCCTCCTCCCCCGCGGGGCTGCCACGGCCGCTGGTGCAGGCAGGCCTCGCCCCCTCCATCCAGGCTGCCTTCCTCCTCCTCTGACCAGTAAGGACGGGGTGACTCTCTGTGTGGGCCCGTCCTGTGTGTGCCGGGGGTGTTAGCGGTAGCCCTGGCCTCCGGCGCCTTCCCACATGACACCCCAGAAATGGCTCCAGGCCAAGAGCCCTGCCGTGACCCAGGGACAGGAATCCCCCTCTTGCAGGGCAGGGCCAGCCTGGAGGAGGTGAGAGGCAGTCTGTAAACCCTGGGAAGACTCATCAGTTGAAAGCCCGGCAGTCTTCCGCTGAGACACGGTGTTGGAGGGGACACCCCAGCGGCCAGGTCCCCAGCCCGTGAGCGCCAGTGACAAAGCTTCAAATGTGTGAACAGAACCGACTCAGATAGGAACCAGATTCTCGGCTCCGTGGGGAGGCTGGACCCATCCTCGCAGTTGCTGGTAGAAAGGGAAGATGAACAGAAGTGTGTGGGAAGGTCCCTGAGTGCACGAGGCCTGCACGGACTTGGCCTGACGTTCACGGAAGGAGGAGCCGAAGGAGCAGGCGCACCTGCCCTCAGGTGTGTGCGGACCGTCACCGGCAGGACGCCTCAGCAGACGCCAGCGCGCCGAAATCACGGAGTTTGTTTTCAAACCACAAGGAAATTAAAACATAAATCAATAACTGAAAGATACATGCAAAAAACCACGCAGTTGCCTTGGAATTAAACGGTACGTCTGTCATCATCAGTTGGTCAAAGAAGAAATGACAGTGGAATTTACAAAATATTTTAAATTGACTTAAAGAATGAAAATGCTATATATGAAAGCCTAGGAGACTTGTCTACAACAGGGTTTAGGGGAAAATATACATCCTTGAGTACAAAAAGAAAGCCCTGAAAAACAGTGATTTCAAGAAGTTGGAGTAAAAACATCTAAGAAAAAAGGAAAACAAATGAGAGAGAGAACAACAGAAACCATAAAATTAAATCATGCCTATGGCAGAGGATATCCATAATAGCAAGAATGGGTTCCGAGGGGAAGACTACTAACAGTAAAACTGATAAACACTTAGGAAGCCCTGACAAAGGAAAGAGGGAAGACAGAAATTTCAAGATAGGTAATAGGACATCACGAGATCCTTCAGACATCAAGAAACTAATAAGCGGTCGTGAAGAGTCGGGCACGACTGAAAACTGAACTGAACTGACCTGAACTCTAATAAATTTAACAATTTGAATGAAATGGACAAAAGTCTCAAAAAATATAACCTACCAAAGCTGACAACAGAAAACCTGAATAACTTAATCTCTCTTCAAGAAGTAAAGCCTTAACACCGTTACAAAGAGAGTCCCAGACCCAACAGGCTTCACCAACAAATTCCCCCAAACGCTGAAGGAAGAAATGATCCTTCAGGGACCAGGAGCAAGAGGAACACTCCCTGACGCTCTTCAGAAGCCCCAACGAGGACCTCACATGCGGGAAACCTGTTATCACCGTGGACACAAAGTGTCAGCAAGAAGACCCAGCGACTGTGGAAGGGATCACGCAGGAGGGTCAGACGCTGTGCAGGAAGACCCAGCAACTGTGACAGGGATCACGCAGGAGGGTCAGAGACTGTGCAGGAGACCCAGCAACCCTGGAAGGGATAACGCAGGAGGGTCAGACGCTGTGCGAGAAGACCCAGACTGTGACAGGGATAACGCAGGGGGGTCACACGCTGTGCAAGAAGACCCAGCGACTGTGACAGGGATCACGCAGCAGGGTCAGATGCTGTGCACCATGCAATCTAGTATTTTAACTCAGTACAGTCCACCGTATCAACAGGAGAGAAAGGAGAAAATTGTAAGGCCATCTTGATAGATGCAGAAAAACTGTTCATCAAAATTCAACACCAGCCCGTGATTTCAAAAAATCAAGATAGGAGATAATATTAATTTATTTTTAATTGAAGGGTGATTGGCTTACGGCGTTGTGCTGGTTTCTACCAAGCAGCAGCATGAATCAGCCTTGGGTTTACCCACGACCTGGCCCATCTCCCCGCCCACCTCCCCTCCCCCCGCCCACCCCTCCAGGTTGTTAGCCAGCCGGGGTTTGAGTTCCCTAAGTCACACAGCAGTTTCCATTGGCTCTCTGGCTTACATATGGTAATGTATGTTTCCATGTTACTAAGAAGATAATTTCCTTAATTTGATAAAAAAAATCTTTAAAACTCTATAGCAAAGATCATACTATACGTTAATTTTCAGAAAAATTCTGAAAACTTTTTTCCTAGAGTTGAAATGACCCAAGAAAGCTGTCACACTTCTATTCAATAGAGCAGTCAAGACCAGAGAAAGGGACGAAGGGCAGAAGCATTGAAAAGGGAGAAGTGACAGAGATTGTTCAGCCAGCCTGATTGTGGGCCTTAAAAGTCAGCATCTCTGAGACGCAACAGGCAGACAGTGGGAGGCCACGTCTGACGGCTGTTCCAATGACTGCGCCTCTACACGCCAGTTACAAGCAGCGACAGTGTCTGAATAACACCGTTTTCAGTGACATCAAAACCAATCACACACCTAAGGAAAATCTAACAAAAGACATATGACCTCTACCCCCTAAACCACAAACCTCTCTAAGGAAAACTCAAAAAGAACTGACCTAGCAGAGAGGCAGCCACATCCGGGGGAGGAAGACTCCGTGTGAATACGTCTGTAAGGAAGCGCCAGCTTCCGAAACAAGACAGCAGGACCTGCTTGAAGCCACAGAAGAGACGACAGAGAAAGGCCAGGAACAGGCCCCCCACACACGCCTGACGCACGTCGAGGGCGACACTAGGGCTGGGCGGGGACGGTGCAGCCCCGCTCAGGTGACGGCTCCCCCTGAGATGACACAACGGAGCTGGCAGAGGACGCTTTTGGAGACGAGCCTCCTCATCACCAGGAAGGAGGTACAAAGTCACTGCACGCTGCACGGACGTGAAGAACCTCCGCTCATCAGAACCACAGCCCCGGAGTCGAAGGCAAACCTCAGAGGAGGCCTGGCACTCCCCCGGGGTGACCGGAGCTGGAGTCCTGTGTGGAGAAAGGAGGGGGCCTGCTCTCAGGCAGAAAAAGACTGACCCTCCAGTAGAGGAAGTTCACAAGGCTGGGCTGTCACGGAAGCTACCCAAACGGCCAGTGAACTTTCAAAACGATGCCCAGGCTCACTGGTCCTCAGAGAAATGCAGAACTTAAAACCTCACCCAAGTACTATTGGATGTCCACCAGAGGGGCGGAAAGCACCCAGGGCTGAAGAGGAGGGGGCCTCGGGGCGGGGGCGGGGCGGGGGGTAGGGTCCGTCCACACGGTGCCCCTTGGAAAGTGAGTTCAACCCAGCAAGTCTCCCTGCGGGCTGTGGTCCCCAAGAACAGACGTCACAGCAGTATTTGTGCCCGCTGGCCACAGACGGATGAGAGGCTGTGCCTCCCCCGTGGGACACTGCAGGCAAGAAGGGGCAGCAGCTGCCACGGGTGCCAGCCTGGAGGGACCCGGGACGCTGGCCGTGGCCGCTGGGGCCGAGGAGTTCTGGCCCCTGCGACCCATCCCCCAGGCTGGGGAGCGCGGTCTCCCCCTGCTTCCATCCGTCTGCTCCGCGGGAACAGGCGTTCCCCGCGCCCTCCGCAGTGGACCTGAGTGGGCGCACTGGTCAGCCGCTGCAAACCTGAAGCTGATTTCATCAGAAAGTGGGGAGAGAGTGTGAGCGGCTCCTCTCCGGGGGTGGTCTGCGGGCTGCCTGTGGCTCCCGCTGCAGACCCGCAGGAAAGGGGCGCGGGGCGGGCGGGCTGAACCGCACCGCCTACGGGCTGGGAGAGGCGGCCTCCGGGCCTGTGTCTGCCGGGGGTCGGGGGAGGCGCCGCGGGGAGCGGAGGGGCGGAGCCGCCGGGCCCGCCGCGGCGCTGGGTCCCTGCCTTCCCGGCGGTGCCCGCGGCGAGGTGCGCGTGCCTCTGCTGTCCCCTGGCGGCGGCCGCCGGCCCGGACTGACCCCGAGTGTCACCCGCAGGCTTGGCAAAACCTCTGGGTCACGGAACAGCACTTTAACCTCTTGAATGACGTTCCTCCCACGGCGCGCATCGTCTTTCTGCACCACTCCAGGGACAGGTGAGGCCTTCTCCCCTGTTCCCCAGCTGCTCCCCAGGACCCCGCCTCCTGCTCCGGCGGTCGCTGTGGACTCAGCTCGGGCCGGGGTGGGCTGCCCGTTGGGATGGGGTGGGTGGACCGCCCCTCTGCCAGGGTGACCAGGCTGACGGGTATGACGGCAGGGGGCCGGGCACAGTGCTGCCAGCACACAGCCCTGGTCTAAAGGGCACGGTTGAAGTGCAGCAGAACCCCTGGTGTGCCAGCCTCGGCCGCACTGTAGAGTGCCCTGGGGGGGTGGGGGTGGGGAGGATGCTGTGTGACCCTGTGTCCTGACTTGTCCGAGGTTCAAAGGAGGGGCTTATGTAGGGGGTGGCACAGAGTCTGCCTCTTCTGGGCTCCTCTGGGACCCCACCTGTCCTGCCAACAGGACCCATCTGTACGGCGCCTCCTACGACAAACCCAAGTCCATCCCTGCGGCCAAAGGCAGAATACTCCAGACCGGGGGTGAGTGGCCACAGCACCGCCCTCTGCGGGGTGGGGGCGTCCCTTGGGGGCGGGGCAGATAGAGACCCATCCAGGCATCTTTCCCAGGTAGGGAGGGGGCGTCAGGCGGAAGCAGCAGAGCCTGGCCCATGTGCCTCCCACTGGGGAGACCCCCTCCCAACATTCCCTCTCCAGCTCCTTCCTCAGTCTCAGCACTTCATTCCACCTGCCCGTTCATTTACAACCGCAGATAGAGAGCCATTTGCTCTGTCCCAGGACCCCCTGGCTACTTCCTGGTGCCCCAAGGGCCTGTCCCTGCTCCTGAACGTCAGCAAGAGCGACACCACCCGCCTGTCCGCTGCCGGGGGGCCGACCCCCATTCCCTGCTGCACGCTGCAGACGCCCAATTTCTGTCCACCTTCCTTCCCAACCTCTCTGGCCGTCCCCCTTCCAGCGGGGTTCTGGCGCTGACTCCTGGGGAAGGTGCCGAAGCTTTGCCCATAGCTTGCCACCCCCCCACCCCGTCAAGGCTGGTGGTGCACAGCGCTCCGTCCACAGCGCTCTTGGCCTGAAGGGCGGCCTGTGAGGCCCAGTGT